>NC_046317.1:46660125-46978078 GCF_009819535.1 Lacerta agilis | reverse complement strand
ACCAAGCCTCTTGGGAGACTACAGATGTAGAAAACTGCGCTCAAGTCAGCAAGCAAGGACCAACAGCTAAGAAATGTTTATATAAAACCCTTTGAAATACTGCATCTGTGCTGCAGCACCTCTCTTCCCTGAAAGCAGTGGCCAATGTTCTTTTGGATAGACTTTGATTCAAAGACCTACTTCTAGAACTTTTACCTGAGAGCTTCACTGGATAGCACCATGTTATAATGGAAACATAGATCACAGCAAGCTATCAGAAAAAAAATCCAGGTAATCCACATAGTTTGCAGCCATTTGCCCTTGCAGCCACCTGAAAAGTTGTGATACCACACATTAAAGAGTTGTGCATGAGGGCTCTCAAAATCCACAACCACAAAAACCAAGTTCAGTAACTGGAATAAAATAAGCAAGTGGGATTATCTACACCTGGTGTTCCCAAACTGTGTGATATGAAAGCATCATTCTGGTAGTCTGCTTTGTGTTTGTGGATTTGTGACTGAAGATGGGGGTGGACACATCCAGTGCAATAAATATTCGTATTAATTGTGATTTGTATTTTTATTGCTTTTAAGTTCAAATACAGTGTCAATGGGAATGTGTGTGCTGATCACACTTAAGTGGGAAAACACCTCTATATAAGAAACAAAAGAAGCAATACAAATATAATTAAAAATATAGCATCTAGCACAGTGCATTACAATTGCTACAATAGGCAGAAATAATCATTAAGTGGTTCAGCAAGACCCCAGCAATTTTTAAGTGGTTTGGGGTGGGGGGTTTGGGAACCACTGATGTACACAGCTATGTATATTATGGACCCAAATAGTTTCTATCAGATGGCTGATACTCTGGAAAAGTTAGCCACTACTGAAAGGAATGCAGGAGACTGCATCTGGTACATTGGTGGGAATTGGATGGAAGTAAACCACTGGGCAGACTGCACTGTACCAATGCACTGCAAAGAATTCATGAAGGCCAAAGAAGCATTTTTCCACACATCAAATTAGATGCATCTGGAATATTTTAAACTTCTCTTGCAGTGAAGTACAGTTCCTTCCTTTGAGTCAGCTAGGTTGCTCTCTGCATTACAGTGATTTCTAATGTTTCTTGCATCCTCCCTGTGGAAGACACTGAATACTTGGCTTTATCTTATCAATGGCCAAGGATCAATACATCTGCAGACATCAAACTAGATAATAGCTTGATCCAGTGTTACTGGAATTAGGCGATCCACAAAAAATACAAAGACAAATCCACATTGTTTCCCATGACCAGACCTAGGAACAAATGCAGGATTACCATCCATTCCAACTGGTTGCAGCAGAGAGAAGGAAAGCAAAGCTATTCAGTCTGCTCTACTGAAAAACCCGCTGCCTTTGGTTCTTCTGCCACCTAGTCTGCCACCTAGCAGTAGCAGTTCTCTCAAACTACTTGAATTATCTTCATCCCAGCTGGCCATGATAACAACTGTAGCTTGATTCATGAGTTTGCTTTCTCCCTACATACCCTTTTCCTTTTGTGTGATGTCTTTGAATTGTAAGCTTGAGGGCAAGAAATATCTTTTTAAAAAATCTGTAAACTGGTATAGTAGCACTTTCAGCTTAAGAACAAGAAGTAATAGTTTAAATAAATATATAAATGAATACACAAAGCAGAACATCTGATCTTTATTAAACAAAAAACCATCAAGAGTACATCTTGCATGTCTACTCCGCCTCCACCGTCCAATTCTAATCGCAAAAGAAGTGCACTCCAAGACAAACAGGTTTCATATTTATCCTCATCTCTCCTCATCCAGGCCCGGCTCATTGGCAGATGTGTTCTTCCCAAAGGAATGCCTTTGCCATTTTGTATGAACACATTGAACACTTCTGAGTCCCAAGTGATAAATGCAGCCGTGTAAATAAATTATCTCAATGAGAAGGCAATTATCTCAGGAGACAGAACTTTAGTCAGTAATCTTGCTGTTGAGAGTGAGCTGAAGTCTGAAAGGATGTCCAGAAGCAGCAACAAGCCAGAATATTTCCTACTCACCTTTGATAGGGATGCATTGAAGCTGATTTGATATTGGTTTTTATGCCACTGGGCATTTTACCTGGAGAGAGGAAAGCAGCCGGGCTTAGCAATGTGTTAAGGAGAACAGACTACATTTTAGGAGCAATGAACATATAAGTGGGAACATTCTCCCCACTCCTTCCCTGGGATTCATGTCAGAATCTTCTTTGCATACACTTTCTAGGTGAGGTATAGCCTCTCTCACTGTTTATTTTCTTTCACTTCTGCATTCCCTCCCCATATTCACCATGTGTAAATCTGTCAGACTTGTTTTGATGGATAAAAACATAAGAAGAGCCCTGCTGGATCAGACCAAAGGCTAATCTAGTCCAGTATCCTGTTTCCCAAAGTGGCCAAACATCTACTTCTTGAGAAGCCCAAAGGAGAAAATAAGCTAAACAGTCTTCTCTTGCTGCTGTTCCCTAGCAACTGGAATGCAGTAGGAACTGGTACAGTAACCAATGGTAGCCTTGCACAATGCAAATTCCTCTGCAATAGCATGCTCCTTTTAAGAGTTCAGATTCTTTGAAAATAATTATATGTATATAGGTTATCATACCTGTCCCCTTGTCTCCCCACACAGTGTGTGTAATGTAAGGGGACAATACCTATCTTGTCCAGGCCTCCCAAATGGCTGTACTTCTCTGTAACCTATATGTTTATACAAATATATGCATTTAAATTCCCCCAGGCACTGATTCCTCTTGTCTCAGCATAGCTCCCCAACCCCCGCACCCGTACATTCCACTTCCTCTCCTTTTGCATTTGAGACTTTCCAATATGACTGAATGCTTTTATTCACCTGGCTGTCCTGCTTGTGTCATCTGCACTCCTCCAAGCATGGACTGTGGCTGGCTTGATGCTCCAGACATTTGTACCTGCTGCATAGCAGAAGCACCTGCTATGATGGGGTTGGCACCCGGCTGACCAGACTGTACAGGCCCTGATACACCGGGTGGGCGTCTGTTTGACAGACCCTTTCCAAAGGCCACAGCTGCAACAAGCGCGTTGGTATCAGCAGGGTTGAATGTCTGCTTATTCTGCCGTAAACCTGCACCATGAAGGAAAATTTATAGGGCACATGAAGCCATCAAGTTACCTGAGGTGTTCAATCATTTTCTTGACCACAGTCTTAATACCATTATGCTAATCTTGGCTGCTGTTATTCTACTATTTCTGTTTCTAGGACTACTGGACTGTGCACCCCCTTTAACACCTCTACTGTCCCTCCTGCTTCTCCAGTGCCATACCTCCACTCTCAGACTCTCGGTCTTCTTTGTTGATTTTCTCCAATAAGTTCGAGCACATTTTGTTTAAGCTTTGGATCTGTTTCTGCAATGATAAGATTTGCACAGTAAAACCTTTAATAAGACTGCTCAATTAAAAAAAAAAACCTATTTGAGTATTTTACATAAAATGGTATAAAAGATTTATTTAAAATATAGATAAAATCAACTTTTAAAGGTGCACTTAATAAAATTATCAAAAATATAGATAAAATCCGCAGAATTTTGACTTTCAACAAAACCTCCCGTTATATTCTGGTGGAGAAGCTGGTAAAATGTGGGCTAGATGATGTTATTGCTAGGTGGATTTGTAGCTGGTTGATTGACCAAACCCAAAGAGTGCTAATTGTTCTTCATTTTGGGGGGGGGCACTGACCAGTGACGAGTATATTGACGAGCTGGAGCATGTAGTCGAGGGTGAGCCTTATGAGGAACAGGAGGGAGTTGAGTATGTTTAGCATGAGAAAGAGCAAACAGAGAGGTGATGTGATAGCTATCTTTAAATATCTGAAAGGCTGTCACATGGAAGATGGAACAAACTTGTCTCCTGCAGAGAGTAGAACCCAAGCCAATAGATTCAAGTTACAAGAAAGGAGATTCTGACAAAAAATTAGGAAGAACTTTCTGATAGAGCTGTTAAGCAGTGGAAAAGACTACCTCAGAAAGTGGTGGTCTCTCCTTCATTATAACAAGAGGTTGGACTGCCTTCTGTCAGGGCTTCTTTAAGCTGTGAGTCCTGCACTGTAGGGGGTTCCAGTAAGTGAACTTTTGGGATCACTTTCAACTCTGATGCAGAATATTAAATGTGAGAACATGGTGGTAGAGTGAGGTGCAAAAGACCACAGGATTCCTACATATAAATATTCAGCAAGAGATATTTAACAACAAAAACCTAGGAGTTGAGTATACTTAAGCAGATGAAACCCTTACCAGTGCCGCATCGGTACCAATGCGAGCAGCGTCTGTGCTCAGCTGCTTCTCTTGCTCCTCTACTTCAGGATCAGGCTTGGTTCTCAGGTGATCAGGCACAACCTCATGGCTAAACACTGGCACTCGGCCTTCTGTCTGCCGCTGAAACATCCAGACCATCAGTGATCAAAGTCATACTTTGCAGCAAAGCTATAGAATACGAAGTTGGCCCCACAGACCTGATGTAGTTTACAGAGACCCAGAGTTACTTTTCTGTGTTGGCATCTTTACCATCAGCTAGCAGCTGAGTACCTTTGTAGCTCCTTCTGACTATCTATGAAGGAAGAGTCTAAAATTGGGACTGTATCACCAGCCAACAGGAGCCAGAACAGACTGCCATGTATACCCTTTATATTTTATCTCTCTGTGGATTTGAACTGTAAGCTGCCTTGGTGGTTATATTTTCTGAAAAGCAGGGTAAAAATAAAATGAATGTGTATTCTGTGAGAAACTTCAAACTTTCACATTTATGCGCTGCGTAACACTAGTTTGTGGAGAACTGATTGAGCGACATTGTTTAAGACATGACCTAAGAATGTCAAACTCAACCCTCTGGAATCCAGGGGTTGTATTCAATGTAGAGCTAAAGAGAATGTTCTGTCAGCACAAGGATTTCTCTTTGCGCAACAGAAGGTTCTCAATTTCTCCTCCCACCCCCACCAGTTCTGGGGGCAGCATGGGTGAGGAGAAGAGCAAATGTCCCATTGTGGCAATTTAGTTGCCCCGTAAGCTAGGGTGTGACATATTTCCTTTCTAGGCTGCAGAGGCATGACACCCATGTGTTTGGTGTATGGTATACACCAAGTCCTAGCTAAAAGATTCTTCCAGTAGCAAGATTGGCAAGGTATTAGGCTGTGACAGGAGTCAGCAAAGGGACGAGATAAAAGTCAACATAGAATAAAGGAACTGAGGCTCAATTTGTTACACCCTTTTCTCATTGGTTTCTGGCTTAGTCAACATATGCAGCAAAGTGAAGTGGTGTAATGAAGTGTACCACTTCAGCCTACAGGTAGGAGATGCTATTTTTAAAATTTCCCCAAATAAAAAACTGGAACATGAGCAATCTAGTCCAATCCACTACGTGCTCTGCCATTTTTAATACAGTCATACCTCGTGTTGCGTTCGCTGCGGGTTGCGAACGGTCCAGGTTACGAACGTGCCGAACTCGGAAGTACCAGAACGGGTTACTTCCGGATTCGGCGGGTCGCGCATGCGCAGACGTGTCAAATGACGTCACACGCATGCGCGCCGAATCGCAACCCGTGCGTGCACAGAAGCAGCACTGCGGGTTGCGGATTGCTCAGGATGCGAACGGGGCTCCAGAATGGATCCCGTTCGCATCTAGAGGTACCACTGTACTTAAGTATTTAAGTTGCTACTATTCTCGTTTAACCAATCTGTCACTCAACTTTTTCACCTGCACTGGAGCCAAGAAATAACTTGTAGCTATAAAATAGATTGTAATAATCAGCCAAATCCTTACCATGATCTCCTCATCACGATCTGGAGACAGCACTAGTGGAATTATGACCTGATTGCGTAGAAGTGGAGTCTTCTCATGTTTTAGCACTTTATTCAGGGTATTCAGCTGACCTGAGAGCAGAGCGAAGCTGTCTAACACTGAGGGCCTGAGGCAGAGATGGGAAGATGAAAAGGACATGAGGGACACATAGAGCGCACCCCTACCTCTGGCTGTGGGAAGTTCAAATCTTCACTGTTGAATTATTTTATTACATTTATATACTGCCTTTTTCCCAAGGAGCTCGAAGTGGCATTCATGGTTCCCACCCCCACCAACCCCATTTTGTCTTCAAAATAAATCTGTGAGGTAGTTTAGTGAGCTTCATGGAACAGAACAAATTACTGAAGATTCCGAAAAATAAAAAAGACCAATTGAACACACCAATAGCGATACAGTGGTACCCCGCTAGACGAATGCCTCGCTAGACGAAAAACTCGCTAGACGAAAGCATTCGTCTAGCGGGAGGCTGCCCCGCAAGACGAAAAAGTCTATGGGGCTGCCTCGCAAGACGAAAAAATTTCGTCTTTTTTTTTTTTCGTTTTGCGGAGCGCGGCTCCCATTGCCGCTCCGCAAGACGAAAACCCCGCTAGACGAAAATTTTCGCGGGACGAATTATTTTCGTCTAGCGGGGCACCACTGTAATGGAAGTACAATCAGCAATAAAACAATTAAAGATAGGTAAAGCGCCAGGACCGGATGGACTCACTATGAAATACTACAAAAAACTGTGAACAGAGGCTTCCTGTTTTCTTTCAGCCTTGAAAGAAAATATGATGAAAATGATGTACAGATGGTATTTAACTCCGGTTAAACTGGCTAAAATGTATCGTAATTCTGATAATAAGTGCTGGAAATGTAAAGAGAAAGAAGGGACCTTCTACCACATGTGGTGGAGCTGCCCTTCTGGGGAAAAAATTATAAGAAAGTGTTGAAAAACACATCTACTAAAAAACCAGAGCCCTTTTTGCTTGGGATAGTGGGTCAGGAAATTCCCAGGAAAGATATTACTTTTTTTTCTGTATGCCACGACAGCTGCCAGAATTTTATTGGCCAAGAATTGGAAGACACAAGAGATACCAACAATAGATGAATGGCAAATGAAGGTTATGGACTTTATGGAGCTCGCTGAAATGACTGGGAGACTACGTGACCAGAAGGAGGAGACGGTGGAAGAAATTTAAATTATATCTTAAAAAATAAGAAGTGTGCATGCACACAAAAGCTCATACCAAGAACAAACTTAGTTGGTCTCTAAGGTGCTACTGGAAGGAATTTTTTATTTTATTTTGTTTTAAAAAATAATGTAATATAGAGTAATTTGATACATTAGAAAGGAAATTTAAGGCTAATAGCATAAAATTAGGATTTCGAGTCAAGAAATAAGATAAAGTGTAAGAAATAATGGGGAAATGAGAAAGATGCTTATACAATCAATGATGTTTAATAAATTTGGTCAATAAACTGCTAAAGATGTATTACAGAACAAGGAAATTTAGCAGAAAGGGAACGAAGGAAGTCACCATACAATGTTAATAGAAGATGGAATATACAAAAAATAATTTTTCCCTTTTTATGTTTTTTAGTTTTTGTGGTAGTGTTGTTTGATTTTTATGCCGAATATTGGTATTCTGTTTTTTGTACTAGTGTTTTTATTGTAGTTTGTATGTTTTATAAAATGATTAAAAAAGATTTGAAAAAATAAATTTTGAGATATTTTGTAATGAGTATAATTAGAATTAAAAAACATTTAAGATGCTATGATATAAAGGTTAATTTTGAAAGCCATGAGGGGGGAGGGAAGGAAGTCGATAGGCGCTAGAGAGGCACAGAGGTAAAGTAGATAATAATATGGTTATATATCGCTAAATAGAAAACTAATATATATACATGTGTGTTTCCAAGTTCAAAAAAGAAAGAGATGCTACAATGACTGCCCCCACCAATAACCACGAGTAGCCACACAACTTTCTTCCCCGCCTCTTACCAGGTAAGTCGGTCATATTCATTTTCCAGCTTGTAAATGAAACCGACTAAGGAATTCTTCAGGTCAGCCACTTGACTGATGAGAGCCTCAAGAGATAGTTCAAGCTGCTTCTCCTCTCTCTGGAAAGGATAAGAGTAATAACCAATTTTCCAATAAATGAGTGTTTAGTTTACAGGGCTACTTTTGGCTTTCATGTAATATCATGTAGTTTAAACCCTTTCTATCTATCCCATCACCCAGCTTCCCTTGTTTTCATAACAGTGCTTGAGACGCATGACAGCTCAGTAATTTTTTGCATGTTGAAGGCCTCTAATTTGAACCAAAGGCACAACCCTACACTAGGAAAGGTGGGGAACCCTATAAATCAGGAATGGCAAGAACCTGACCTACCCTACACACTTTGATTTGTGCAGCTCTCCTCCTTTCAACCATCTGATACAGCTATTAATGATCATATACCAGAGCAATTATAGGTTATAGTAAATAATAATCAGTGCAAGATTACCTCCCCAGATAAGCTTTCAAAGATAGTTCATGAGTGCAAACAAGCTTATTGGGAATGCTTACTGAGTTTGGCCAAACTGTGGGAGGCAGTGAAAGATAGGCGTGCTTGGCGTGCTCTGGTCCATGGTGTCACGAAGAGTCGGACACGACTGAACGACTGAACAACAACAACATTGATATACTTGCACCAAGTATGATGTAGCAAGAGTGTTTGCATCCACCAGCAAGGAACAATGCAAAAGCCGGGGTTTGAATAGCACCCAAAGGGAACCCTGAAAGGAGGAAGTGTGGCCAATATTTAAGAGTAGCTTCCATTAAAGAGTGAATACAACCTCAAGGCAGAGATCCAGAAATTCATCAGCTCCTTGCCCCATGCAAGTCTATTATGTTCATGCACATATCTTTAAGCCCATAGGGTTAAAACAGAGGCACCCAAAAAGAAGGAGCAAACACAGGTGAAGTACAAGGAAGGTCATGCACCAAGCACCATGTCCTAAACCTCTGGACTCAGCTGAATCAGAATATCATCATAGCTATCTAGCACGACTTCAGTCTAGCAAGTTTTCTTTTAATACTCTTCACTCTTGCCATGCATTTGTCAAATGCTTTGTCAGAGCCAATAATCTTTCTATCTATATATATATAAAGGTTCCCATTGCGTGCGTGTGTGACACCACCTTGCTCCGTAACCATTGGACCAAATCTCATCAAATTAGGACAAAGCGTAACTTGACCATCAAGGAAGGAGCATGCTATTGCAGGTAGCTCTATAATGAGATTGATGTTGATCAGAAGGTGCTGTGGGTGGTATCCAAATTTGCCTTTGACACAGCAAGTATTCAGGATTGAGGGAACCAAAGCAAGCTATGACATAATCATCATTTTACTGTTATGGTTTACAAAAAGACACCCTTTCTAGAATATCAGTTCAGATATTCTGGTTTATTAAATCCAGCAGATTAAACTAGATTTATTATTAGCTCAGAAGAATTATGATTACAAAAGACAGATGGGTACAATAAGCCATCATAAGTCTTCTGAGCTAGTACTGTATTATAGGAACGGTGCCTTTTTGTAAACCATTAACAGTTAATGATGATCTTTAATCCAGAGAAGGAAAACTTTCCAATGTGAACTGAACATTAACTATGCAATTACATCTGTTTGGATATATAGAACTAAAACTTGTTCTGTAGTGGGGACAGCTCTTTACGGTCCTTGGCGTTAGTTATGAACTGTATGATTTTTTAACTGCATATTTTTACCTGGAGCAGCCAACTGACATGCTTTTGTCTTATTCACATCTGCAGATGATTATTAAATGTAGCAGAGGGCGGCTAATTAGTTGGGTCCAGAGTGTGGTTAAATGGGGGTGGTCCCTGCCAGCCACTGAGTAAGGCAGTGGTGCAACTGCTCCTAAAGAAACCGGCTCTGGGCCCTTTTGATTAGAACAACCAGTATTGACCAGTTGCAAATACAGTACTACCTTTTTTAAGAGAAGCTGGTGAAGAGGGCCATGGTGGGGCAGCTGAAAGCATTCCTAGAGGGCAGATCCATTCCAACATGGATTCAGGCCTGGCCACAGAACTGAGTCGGCCTTGGTCACCTTGATCTCTGCAGAATGGGACGGGGGAGTGAAACTTTGCTCCTGCTTCTTGATCCTTATTTCCAGTGCTATTTAATAATTTACATGAAGCTGTTGGAAGCAGTCACTATGAGTTTCTGGGATAGTGCTATCAATATGTTGATGACACTAAGCTCTTAGTCTTCATAAAATCTGAATCAGTTCCATAAAATCTGAATCAGTAGAGACTGTGCGGTATTTGGGTCGCTGGCTGGACACAGTGGAGAAATAGATAAGGAAAAACAGGGAGAGCTTGAATCCTGGCCAGATGGATGAACTGTGAGTGAGTAGTTCCCAAGTCCAAAAAATTGATCAGTTGTCTACCCTGGATGGGGTTGCGCTGCCCCTGAAGAAGCAGGTTTGCAGTTTGGGTGTGTTTTCGGATCTAGCTCTGTCACTGGAGTCTCAGGTAGCCTCAGTGGTTAGAAGTGCTTTGTACCAACAGCCATTGGTTCAACAGCTACAACTGTTCCCAGAAAGCCTGGCTAGAGTAGTTCATGCATTCAAGAATGCATTACTGCAATAAGCTCTCTGTGGGGCTTCTATTGTGCTTGATCAGGAGGCTGCAGTTAGTGCAGAATGCTGCAGCACAACTGCTGCCAAGAGTATGGCCTTGTCAGTATAGAACACTTGTGCTCAGAGATCTGTAAAGGTAAAGGTACCCCTGACCATTAGGTCCAGTCGCGGACGACTCTGGGGTTGAAGTGCTCATCTCGCTTTACTGGCTGAGCAATGGCAAAGAGGACCTTCTTTACCGTCTCTATTGCATCCACAGAAAACAGCAGCAGGAGACTCTTTCAGGTGGTTTGCAATCTAATGGAACCACCTCCACCATTGGGGCCTAGTGAGGACCCCAAGATCTCCTGCATCAGATGTCAAGGAAATAAACAACTATCTGACTTTTAGAAAACATCTGAAGGCAACCCTGTATCAGGAAAAAATTTATGTGTAATGTTTTACCATTTTTAATGTGCTGTAAGCCACCCAGAGTGGCTGTGGAAACACAGCCAGATGGGCAGGGTATAAATAATAAAATTATTATTATTACTACTACTTTGATTAATAGGTAGGCTCTGGGACCCAGGGAACATTTAACATTTATTGATCTCCTTACCATGATTAAGAGATCTCCATTCCCTTTTGGTTCTTATTCTTCTCTGTCTCTCTCCCTATACCCTATGAATTCCCCCTTTCCACTGCTAACTATTGATCTATCTATACCAGGGTTCACACTAAAGGTAAAGGGACCCCTGACCATCAGGTCCAGTCGTGTCCGACTCTGGGGTTGCGGCGCTCATCTCGCTCTATAGGCCGAGGGAGCCGGCGTTTGTCCGCAGACAGCTTCCGGGTCATGTGGCCAGCATGACTAAGCCGCTTCTGGCAAACCAGGGCAGCGCACGGAAACGCCATTTACCTTCCCGCTGGAGCGGTCCCTATTTATCTACTTGCACTTTGATGTGCTTTCGAACTGCTAGGTGGGCAGGAGCTGGGACCGAGCAACGGGAGCTCACCCCGTGGCAGGGATTCGAACCGCCGACCTTCTGATCAGCAAGCCCTAGGCTCTGTGGTTTAACCCACAGCGCCACCTGGGTCCTCGGGTTCACACTAACCATGGTTATATCAGGAAAGTTGGGCTATAAATGCAAGGCATAAAATAATTTTAAGAAGAATTAATGAGTTAGGACATGTAGCTAATTATGAGGAAAATCTCTGCTCCTACAGGAGGCTAAGATACACCGACATATTTTACATTATGGCTGAACCATAATTAGCTTTTAAAAATGCCATTGACAAGCCACTCTAAATCCACCCAAGAGTCCTAGTGCATCTCCGAATACCACTCCACCAGCTTAGCACCCCAATCCTTAGCACATTTTAATGGAACTTTCATGTTAAAGTGTTGCTATCTGAAGCTTAAGTTGGCAGACAGTCTGTTAGGGAAAGACGAATCAGGTGTAAAAGATAGCAAAGGCTCCAAAACTTTTTTAAAATTTGCACAGAAGAGAATTTCAACTTTTCCCAACCTCTTCATAATACGCAGCATCCACTTTACTTCTTCTGCTGTTAAGAATTCATCTATACATGTATGCTTTTGCTTTTCAAGGCAACAACGTATTCACAAAAGACTTGCATGCAACTTATTGCACATGTATTAAGTTATAAAATGCAAGAACCCTATTCTCCTTTGCAGCTGCTTTCCCCAGAGGAGGGGTGGGACCTCGGGCACCGCGACCATATGTAGCCTTCCAACCTACCCTTGGGTCACACCCCCTCAGCAGCCCTGCCCCCATGCCCTCCTGGCCGCGACGAGTTAATGAACTCCGAATAATGCTCCTTGCTTGCCTGGATAGAGGACACACGAGGTGCGTGTGCACACACCCGACTTTCGCCCGGCTAGCACGCAGCTTCTAGTACACACAAAGTTAAGAATCACACATGTAATAAACAAAAATCTGGCCCTTTTCCCCTTTATGGGTACAGAAGAGCCCTTGTAGAGTCCTCCATCGGTAGGAGAATACAAAAGGGAACCGGGCCCTTGGGCTAAAAAGGGCTTGTTGCGCCTGCCCAATCTCTGCAGAGGAGCATTCTCACTATTATTATTGTGAAAAAAGCATTTGTGCCCCCGCTCTTCAGCCCCAAAGGTAATACATTAAAAGAAGCCAGTTCCTACCCGCAGGCTTACAAAATGGGGTAAAAAAGAAACCAAGGGAAAGGGGGCAGGGAGGGAAGAGGAAAACAAGGTTCCTCGTAAACTAAGGGAGGGAGAGGCTCCTCAGCCCCGCCCTAGACTACTGGGCTAGAATTAGCCAGTTCCCAAGAAAGATGCGGTCCCAAAAGGCCCCCACGCCGCCGACCCACTAACCCCGCCCGCTTATTTCACCTGCATAGCGACGGAGACTGGAGACCGCGATATAAAGAAAGCCTCCCGCGGACAACGGCTTATTCACACGAGCGCTGCTTCCTCTTCCGGTTTGGTGCGTCACGAGGTCGGAGGTCACGGAGTTGGAAAGTGCTGGCCATGGCGGCCTCCGAGAGATCCGAAGCAGAGGTAGCGCGTCTCGCTTTCCTGTGCGCGCGGGGCTGGGGAGCGCGGGGCCGGGCCGTGTGCAGCGGCACGCGCTTGCTTGTGAGAAAGCTCCAGCTTCCTAGGCAGGGCTGCGAGCTGCGAAGGGGGCGAGAGGCTTTGCGGGGGTGCAAAGGGAAGTCCCTGCCTCGGGGCTCTGTGTATGTGTGTCGGTGGAGTGAGCGCGTGGATGCAAGGGGGCGCATTGCATTGCGTACAGATACGGGGCACAGCCCTATAACGACTCACTGCCACTCCTAGATCTTGTTTACTATGTGTTTATTTTGTATTTATTTTGCTCTTGCAGCCCACCCTTCACCAAACGGTCCCCAGGGCAGTTTACAAACATGCCGTGAATTAAACAAGTCGCAGCTTATGTTGCAGTTACAAAAGCAAAACTGTCGAACAGCCTATGTTTTTTTGTTTTTTGTTTTTTAAACAAAGTAACACAGAAAAACAACAACATGGTACAGTAGTGTTGGATAAGTGTCTGGCTGTATATTGCACCTAACCTGAAAGAGATTTCATGAGAACACTGTATTCAGTCAAAAGCTCATCCATGGTTTGCCCAACAGTTTTGCAGTCAAGGGTGCCACAAGCAGGGGGTCCCTTTGCTATGGAGAGGTGCCTTTAGAACAACAACGGTGCCAAACGCTTCTGGCAGAGGGAATGTTTAGATGTAGGGAGATGTGCTGGACTCTGCATGCCCACTGTTGTTACTGCATCACCTACCCACACACAGGCCTGGTACTTCCCTTTTTGGTACTAATAGTGCACATGTGGTAGCATGTTTAAGTCGACAAGCTACTACTCCCCTCATCTACAGATCAGCCTTATGGATGCTTGCTCAGAATTAAGGCCTAATAGGCAAATAGAGCATACGTCTAAGGGTAGCAGCCTTAATTTGCCATTAAGGGAAAAGCAGGCTTTTTGAGTAAGAATAACTGACCATTTCTAGCTCTTCCTATCTCTAACAGTGACCAGGTATTCCAAGGAAAATTGATATTAATGTAAGAAATATAAAGTAGGCAATATTATATATTCATTGGATCACCTTCTGTTGGCTGTAAAAGTATGAAACCTTTCTAGTTCCAAAAAACACTCATGCTGTAATCCTATGTGTTTTGTCCTCTGTAATGCATTTCTACATAAACAACAAACTAAGTTTGGCAAAGCAAACTTTATTCTTGTAGAGGCCTGAGAGCCTGCACAGAGTAGTAACAAACTTTTCCAGCCAGGCCACACCTGAGTCAGCTCTCCAGGCCTCCTGGGTCATAGCTGTTTCTCTTAAAGGGCCCACATGCCAGATACTTACAGTATATGATAATGCATTTGTTACACTTTGCACACAAATTTAAGAGTAAATTCTATTGAAGTAGTTAGAGTTTTTAGTGTTAAAGAGAAATAAATATTTTATAACATTGTACACTGAACATACCACACAGACTTCAATACTAATTCCAGTGATAACATACTCTTAACCAGCTGTTGAGAAAAAGAGAAATAATAAAGCAATTCCTGCCGCGGAAGGCCTGTCAGACGCTCGGCTTGCAAAAGACTGTTCAAAAACCGGAGTCACTTCCGGGTTTCAATTGTACGGGAGCCAAAACATTTGAGAATTAGGCTGTTCAAAAACCAAGGTATGACTGTATACTCATGGCACACAGCTTTGTTTCTTCATAACATTTGGATTCAGAATGGCTGTTCAAGCCCTGAAGCAGTGGTGGGCTGAATGAGGGCCAATAAACTGAGTTTGAATCCTGGAAAGATGGAAGCTCTGTGGGTAGGTCACATTGCCAATTGCCTGTTCTGAAGGTGTAAGTAAGTAGCATGGGGATACTCTATATATAGGAGGCGCAAGTGACTTCTATGGTTAGGAGTTCCTTTCGTTGGCTTCATTTGTATGCTAGATACAGCCGTATCTGAATCAGGTTAGCTTGGCTATTGTAGTCCATGCATTGGCAACCTCACCACTGCAATGCACTTAGTGTGGTACTGACTTTCTGCTTGGTCCAGAAGTTTCAGGTAATGCAGAATGCAGCTACTACAATCTGGGGTGATTCCCACCTTTCATGAGGAGGTCTCATAAAGTGTCCCTTGTCTGTTTGCAGAACAGCCACTGTCTCTTAAAGTAGTGCATGTGAGTGTCCCAATAATTTCTTAATTTACGAGTAACCTTATTTTCCTCTTTCCTCCCTGCCCCTTTTTCCTAGTATGTTGTGGTTTTTCCAGTTAGTAAGCCTGCAGGTAGGGACAGTCTTGTTTTAATGGATTGTATGTAAGTCACTTGTTTTAATGGATTGTATGTAAGTCACTCTGGGAGCCTTTTGGCGGAAGATCAGGAGTACAAATGCTCTTAATAATAATAATAATAATTAATAATAATGCTCTTCTGCAGAGATTTGGCAGGAATCTTTACTGCTAACTCTGGAACATCTCTTGAAGACCTTTTTGTGCTGACAGGCCCATTCAGCTGTTTAATATTCACTACCCCGAAGCCGTGGCATAGCGTGGATTGCCAGTGCCCAGGGCCACATGGAAGGGCAGGGTGGGTGTCTGCATCACCCAGGAAATCACAGCCACATAGATAAGAAAATGAGAGATCACTTCCTGGTTCGCATGGAGAAGCCGTTTTCAACAGAGCCCAGTGATGGAAGCACGTAGCTGTATTGAGGCAGCACCAGGTGTTGAAATTTTGTCTCCCTAACAATTTTGGACCCGGAGCAACTGCCCCCAAGATTTGCCAGTCATTGTAATGATTATTTTGTGTTGCTTTGTGCTATTTTATGTTTTATTGTATTTGTATGTACTGATGTACACTGCCTTGATATTTTATGAGTGGGTGATGTATGTTTTTAAAGATAAAATATAAAATAATAATAAATAAAATATACCATTTTTTTGTACATCTTGCTCTTTGGGCTCATGCAGCATCTTAATGCAATTGTTGAGTGATATAATGTTTGCCATCCTGTTCTGGCTGTATAATGACAAAGAACAATTTGAGACAACAGATGAGTTTCTTATGAAATAATCAAGATGTGAGATTACAGTTCTTTTTTGTTACTTGCAGGTAGAGGAGGCCGGGCAGGTTTTTCTCTTAATGAAAAAGGATTATCGCATTTCACGCAATGTGCGCCTGGCTTGGTTTCTCAGTCGTCTGCATCAGGTCATCTGGGCAGTGCCTGAATCTGAACTGGTAAGCAAGCTCCACATAAAGTTTACTTCTGAACGATGACGTCTTAGGCCAGTCAAAGTAGGAAAGCTTTGGACTGATGAGCGTCTAGGAAGGAAGATGCATCTATAGCCGAGCTTTACGCTTTGGTTGTGTCCTGCTTTGGTTGTGTCCTGCCTCCATTTCCCCCCTTTTTTTCTTTTTTGAAGGTGCATTCAGATAATGAGTTGGATATTCTCAGCATACTTCCAAATAGCTGGCAACCTGACGAGCCTGTTCAACCCAGGCCATATCTCCTAGTGCCTTCTACACAAGTCACTTTCCTTGCGCGCCAGTACCGTTTTGTGATTGAATTGGATTTGAGCCCTTCTACAGGGATTGTGGTAAGTATACTAGTTCTCATCCTGTGTTCCCTGAGTGTTTCTGTCATCCTTTTTCCTCTTCCTTGCCCTAGAAGTGCTTCTTCATCAAAGCTTGTCTTGTCAGCGATAGCACATCTTTGTCTTGGAGAAGAGTCTCCCAGGCTCTATTTTCCTATCTTGATGGAAAACAGAAAACTCCTCATACAGGAGTTTTGTCTGCTGGGTATCGACTTATTCCCAGTAGAGAGAATAATATTCATATATTCATATATTCACTTATATAAGTGTCTCCAGAATATTACTGTCAGGCTTCTCTTGCCTTTGATGTTGCTCATGAGAAACGACCAGCTCCAGTGGTGAGCTAAAAAGCTGTTTATTTTTCATTAAGATTTACAGAGTGTTGAAATCATGACTGCTCAATTACTTTCAGTTTCCCGGACTGCTATCTCCCCCCGCGCGCCAACAGAGCCAACTTCTCGGCCCTCTAATATGACGTCGATGCCTCCGCCTCCCCCTCTGCTCACCCACTTGTCTGCTACCGGCAGTGTGTGAAATCTCTCCCTCTTCCAGAGACGTTTCTTGGTGGGGGCTGGTAGAGGGAGATGAATCTGTAGAGATTATAGGCAACTGCTCTCGATATCCCAACAGCTCCCTTTTACTGGCTGAATCGCTCTCTTTTCTCTCCTCCGCAGTTTCCCCCTTTCTCTCCCCCCGCTCCTCCTGAGCAATCCCTCTTTCCCTGACAATTACATATGGAATGCTCCTATTATTATTTATTGAATTCATATACTGCCCTATACCCGGGGATCTCAGGGTGATTCACAGGTATAAAACCACAAAATACATAATAAAAATAAAAAACAACAACCCAATAGCCCTCCCCCCCCCCAATTTTTTTTAAAAAAGGGCATAGGATGTAAATCAGATCAACCAAAGGCCTGGCTAAAAAGGAACATTTTTGCCTGGTGCCTAAAGTTGTATAACGAAGGCACCAGGCAAACTTCCCTGGGGAGAGCATTCCACAGATGGAAAGCCACTGCAGAGAAGGCCCGATCTCATGTTGCCACCCTCTTGAGGAGAAGGCACACAAAGGAAGGCCTCAAGATGATCTCAGGGTCCTGGTAAATTCATATGAAAAGAGGTGGTCCTTGAGGTATTGCGGTCCTGAGCCCTTTAAAGCTTTATAGGTCAAAACCAGAACTTTGAATTGGGCCCTGAAGCTAATTGGTAGCCTGTGCAGTCGGACTAGGATCGGTGTGATATGCTCAAACCATCTTGCTCCGGTGAGCAACCTGGCCGCTGAGTTCTGCACTAGCTGAAGTTTCCGAACCGTCTTCAGAGGCAGCCCTATGTATAACGCATTGCAGTAATCTAACCTTGAGGTTACCAGAGCATAGACAGCAGTGGTTAGGCTATCCTTGTCCAGATAGGGGCGCAGCTGGGCCACCAGCCAAAGCTGATGGAAGGCACTCTGGGCTACTGAGGCCACCTGAGCCTCGAGTGACAGCAAAGGATCCAGGAGTACCTCAAGCTACAAACCTGCTCCTTCAGAGCAAGTGTAACCACATGAAGAGCAGGCGATCTCCCAGCCATCTGATCTAGGGAACCACCCACTAACAGTGCCTCAGTCTTATCTGGATTGAGCTTCAGTTTCTTGGCTCTCATCCAGTCCATTATTGAGACAAGGCTGGTCAAGCACTTCCACTGCCTCACCTGCAAATGTAAAGGAGAAATATAGCTGGGCTGGGTGTCATCAGCATACTGTTGACAATGTACTCAGAACTTCCAGATAACCCCACCCAGTGGTTTCATGTAGACGTTAAACAACATGGGGGATAGGATTGAACCCTGCAGAACCCCACATTGAAGGTTCCATGGGGATGAAAAGCATTCCCAAGTAACACCCTCTGGGAATGACCATCCTTGTAGGACTGGAACCACTGCAAAGCGGTGCCACCCACCCCCATTTCAGAGAGTTGCTGCAGAAAAATACCATGGTTGATGGTATCAAAAGCCAGTGAGAGGTTGAGAACAGTTAACAGGGACATGTTTCCATTGTCTCTCTCTTGAAAGAGGTCATCATACAGGGCGACCAAAGCAGTTTTTGTGCCAAAACCAAGCCTAAACTCCAGTTGAAATGAATCCAGAAAATCGGTTTCTTCCAAAAGTGCCTGGAAGTGCTCCAGAACCTTGCCCAGGAAAGGGAGATTAGTAACTGTAGTTAGTTAGCTAGAGACTCCTGTCTCTCGCACAACTTCAGTAGAAGCTGGATACTATGTCATTTTTCTTCTTCAGGATGACTCTACAGGGGAGATAATTTTCGATGAAGTGTTCTATGCCCTGTCCCGGTGTTTAGTGGGGTTGTTAAAGCCTTTTCGAATCCCAGGCTCTGACATTATCTACCAACCTGAGATCTTCATCACCATCCAAGTATATTCTTCCATCATCGGTCTGCAGACACACCAGGTAGTGATTATGTCTTGTGTTTCGCTGTTAACATGAGAGACTGCTGATAATGAGAGGTTTCATTACATATGTAAACAATTTACAGTAACATTTGAACCAGACTCTCCTGTGACATAAATTAGGTAACACACTAGGGTGGAAGAGTGTCAGGAGCTCTAGGCAAGTGTCCCACTGTTAGCAAACCTTTTGTAATTAAGTCATCATGTTATGTAAATGAGATGGATTTGCTAAGGATTAGATTAGTTCAGTGTCTTCTCATTTAATCCCACGCCCATTCCACTGCAAAATCTGTTTTCATTGTCACGTTATGTCCTGCGGCATGGGAAAGGCTGTTCTTTCTACAAAGGTGCATTTCTGCAGCAAACAGACAAAAATCCCATTGTTGATCAACTTTACCTGTGTTGAGCAGTGCATTCATATTGAATTAGTGGTACCGAAGTTACAGATTGGTTAACTCTTTATCCTATACCATGGACATTTTTTAAAAAAAGTCAAAATTAGCAATGCTTTTATGAACCCTGTATATGCTATGCAAATTGAACAGGATCACATGTTTTGTCTTGTTGCATAGCCTTTTAAATTTATTTCTTATTCATTTTCTTTCCCACCTTTCCTCAAAGGGAGCTCAAGGTGGTGGCACACATGGTTTCCCCCTTCCCCATTTTCTTCTCACAACAACCCAATGAAGTAGGTTCAACTAAGAGACAGTGGCTGAAGCAAGGTCACTCAGTGAGCTTCATGACATGAGAGGGGATTTGAACCCTGGTCTCCCAGGTCCTAGTCCAACACACTAACCACTACAACCTGTTCTGCTTCTGCCAGTCATAAGGGGCATAAGGAGTTACTCAGGTAATTGGAGTGTTGTCCCCTAACCACTAGAGATCCTTTGTAGCCTCTCCTTTACATACTGAGATCTCCCAGAATGGCCCACACATTTTCAAGCTTATTTTTCACAGCTATAAAGTTGGGGGGAAACCTGCCTTTTAAAATGAATATGGAGATTTTCAAGTTGCTGAATTCTGTGCACACAATTGAATTGTGAATTGCCGTGTGCACAATCACAAAGCTTGAATATGCTTAACTCTGGTTATTGTGAGGTGCTGAGTGTAGTATTGGACTTTGCCTCTCCTACTCCTGGCTACTCAATTGTATCTGAATTTATTAATGCAGTGCAGCTTATAAACATTAAATCATGGGCATATTTGATCTAATACCCCTAATGCATTTGTAACCTTAAAGACTAAAAATTCTTTCAAAGGAAAAGTTAATAATATATTAACAAAAATTTTTTTTAAAAAAGGATGGGGTGAAAGCACACCTGTTTGATGTGGAAATCCAGAAGACAGAATAGAGATTCAATTGCATATCCAGTGCTCAGATGATAATTCCTGCAGCTCTTTGTGTGTGTTTGTAAGCCTGGAGCAGAAGCTCGGTTCCAGAATCTATGCCTTTTAGGATGATACTCAGCTGTTTTGGTGGGATCGCAAGCCCTGCTCCTAGAAGCACAAGAAGACAATGGAATCCCTTACCTAAGCTGTTTCATCAAGTGCTGCAATGAGATGCAGAGCATCCAATAGTTAGGAGAAACGGGTATTACTGTAAGGGGCCAACATTTGCCCTTGTTCTAGGTTTTTGGGTCTTGTAGGTTTGTATAGACGGGATGCGGTGGCGCTGTGGTCTAAACCACAGAGCCTAGGGCTTGCTGATCAGAAGGTTGGTGGTTTGAATCCCCGCAACGGGGTGAGCTCCCGTTGCTCGGTCCCATCTCCTGCCAACCTAGCAGTTTGAAAGCACGTCAAAGTGCAAGTAGATAAATAGGTACCGCTCCAGCGGGAAGGTAAACGGTGTTTCCGTGTGCTGCTCTGGTTCGCCAGAAGCGGCTTAGTCATGCTGGCCACATGACCTGGAAGCTGTACACCGGCTTCCTCAGCCAGTAAAGCGAGATGAGCGCCGCAACCCCAGAGTCGTCTGCGACTGGACCTAATGGTTAGGGGTCCCTTTACCTTTTCAGGTTTGTATAGAAGAGGGGGAGGGGCTTTGTGATGTTGGAGAATAATGAAGAGCAAGGAGGGGTTTCTCTCAACCTTCTAAAAAAGGGCAAGGTTCAAGAAGTTAAAAGGTAAAAACATCCCAGAATGCCCATGTGATATATTTGATGTTGATTCCTGGTTTATCAGGAAACTTGAAGTAAACACACAATGCTCTGCTTATGCAAATTCCTGATTCCCTAACTCAATTTGCAGTGCAGGGGCATCCAGAAGGTGGTGGGGAGCCTGATTTCTGAGAGAATGATAGAATCTTTGATTAACAGTTCCCACCTACTCGACCTCTGTACGTATAGCTAGTTCTTACCAGTTTCTGCCTTGTTGCAACCCAAAGTCATGCAGTTTGATTTTTAAACTCGTGTCACGAAACAAGAGTAAGGGTCAAAGAGGGAGTGATCCCAGCATACTACACTGGTCTTGCCAACTTCTCAGACTGTCTGTGAATCAAAAGTCAAAACAAAATAATAAATAAATAAATTCCTTCCAGTAGCACCTTAGAGACCAACTAAGTTTGTTCAACTAAGTTTGTTCTTGGTATGAGATTTCGTGTGCATAATAATAATAAGAATAGTGCTCTTTTAAAATATTCCTTGAGGTTGTTAACATACCTAGTGCTTAATTCTCATGGCATAGAATGGCATGGTGCAAAGTAGCAAAGTGAGAAACTGCAAAAATGTGGAAGTCTTCAACGAGCAAAAGAAGGTCTTCTGTTTCATTTCCCATATTTGTCACCTGGTAACTCTGTTGAAACACCAAAATGAACCATGGGAAAATTTAAGTTGTAAAATCTACATGCTATTTTGATATTCTGAAACATGATGAACCCAATTTCTAAGGCAGCCAGGCAGAGGAAAGAAGTTGAAACACAATGGCTTGTTTGAAGACGGGGATATTTGAATGAAAATTGATGTTCATTTTCAGGACATAGCCATGCATTTCAAGTTCAGACATCAGTTTGACTCCCATGGCTTTTTTAAGGAGAGGGAAGAGAGGCGCAAAATATACATCTTCATCATTCCGCCTTTCTCCTTGTGTTCAGGCATGAGGGCCCTTGCTTGTGTATCTAAAGCAGTAGCAGTAGCATCTGCACACAAGCAGATTTGAGGAAAACTCAATACTTGCAGAAGTACAAAAAACCTTTCAGAACCCCCCCACACACACACACACAAGGCAGACCTCCCAAGGAGCCTGAGCACTCAACATGCTTAGATGCCAGGGAATGTGGATTGACTGGGTTGGAGATATGGAAAAAGGAAAATAGGTGGCAGGGGAAATTAAAAAGAGCATCCTGGAATACAGTGTGACTGACTTGCTGGAACACTGAACAAGAACATTCCACTCTGCAAAGTTTCATGGCAGGTCCCACCTGCAGTGTTACATTTAAAGGAACAATTCTTGAAAACTGATTTGTTAGCATAATATACAATGTTGTAGATAGTTTTATCTCAATGCATTTTGAGCTGGAAATGATCTCCAGGAGATAAAATTTACTGATTTGTCCTGGGTAACCTAGTCGAAATTTGCCTATATGCCACAGTACACAGCAGCTTTTGTAGGACGCTTTTATCTCAAAATTTTTCGCATTTCTGGCTCAAAACATCATTTGAAAAATTTGTAGAATTTGTAGAATTTCACCTTACAAAAACAAAAACCAACAACTGCTTGCTGGTGAATTGTTGCAGTCCACTGTTCAGGTTTTGGTGGTGTTGCACTATGCAGCAGAGTACTTTTAATTGGAACAAATAAGGATTTCCATTGTCTCTGATCCAGGTACTGTTCCAGGGTTGTCTGTTGGATGAGACCAAAACAGAGACCTTCCTGCAGCAGGTTTATACACGGCTGTGCACCTTTGAAAACAAAGTGGCTGAGATGCTCCAGCAGCAGTATGAGCCCAAAACTCAGGTGAGAAGACTACTTTCTGCTGCTTTGAATGAGTGGGAGTTTTTGCATTATTTGCTCATCCAGTCTGTGATGCCACCCATCCCAAGAGTAGCCAGCATGGTACACTCTGGATGTATGCCATTGGCTGTGCTGGCTTGGACTTGCATAAATGGTGAAATACCTGAACCAGTTATTTCCATAGAGAGAGTGGGTTGTTGTTTCTTCTTCTTTTCATTTTTTAAGGAAAATGGCCTTTGTGTAGGATTCTTGTGCAGCCTTGCAGATAGGTATTACTTATTTGTTTGTTGTATTTACTAGCAGCTTTTCTGAGAATGATAAATGCATTATGTATTCGTCATTTATGACTAAGCGAGTAGCTGAAAAAGAAGGGTTACGAACTAACCTGCTTGCTAGTATACATGATGCAAATCTCACCTTAGCCATGAACTAACTAGGTGCCTTTTATACAGGCTGCCATCTTTCAGCCTATGTTATTGTGATAATAGAAGCTCAAGATGGTATTGTAAACTGCCCTGTAATCTTCAGAGGAAGGCCTGCGTAGAAATTTAATAAGCAGCAGCAACCACAACATATGTAAAATGGTTTAAACACATTAAAAAGTACTTTGTAAATGTTATGTAACAGTAACTCTCTTCCAGTTTACAACTGTTTCCCTGCTTGGTCACCTGTAGGTGATTATTGCATCCCCATAACCAACCAAATGACTGCCCTGCCCTGTATAAGCATAAAGTTTGGAGATACCTGGGCAAGTGGTGGCATCACCCTCACTTTCCCTTGCAGCTTAGGCATCATATTTTACATAATTGAATGTCATTGCAGCAAAAGTTTCTTCCTGTTATGAGCAAGACACATGCTAATCAGAGAGGCTCCATAGAAATGCTGACTAGATTCATAGCTGTCAACTTTTCCCTTTACTTGCGAGGAATCCTATTCTGAATAAGGGAATTTCCCTTAAAAAAGGGAAAAGTTGACAGTTATGCTAGATTACTGTGAGATCAAAGATAGAAGAGTTTTGTTGGCTGGAAGATAGGAAAGTTCTTCAAGCTCCTGTTGAGAATTAGAATGAGCCTGTTTGGAGAAGACTTTTGCTTGGCAGGCACAGCACTGCACCTGGAACAAATGATTTAGCTGCATGTGTGTGAAGAGGAATTAAAAAAGCAAGAAGGGATTTTTGATAAGATCCTGAGAGCAACCACAAATATTTGTTAAAGGTACCTTGAATGATCTCCATAAGCACATGACCTAACACTCGTCTCATTCTTCTGTGCTGCAGACAGATGCAATGCCTCCATCCACCCTCATTTTTTGAGCTGGCTTACAAATTGTTTTATACAGAGGTAGCTTCCCCTGTGGCTTCTGGAGCAATTGCTTTGAAAGCAGAGACAGCTTTTTTTAAGCACAGGATCAACGTACCGGTAACTGAAACTTATTAGGATGGGATGTAGAGTTTTCAGTGCTGTTAGCCTCAGGCAGAGGCTGTGCCTGAAACGGTTGAAGCATTTGCTGACACCAGCAACTGACAAAAGTAGATGACTATGGTTTCCCAAATGAAAAAGCTTATGTGTCTGTCTGAGGACTATCGTGTGCTGGGATGGGTTTTCAGGTTTTTGCTGATGCTATTGTTTCCCTGCAGAAATCTTGCAACAAGAAACCTGAAAGTAACTATGGATACTAACAATACAAGTTGGGCCTGTCAGAAGTTGCTCAAAGCAATCCCGCTGTGAAGGAACACTTGATTGATTTGATTAAAAACTCGCTTCTCCCTACAACTAACCTCGGGCACACTTTGGTGTAGACCAAACTCCCCTCTGTTTTGGGGACTGTGGATTAGAACATCAGCAAATGTCACTTCATATGATGGTAATCAAAGGTGGTCCTGAGACTTCTTTTCCATTCGCTTTATAAGCCTGACTTTGGAGTCCACCAGATGTGCAAGAGGCACTTGTTGAGCCCGAGTGTGTGGAGAGCAGGGAAAAATGGGCTTTACTCAGGACTTTGAGGAGTGGCCTTTGGGCACTTGCAGGTGAGCGAAGGGAAGGCTCAAATTTTAGCTCATAAAAACTTGTCTTGTTGCAGGTGGACCTGTCCTCCCTTAACCAGGAACGTCTTTGTGACCCCCAGGAGCCCTCCGGGAGGAAACTGGGCGTCTCTATGGTCACTGCTGACGTCGGACTTGTCACTATGATTCGGCAGGGGATTCTGGCACTTCAGCTGCTGCCATCCAACTCCAGTGCAGGTTAGTTTAAAGGTCTTCCTGAAGGTGGGATTGCTAGGGAAAGCATGGAGGGGGGGGGAGTTGTGGAAGTTTCAAAGCCATCCGTTACATGTGAATTAGCCAAGGGAGCTGAGAGGAGCCTTAGCCTGGCTCTGCCCAAGAGTATACAAGACTGAAAAGGTGATCCACTTTTCGAGGGTTATCACATCATGAGGTTTTGAGTCCTAGCTTTTCTTTCTCTGAAAGTCAGGTTTGTTCCCACTACAGCAGACTTTACTGCTTGATCGTCTTGCCTCGGGCTGCTCCCTAGGTGCTATCTAAACAATGTGGCAAAACTTTTTATTACAGCTTTCAGTCTACCTGGGGAAAGGTAGAACTTTTCCTTTCTTTTTTCAGAAGTGTCACATGCATTTTGTGGGTCTTTCTTGGGATGATTTTTTAAAAACAGAATACCTCCTCTTGTGAATCTGAGGAAGCTACTGCATGCTTCCTCTAGAATTAAAGTAGCAATTCTCTAACCCCTATCCATCAATTGTATGTCTCCCTTGGGATTTAACTGTTAGATTCCTTTTAGAATGCCTGCCCTCTCCCATCTACTGCTAATATTTGTTTGTTTGCAGGGATTATCGTGATCACAGATGGTGTCACCAGTGTCCCAGATGTAGCAGTCTGTGAGACTCTGCTCAACCAACTGCGCAGTGGGACTGTGGCCTGTTCCTTTGTTCAGGTGCTGTGCAAGTGTGCTGGTGACAGGCACATTAGTTCTTTATTGTGCATGCACTGTGATCAGAGCTGACCCAGCCAGCCTTGGGGGGGGGGGGAACAAGACTGTTGCCTGTGGTGCCTAGCATTCCAGATATCTCCACCTTTGCTTCATAACTCTAGGCAACAGTTTCTTCTTGCATTTCTGGATTTACCTGCTTTCCCAATGCCTGCTAGGAGGTGAACTGGGACTTCTAGTAATGCTGGCTAGGAATCTGGCGGAAACACTTGTTCCAGATGGATTTTTGTGGCACACAATTGTATGATAGCTGAGGTTGAAATTCTATAATTGCGTACAATTCTATAATCCTTACCTAGGATTAAGTCCCAGTTGCAGTCCTGCAATTGCCTGCAGGTAGATCCCATTTGAAATACTGTATCTCGGGCTTGCTTTTTGAGCAGGCATGTGTAGGATTGCACACACCTAGCTACTGAAAAGAAAAGCCTAAGTAAGAAAACAGTGGTTTTTTTGGTCAACTCTTGATTTTTTAATATGCTGTTAATCTTACCAAATATATGGTACAACATGGGGAGACCAGTGCTTCCCACCCCCCCTAGAAAAATAGGTGCCGGTAATCACCATGAAGTTGTTACAGTAAGTGCCACACTTTTTAGCAAGGAGGGGAAAAGGGCGCTAGTCCTGTGTACCCTTGAGTACCCTCGGGGGGGGGCACTGAGCAGAGGGATTTCTGTTTGCTTACAAAAAAAAATCAAGAATGAATGGGGTGGTGGCCTGACAGCTAAGTAGATGTTGCTTACTAGGGCAGGACTGCGTCAAGGTTTAGACCTGCACAGACTCCCCAGATAACTTTGCAGGTGTGTCCATGAAGCTTCAACCTGATTGCCGCCTTGACGCTGCCGTGTCCCAGTAAGTGGCAGCGACACCAGTCTTGGAAGGGCAGTGGCACAGCACAGTTCCTCCACACCAGCCAGTCTTGGCACCAATTGTTCAGCCTATGTACTGTTGAAGAATGAGTTCACCTATACGCCTTTCTCCTGTGTCCTGGAGAACATTGTCTTGAACAATCTAGAAATTTGAACTTGTGCATTGCCTATTACCGAGGTAATAACACCTTCGGTTTTAAATACCAAAGTTTTTTTAAATTAAAAAAACCCCAACTACTCAGATGTGACAGGTGTCAGCACCTGAACTATCCTCCCTAAAGCAGTTCATATTTTAAGCAACCCACGAAATAAATTCCTAACCATTTAAAACAGCACCCTGTACCCTGTTGCAGGTGAATTAAAGGTAAAGGGACCCCTGACTGTTAGGTCCAGTTGCGGACGACTCTAGGGTTGCGGTGCTCATCTCGCTTTACTGGCTGAGGGACAGCTTCCGGGTCATGTGGCCAGCATGACTAAGCCGCTTCTGGCAAACCAGAGCAGCCCATGGAAACGCCGTTTACCTTCCCGCCAGAGCGGTACCTATTTATCTACTTGCACTTTTTTGGTGTGCTTTCGAACTGCTAGGTTGGCAGGAGCAGGGACCGAGCAACGGGAGCTCACCTCATCACAGGGATTCAAACTGCCAACCTTCTGATCGGCAAGCCCAAGAGGCTCAGTAGTTTAGACCACAGCGCCACAGTGCTAGACAGTTAAAATTTTATTCTCATGCCCAACTCCCTGGATCATTGCTCCAAGGTATCCACTAAGCAGGGGCCTATAGTACCTTACTTTTCAGGCCTTGGTCTAAAAGCAAGAAGAAATGCATACAGAAGGAGGTAGGAGTTGCAGTGACCATTGTGACATATAAAGCCATTCCTCTTCCTGTAATTTGGGCAGACAGGATGATTGCGTATATGTAGACTAATGTGAAATGGGCTTGATGAGAAAATTGCTTTGCATGTTGCAAATCGGTATACAGGAATGTGCTGTCATCTTCACTTCTGGAGCACAAAATGAAATAATTGCACGGGTTGAAGCTGTAGATTTTTTTTATTTTTTTTATTTTGCATTGTGCACCCTGCAGTTTGGTATACACTTTGGCAGGATGGGTTGAAATTGACTTCATTACAATATAGGTGGCAGGAGATGTTCCAGGGGGAAAGCGTCAGTGCTTGTATGTGATTTTCTTTCCCCAGGTGGGTGGCGTCTACTCTTACGATTGCAGTTTTGGTCACGTTCCCAATGTGGAGCTCATGAAGTTCATTGCCATGGCAACGTTTGGTACATACCTCTCCACATGTCCTGAGGTGGAGCCTTCTAGTTTGGACCTGAATGTCTACCACAAAGCTTTTCTGCTGTACTCCTTTCTGCGCAGCGGGGAATCACTGAACCCTGAGTATTACTGTGGTGAGCTTATTCTGCATGGAATTCAGAAATACTCCCCATCTTACCCATCCTGTCTTCACTAGTGCAAAAGGCCCAAGAACCTTGAACATGTTTGAGATGTGTGAATGCATAGTAGGCCACCTTTGCAAGATAGTGGGTGTGATGGATTTTGCATGAGATTGAAGGATGAATGAGCAGGACTATGGAAGCTCTCAGCTATTCTTTGCTTCATTTTAAAAAAACAGTTGGCCTAGAACCAAACAAAACAGCACAGTTTTGTTTCATAGACCTTTTTTCAGTTTCATACATTTATATACCACTTAATATTTAATATTATATATCCGTGTGTGTATAATAATAAAACCATAGATGTATCACATCTGAAATGCAACAGCACCATATAATATAGTGAAATCTTAGTAAAGCAGAAATGTAGCAGCACACTTTTAAAAACATCTTGAGGGAAACATGGACCAATGGTACCAAGTAGTATGGGAAACAGCCCTACTAGAAAAACTAACCAGTAACCTGAAACTGACACAGGGACAAACAGAAGAAGACACCTTCACCCCATTGTGGTTCCCCTTCATCACACACACAGCCCAACAAGACAATGACAAAAATCTACCGACAGCATACAAATCAATATGGCTAACCAGATCAAAAACACCCACCCACCCCACTCACACAGGAAACCAAAAAATCACCACAGCCAACCACAAATGAACGATCACATCCTACGCCAATCCCGACCTCTCACCGCCAAAGAAGCACAAGCGAACAACAGAGAACCTACACAAACAACGCTGTCACCAAACCCTACATATATTAAGGAAAATAGAAACACCGTCACCCCACCTCTTTCCCCCTTCTCTCCCTAATGTCTCAACAACCAAAACTGATTTGTAAAAATGTTACATGGGGGAAAAATACAAGAGAGACATTGCACACACTTTTGTAAATCAAGAATATCTTTATTAAAAAAACCATTTGGAAGAACAGAAAAAAAAAACATCTTGGATTGAGGAAAGCTTGTCAGAACAAATGAATCTTCATTTGAAGCTCATCAAATATGCCTGCCATACTGGGAGGGAAATCCAGAGGGTCAGTGCTATCACAGGGAACACCCGCTTCTGATAAATTATTAGATGACAATCTGTTGGTGACCAAGTTGTTGGCAGGCCCTCCACTAAATATCCTAAGGTTCAGCTGATGCATTACAGGAGTGTGTGTGTATGTGTGTGTATGTATGTATGTATGTATATATATATTTGTCCACATGCTCTGTATATTCATTTGGTCAGTCTCCCTCATTTCAGTGTGGTCCCATCCCCAGTAAGGTCAACTTAAGCCCATAATACATACTTGCCACCAGATCAGGTCTAATGGTGTTCCCTAATTGTCTCCCATTCAATTTTGATACCAAAAAATCTAAATTCCAAATAGAAATATTGGAGGGAAATAGAAAATTGTTATCAAAAATGTATAATTATATACTGGAATGGTATACCAAAGCTGAGGAGGTAAAAGAGGTCATGATAAAGTGAGCGATAGATCTGGGACATAACATACAGCTAGAAATGTGGGGAAAGTTGTGGAACCACCATATAAAATTTACGGCATGTACAATTCTGAAGGAGAACATAATGAAGATGATGTACCGTTGGTACTTGACACCAGTGAAATTAGCCAGAATGTATAAGAAAAGTAGTAAAAAATGCTGGAAATGTGATCTGAAAGAGGGTGATTTCTATCACATGTGGTGGATGTGTGATAGATAAGTTAGAGTTTATTGGGAGATAATATATAACAAGTTGAAGAAGATACTTCAATATTGTTGTTGTTGTTCAGTCGTTCAGTCGTGTCCGACTCTTCGTGACTTCAATATACTTTCCCAAAAAAACCTGAGGCGTTTTTGCTAGGTTTGGTAGGTGAGGAAATTAGAGGGAAGGATCAAAGATTTTTCTTATATGCCACCACAGCGGCTAGAATTTTATTGGCACAAAATTGGAAATTGAAAGATTTACCAACGGTAGATGATTGGAGAATGAAATTATTGGAGTATTCAGAACTAGCGAGATTGACTGCGAGGATAAGAAACCAGAGAGACCAACAGGTTCAAGCTGACTGGAGTAAATTTTTGAAATATTTAGAAGTCTGTAATTATGTAAATCACTAACAGGTGTGATGGAATACTTGCAACCTATTAGAAAGAATGATTAAAGATGAAGGTATTATAATATGGCAAATAGAATTTGGGATTTAAGGGAAAGCAGATGAATGATGGAACTTAAGAAAACTAAAGTAGAGAAGGAAGGAAGTCAGAAAACTCAGCAGAGTTTAGATATTATTGTTAAAATTATATCTGACAAATGTGTGTTAAGTTTTGTTTATTTTTGGAAAATAAAAATATATTTGTAATATATATATATATATATATATATATATATATATATATATATATATATATATATATATATATATATATATATTTTAAATTAGGAAAAGTATAGTTAATAAGTAGTCAACAATAACATTAAAATAACACTTGGAGAAGTAATGAGCTGCTTTTTAAATAGCTTGCTTGGGACTGGCCACTTCTCTATTAATCAGAAGCAGCTGTGGGGGAGCCCATGCTGTTTTTCTGTCAGAAATGCCTCTTCTTTCTCTCTCTCCTTTCCCCTCTACCCTCCTGAAGCTGCTACATGCCCATTTATGGTGCTTTACATAAAACTACTTTGTGTGTGTGTGTGTGTGTGTGTGGCGGGAGGGTGGGGTGCTGGGCAAATAGCAGTGTGGGAAAGGGTTAGCTCCTCCACTAATGCCATGGTCCACTCTAGTTCAGGGCTTCTCCATTCTGCTCCTTTTAAAGAAGAAAAGTGTGGTCAATTCTAAGCATATTTTAAGCATCCTACCAAGTACAGTTTGTCTCCGTCCTAGATTTCTAGCCTTAGCATTTCAGTTGTGTGGTTGACTCTTCGTAGTAGCTGCTGGAGGCCCTTGCAAACTGCCTTGGGACCTTCTGTTAAGGGCGGGAATGACTGGCATAATTGTCTACTGTCGTTGCAGTGTCCCAGCACAGGCTGTTCAATGAACACCTTGTTTCCGCAAGCAGCAACCCTGCCTTGGCTATGAGGCGGAAGAAGCATACGGAGAAGGAAGTACATGCTGATCTTATCAGTATCATCTCTGTCCGACTGCGAGAGGGTTATAGTATCCGCGAGGTCAACGTTACAAAAGGTGACTCCCGGTAATCTTACTCTGCTTTGTGAAGTGTGGCCAGTGTTCATCTGATGCCCACTCAGACAATACCCAGAACAGGTTCTGGGGGCCCAACGGAGTCCTCCAATCCCCTCAGTTTGGCCTTCAGGACTTTCCTCGGACCACATCCCTCTATAGCCTTGCATTGCACAGCTGAGTGTTTTTCAAGTTTTGCCTGGCTGGAATGTGTCTTTGGACTCTTGATTGTGCCTCCTGCTTACTGGGATGAAGGATAGGACGGGGGTTTGCGAATGTGTGTAGGAACTATCCTCCTGTACAAAGGTAAAATTTGCATTTGCCGCTTTTGCTTCTGTCCCCCACCCACCACTACTGTGTGATCCCTGGAAAGCTGCCCTGAAGGTAATATGGCCCTTGGACTGAAATCCCTAATCCAGAATATAGCTCAAGCCCACCACATACGGAGGCCATGCAGTGCATAGAAACTTCTTATTCCAGAGTCCCAGCACATTTTGAGCTGTGCGGCCAAGTATTCTTCAAGGGAATAGGTCAAGGTAATAGGAATAGGTCCAGTCGGGGACGACTGGGGTTGCAGCACTCATCTCATTTACTGGGCGAGCGAGCAGAGGTGTAGGAAGCCTCTTGGGCGCCCGGGGCGGCGTTGCCACGCGGAGGCACCCCCTGGGGGCGGGGCATCCTGACGCATGCGTTGTGACGTCACGACGCATGCGTCAGGACAGGCTGCACATGCCCAGAAATCCGGGCATGCGCAGTCTGTCCTGCTGGCACTGCTGTTCCAGCAGCGACCCACCGAGCGAGTGCCGGCTCCTGGGGCTTCCCCGTCCGTGCTACTTTAAAGCAGCATGGAGGGGGAAGCCCCAGGAGCAGGCGCTCGCTCGGCAGGTCGCTTGGTCGCCGCTGGAGCAGCAGCGCCGGCTGAGATGGACTACTCAGTCCATCCTGCCGGCGCTGCTGCTCCAGCGGCAACCCGCCGAGTGAGTGCCAGCTCCTGGGGCTTCCCTGTCCCTATCGCGCAGGGCAGCCCCATAGCGCCGCCAGCAGGCGGACCCCGGACAGGCCGCGGGGTGGAGCAGCTTCGCTCTGCGGCTTGCTTGGGGCCCTCCGGCAGGGCGGGGCTGCCCCAAGTGTCACCCCCCCTCCCCTGGAATCCGAGGCGGACCACCCCCTCGCAACGCCCGGGTGAGGGAGCCTGCGTACACCTTCCTGGGTCATGTGGTCAGCATGACTAAGCAGCTTCTTGAGTACCAGAGCAGCACACGGAAACACCATTTATCTTCCCACCAGAGCAGTACCTATTTATCTACTTGCACTTTGACGTGCTTTCAAACTGCTAGGTGGGCAGGAGCTGGGACCGAGCAACGGGAGCTCACCTCGTTGCAGGGATTCGAACTGCCAACCTTCTGATTGGCAAGCCCCTAGGCTCTGGGGTTTAGACCACAGCGCCACCCGCGTCCCTCTTCAAGGGAATACTTGCTGCCAAATGTAGCTGCATGAATTCAAGCATGCACAGCAGATAAGTGGGTGTTTCTGTCTTAGATTCAGAAACATGCAATTTGTCTCAAATGCACTGGGATGTTAGTCTGTTGAAATAATAAATATTATACTCTCCCTGTGTGGTCCATGGGGTCTAAAAACGAGATAGTTGCTATCATCTGGGGTGAATGAGCCAAGTAAAATTATTGACCATGTTACCTTTCATGGAAAAGCACTTTAATTGTGTTGTGTTTTAAAAAATAAAAAAAAGCTGAAAGGGTATAATACTGAAGAGAAAGTGGGCAACAAAAGCATGAAACAACTTGACAAATGCATCTTATTTTATGCAGAATAAAAGTAAGAGAGATTAAAATGAACGAGAAATTGTTTCCATTGCCAAGTGTCCCTATAATGAGAAGAAAACTGAGGCACCAAGTGCTTGCCTCCTGATCTTAGTCAGCTCTGTTAAAGGTCCTGAATCTGTGCCTCTTTGAGAAATGATGCATGTACATCCATCTCAAGGTGTAGTGCAGTGGGGGTGGGGGCAAGATGGGACGCTGACTATGACCCATTTTTCTCAATCTTACTGCATGCTTATAGGTGGCACTCATCTAGAAGTGAAGTTAGTTCTGTTGTGGAAGCACAATATGAGAATTGAATACTTGGCAGTGGCCCCATGGCCCTTGGACCCTTCTAAACGTAGCACATGGGTGGAAGTGACTATGGAGGGCAGCTATGACATTTTGCATGACATCAGCTGCACCATGCGGAAACCTATCAGCAGCCTGTACCGCACAACTGTGATACGCCGCTTCTGGAACACTTTGCAAAGGTAAGTCTGCTGGCGCCTGCCCCATTACTGGGGTGGTGGCCCTCCATATGTCCTTCCCAAAGGCGTCATGGGCAGTATGTTATCTTCTTTGAAGCTGTGTATTCATTCTTAAGGAGCAGTGCTTCTACTGCTGTTCTTAAATGTCACTGGTGGGTTGATGTTGTCTTTTCAGCATCAACCAAACAGATCAGATGCTGGTTCACCTCCAGTCGTTTGACAGTGTGCCAGAACACTTCACAATCCCTGAAAGCACTAGAAATGGAGTGCCTCTCTTCTACATTCCTCCAGGATCCACAACACCGGTATGCTGTTTGCTGTCTCTGATCCTTGACTGAGTTAATAGAGGCACAGCTCTTATATCTAATTTAGCTGCCTGCCTGCCAAACTCTTAGATTTGGCTGCCTTATGCTGATTTGCATGTCGAGGGGGAGAGGGAAGTATGGGTATTTTGTTTATCCTACTTTCAGGGGTGGACGATATTCTGCAGCAATTATGTTGTATCTCTTCGGTAGGGTACTGCATGAACCCGTTCAGTTCTACTGTGTCTAAATTCATACTGTTTCTAAGGTATTTCCTTCTGAGTTATCCCAAGCCAGCCTGTATAGATGTGTATTCTTTAAGACCATCAGTTAAAGATGGTGTGTGTGTGTGTGTGTGTGCGCGCTTGTGTAGGTTCTTGACAATATAAAATCATTGCTTCTTATGCAACAGCAGGTCGCAAGAAATAGATTTTATTAAAATGACTGTTGTAGGCGTAGGTTAATCCATCAAAACCTTGCAGAAGGAGTATCTAATCTGAATTCAAATACCAAACAAATGTTCTGGAAATCATCGGTTGACTAGGTAAATAATGCAGTTCTTGTTTGCCTGTCCTTTACTGTGCTGCTTGATGTGCTGTTCTGTGTAGCCTTTGTATTTGGCTACTGCATTAGGGCAAATTCCAAAAGATAAACCCTATTCCTCACAATCTTTTTAACCTTATTATTTGCAATAACTTTACAGCTAATTTCTGTTTGTTTGTTTTTAAATGCTCTTTTTCTTAATTTTTTATACAGTAAGCCCAGATCAATTGTACACAAATAAAAGGTAAAAAAAAATTGTAAAAACATATAACGAAACCAGAGCTTCAACCTAGCATGCATGATCACTTCTAACTGCAAAATAAATGTGCAATAGAGAGGAATGCAGGTCTGTGTAAGAACTCTCAGTGCAACACATTTGTCAAACCCCCAAACAACAGATGCCTGAGTAATAGGTCTAACCAAAAAGTTTTGTAAGGATCCAGGGGTCTTGCAGATATACCTTGACCCACCAGATAATGCAAAAAAGACCCCATGCGCATACAAAATTCTCTTTATTTTGCCTCACAACACACAATGACATTGTGTCAATTTTTCAGCTAATGCAATTAAGCATACCTTTGCCTACCAGCCTTGCATAGTGAAAGGGAAAATTGAAATAAGGGCAAGTCCTGGGTCAGGAAAAACTGGTTAAGAATATCCATGATTTCTTGGAGTATCCAGAGCCAGGAAGATAGTACCACAGGTCAAGATCACCACAAATGAAACATTGCGCCAGTTTTACTGCACCCCTTCCCAGTACAGCATAAACATAGTGTTACTCATGCAACCCAGTTTAAGCAAGATAATGTCCACCTGTATATTAGCTCCAGTGTGGTCTCTCTTAACTTTGCAGACACAAACTTCAATGGCATCTTTGACCGCACATCATTTCAAGCGTTTCCCTTGATTTCGGTTCCACCTCCCAAGCTCTGCATAGGCCCTTAGTCGTGCCACAAACCTGTATACAACACGGATATCAAACACTTGATGTCTTTGCCATCGTTAAGGCAGTGATTTTCAAATAATGTCAGACCTCTAGGGACTTCCCCTCAGCACTTTAACATCATACCGAGAGATGGAGCTTGGAGAAGTTGATTTCAGTTGTAACAAAGCCCATTTCTGCCACATTTTCAGGGTCACTTAATGGGTTGGCTATTGCTTTCATCTTTGCCAAGGACAGTTTTTGAGAAGGGTATAGCTCTGCCTTTGGGCCTATCTGGACGAATTGCAGTCAGAACCAATGCCACATCCAGATTGTCATTTACTAAATAAGATCATTGTTGGAGCTGGCATGAATCATAATAAAACTGAAGGTTTAGGATGTCCCTTCTACCCCATTCCTTGTTTGATACGTAATGATTTTGCTCACCAGGGGCCTCTGCCCTCGCTTAATAAAGCTATTAAGCAACTTTGCCATTGTCTAATAACTCCATCATCCAACCAGATGGGGAGCATCTGGAATAAGAACAAGAATCAAGGTAACAAAGATACTTTTACCGCTGAGATTCTCTCTAACCAGGTGAGATTGAGAACTCCATCTGTGTAAGTCGGTTTTGACATCTTTCACTAGGGAGTAATAATTTTTCCTTTTGAGTTGCTGAAGCTGTTAGATGATCCCTGTCCCCAGATACTTTAGGCACCTGAGCTGCAAAGCAAAACTGCAAGTGCTTTGTAGTTCATCAGCTAGCGGTATGTCTATACATAACATAACATACTTAACACAGTTCACTTCAAGACCAGTTGCAGAGTGAAAGGGGTCCAAGACTGTTTGGATCTCAGGTCAGACTTTGATCAGATCTTTCAGAAAGAGGAGGCTATTGTCAGCAAACAGGCTGAGTACATGCTGTCTGCCATTTACACCTAGGCCTTCCACATTGTTATTGTTGCATATTAAAATTAGTCAGAGTTTCCATAACCATAAACAGCAAGGGCAAAAGGGGGCATTCCTGTCAAGTGGCTCTGCAGAGGTAGAAGAAAGGAGAATCCAGGCTGTTTCCCCTCTTTGCCACTTGTGATTCAAAAACAGAGTTCCAAAGTTAACTTACTCAGCTGAAAGGGCTACTATATCCTGTCCGTTTCCTTGAACGCTACTTATGAGACTAACATCACCTATGTCTCTTGGTGTTGACTAATTCTGTCAAATTGAGAACCCCATAGATCAGTTACTGGTAGGTAGCCGTGTTGGTCTGCCATAGTCAAAACAAAATAAAAAATAGAAAAAATCCTTCCAGTAGCATCTTAGAGACCAACTAAGTTTGTTCTTGGTATGAGCATGCACACAAAAGCTCATACCAAGAACAAACTTAGTTGGTGCCCATAGATCAGGTCAGACATCTGCCTCTAAGGCACAAGCCCCTTTTGATCTGCCCCAATGTAATGGCCAAAAACAAGTTCAGTCAGGATGCCAAGGCCACAGACAAGTAAAGGCATCCTGATTAAGCAGTGCAAGCTAATCTTTATTTGATCTTCTTGAGGCCTCAAGGCAGCTGTCTTAAGTTTATGAGCCATTGTTCATTCACCTCTCATATTAATGCTAGCCATCTGTCTCCAAATGCCCTCTCTTCCAGCTTCCCCTATAGGTTTTACCTCACAGCCCATTCTTATTGTTCTGTTTATATGTAGCATTTTCATTGAGTAAGTACACTTGTTGATTTTCTGCACCATGCATTGACAATCTAGCTTGTTGTAGTTCATCTTGACTATTACATATATAATGTCAGGCCCTCATGTGGTCTGTCTTAGGTGAACACTCAGAGCTGCTCTTCTCATTGCTGGTTAAAACAAATTGGGTGCTAGATATTCTCTCAGTAGGAAATTTTGGGTGGTATTCTACTAACTATTTCCATCAGCACAAGGATTACAGTTAACTGAATGCGGCTTCTCCCTCTCCTCTCTGCACTTACACCCTGTCCCCTCCCCAAATCTGCTCCAGAGAGTTGGAGGAACCCTTAGGGAAGATTAGGGGGGAGGAGTGGGAGGTAGTTTCATTATGGCACCCAGGAACTGTGATGGCAGCAATTTGTGAGTTTGTCCTTGGTGTCTGTAACCTCTGATGAAGATGGTTTTGAACTGTTTGAGGGCAATGGCATAATTTGACCAACCTTGTGCTTAACCACCTAGCATGGCGGCTTTGGGGGGGGGGCAGAAAGTGCTGCACTCCACCACAGAACCAAAGGCAAAGGCACCAACAGAGTATTATTTCCCTCCTTTTTAGGTACTGTCGTTGCAGCACAGCAGCTCGGACTCCTGCCACTCACAGTTTGCAGCCTATTGGAAGCCCATTCTGTCTATGGATGCCAACTTCTGGCAGAGGTGGCTGCACATGCACCGCATCGTAATCCTCTTGGAGCATGACATGTATGTGCACGCTGGGTTGCTGTGTGTCTCATGGTTGGGGGAGCATGCATAGAGATAGCTGAAGTACCCTAGCCCCAGTGCAAATCTTGCTAACACCCACAGGTGGCTTAGCCTGTGGTGTTGCTTGTTCTTACTGATAGCATCCAAATGGCTGAGGGAGAGCTCTCACATGTGTGTTTTGCCCAAGGATAGAAGGATGAGGAACCAGCAGTATCCTGAACCATGAGTAGTAACCCTTTGATGTACTTCCCAGGCCAGTCCCAAAACATTTGCACACCCCAGGCAACAACGGCCGCTACAGCACTATTCAGTGCCGCATCTCGCACTCGGCGCTGACTTCCTTGCTGCGTGACTGGAGTAGCTTTGTGCTTGTGGAAGGCTACTCCTACGTCAAGCTCATGCGCAGGTAAGGCACGTAGTAAAGGGTTGGGGCGGCTGGGGATGAGACGTTGTATAAGGTCAGCGCCTTAGATTGGGGGTTAAGGTAGCTCCAGAGAAATAGTTGTCAGTGCTTGTGTTGATGCTTGTCCCACCTGCTGTTTGTCGTTCTCCATTCTGCAGTTCTGAGGATCAGCCTCCTTTTTCATTCTATGTGGTGCGGATCATTTCCAAAGCTCCCTGCATGGTCCTTCGTCTGGGGTTCCCCATTGGAACGCTTGCTAAGATCAGGAACAAAGTGAGTACTGGATTTCCTCGGGTTATAGTAAGCATTTAGCAAAACTGCAGGAAAATGCATTTACGCAGCAATAATCGGTTCAGTGAGTATTTTTTGGGGGGAGTAAATCCTTCAGCACTACCAAGCAGCAATATGTGCTCCTGTACAGTCAACAGCATCTGAAGTCCTCCTTGGGCTTCATAGACTAGAAGCCTTGTTTCTAGGCCTAAATAATAGTGCGGTTGGTGGGCAAAGCTAGCTGGAGGGCCCATCCTTCCCACTCTCCTCCAGTAATGCAACTCATCTCAAATTGGCTAGGCATATGGTATTTCTGGAACTGATCCAGGTCTTGATGGACATCTAAGAGGCAGGCTCTTTCTGGGCTGCTTTAAGTGGGGAATTCCCTCGTGGGGCTGATGTCTTAGTTTTTGGGACATCAGGTAACATTGCTGACAGAGACAGACCAGTATGCCTGGGGGATTTTGGAGCCAGAGTTGCAGCTTCTGCAGAGAGAACAGCAGGGCCCAAGGAGGTATGAGGGATTCAGGTTCCACAACAGCAGCTGTTCATATGTAAGGGGCAGCCAAACGTTCTGCTCCAGTGTTTGCGCCCATCTACTTCTCTCCCAACAGATAGTAGAAGAATTAAGAGATCGTATCCTTCAGCTGCGCTTCCCCCACAGAGTCCAGAGCAAAGAGGCAACGCCAAAAGTGAAGCGGAAGGCCCTTGGCAGCAGCTCCCCATCGAAATCACCTCCTGTGCCTGGGGCCCAGCCAACCCTCTCGGACAGGCCTTGCCTTATTGTGCTGCACAAGCCTCTGGAGAAGCTCCTGATTAGGTAACGGGGACAGGACATGCAGAACATTTGCTACCTTAGAGCTTCAGTAGGCCTGGAGCAGGCAGACCCTGGCATATGATTTGGCCACTGTGGAGGTTGTGAGTATCAGAAGTTGGACTGGATCCCAAAAGCCTTCAGGGGTAGCTAGCCTGGTGTTTGGGGCTACGGCTCCCATCACCTCTTCCCCCAGTCAGTACAGTATGCCCAATGGTCAGGAGTCATTGGAGTTGTAGTCCAAAACATCTGGAGGACGCCATTTTAACTACTTGTTGGTCTAGGACAGGCATAGGCAACCTTCGGCTCTCCAGATGTTTTGACCTACAACTCCCATGATCCCTAGCTAACAGGACCAGTGGTCAGGGATGATGGGAATTGTAGTCCGAAACATCTGGAGAGCCGAAGGTTGCCTATGCCTGGTCTAGGACTAGGTCAGCAAGCTACAGGGACCCGTCTTGCACCTACAAGGAAAAGCACAAGCAGGGTATGAGGACAGCAGTGCTCTCTCACTGTTGTGGTCCAGCAGTCGCTATGCAGAGGCATGCTGCCTCTGATCCTGTGGTTTAGTACTAAATAGCTGTTATCCTCCATTAATTTACCTCCATCAATTGTCTTTTGAAGCCAACCAGTTTTGTGGCCACATTTTGTGGCAGCAGATTATGTAACTTAATTGCCAGTTGTATAAAGGTACTGAATCTCCCGCCCTTCAGGCTTGGTGGAGAACACTGGGTTCTTTAACATAATGAGAGAGGGAGACTAGCCAGCTTGGGTTGTGGGAAGTTGACACCCTTCCTGATTAGGGCTGCAAAGGTTGCAGGCAGGTGTGGTAAACAAAGCAGAGTATGCTTTGTAATTCTGGGAATCTTTTCACTTTAAAAACATGTCGTCGTCCCCCAAGATAATTAATTTTTGGTGGGAAAGCTGAAATGTTCAATGGAAGTTGAGCATGAAAGGCTCATCGGATTAGGCTTCTGGGCTTGTTTTCAATCCTTCAAACAAACAAACAAAAACACCACTTCTGCTTTCCCATATTTGCCAATCCCTTTCCTACAGGTTCCACAGTCCTATTATCCATGCCTGCCCTCTCCTGTGTTATGCAATCTGTGGTTTTTACTTTTTAAAAAAACTCCAATTATTTGTGGAATTTAAGAAGCAGTGTTGATTATATGCCCCCCCCCCAAATAAAACCCCCCAAAGCCTACATAAATTCCTTAATTAAAACGGAAATGTTGTGCCTGCAGGAAATTCTCTTAATATATTGTGTGTTCTTTTGTGATGTCTTTGCCATTGTGTACACAAGCCTTTTTCTGCACACTAGGGTGGGCTTGTGTGGTGGACTTTGGGCTGAGAAGGCGCAGAGATGACTCACTGGTGTCTTAAAGGTGTTCTCCATGGGGTCAGTATGAACACGACAGCCTCACAGCTGTAGTCATGTTCACTTCCTCTCTCCGCTTCTTAGATATGAGAAGTTGCCCTCTGACTATCGTGTTCCATGCCTCCTGCCTCTGGAGAATCCCCCCATGTCCGGCCCTCTCACCATGGTGGCCAACCGCACAGCTTCTTCCACCCTGGCTTCCTTGTCTCGCTACTTCTACCACCAGCGCTGGATCTGGTGTGTGCAGTCGGGGCTGGTACCCACAGTGCCCATCACAGCCGTGGCGCAACTGCTGTCCACTCTCACAGAGTAAGTGCTGTTATAAGAATTTTAAGGTCTTATATATGTATATAATAAATGTTCATAAATGTACAAGGCTAACACATACTAAAGTATATAAACCACGTGTCTGAATAGTGCAGGAGAACAATCCCAAAGCCATTTTGACTCTTCCAAATTGACCTCAAATATTTCTCTGCAAGGAGAAAGGAAATGGGAAAAGCTTTCCCATTGTCCTTGGACTGTAGGGACTTACACCTCCCTGTAAATAAAGTCTGGAAAGTATCTGTTAAGCTGAGCACACTATCAATATGCGCGTAAGAGATTCAGGAACTATTTACCATCTCAAAGGAATGGCCAGGCTACCCAGAAATGGCAATCTGATAAGGCATTATCTAGATCAGTGTTTTTCAACCACTGTTCCGCGGCACACTAGTGTGCCGCGAGAGGTTGCCTGGTGTGCCGCGAAGACAGTGCCGCTCGGAGCAGGGAGCCGCCGCTCAGCCAAGCCCGCGCGCCATGGGTGGGAGAGGAGACGGCGAGCCGCTCGGAGCAGGGAGCCGCCGCTCAGCCAAGGGCGCTATAAATAGGCGAAACCCCCCCCCCCCAGCCAGCGAGCGAGGCCTGCCTGCTCGGCGGGCCCGATTTGCAGCGGGCGGGCAGGGCCCCCTGCTGCCCGCCGGCTGTGCGCAACAAGGCGGGCTTTCGCCGAGCGAGGCGGCGCTGGGCTGAAGGAAGCGCAGGGCAATGGCGCTCAGCACCCCCCGAGAGGCAGCCGGGCCTGCCCGAGCCCCCGAGCCCGCCGGCGGCGGCGGTGCCACAGCAGCACCAGGCGGAGGACGAGGCCAACCTCGACCCCGACCCGCAGCAGCAGCTGAGCGGCCTGGAGCCCGACGCCGGCAAGGGGATCCCGCTGCACTCGCCGTGGACCTTCTGGATCAACAAGTGAGTGCGGGGCCGCCGGCACACCAGGTAGGGAAGGCGAGCGGCAGCGGCAGGAGGAGGAGGAGGAGGAGGAGGAGGAGCTTGCAGCTTGGTGCTCGCCTCTCCTGCGCCGGTAGGGTGGTAAAAGGCGCGCTTGAATGAGGGGGCTGCGACAGGGGTGGACAGCGTAGGACAGCGAATTAATTCCCTTCTCCGCCAAGGGCAACGAAAAGGGGGGGGGTGTTCTCCAGCCCCACCGATTGCTTCACTAGCCTTAACCCACCCAGAGCTGCTGCTTAAAAAGGGGTATTGCTATTTTCTTTGCATCAGAGGACACTGCAGTCCACATGCTTTATGACTGTATTAAAAAAACCAAGGCATAAGTTGAGGCAAATACCTAGCCATAATCATTTACCAAATATCAGAGAGGGGCCGTGCCACCCCAAGGCCTCTTTTATCAGCTAAACAGTTTCTGTCTTTCCCTGCTTAGTTTCGAGACTGCTTACTGTTGTTTTTCCCAGTCATTCTTCCTAGTCTACATATGCATTCCATGCACTCCGCTGTATTCCACTTGTAGCCCAATGGATGCTTGCTCCCATCATAGGGCTCAGTACACTCGGTGGGCAGCACCGGTTGACCATCTTTAATCTCTGCTTTGTGCGGGCTAAACATACAGGCTCCCTGACACAAGGCAAGTGTGAAAGACAAGGCAGTCAGGCTCAAGAGGATTTTCATCTTGGTTTTTCAGTGAGTTGCTGGCAAATTCTTATTGGGGCGTGCAGGAAAGAGCTCTGGTGTCCCTCAGGTAGTCTTCTCCTCAGTCCCAACCCCACAGGTAAATTTGAGATACTGCAGTGATGGACAAGTTTTTGAAAAGAAAAGAACTGGACTCTGAACAAAATTTGGAGCCAGATGAGAGCCCAGGTATGAGTGGGGATCAAAAGAAAGCAAAGATGGTTGGCTCATGCAAATTCTCTGGCACAAGGCAATATAGCGAAAGCTATATTTCATTTGGATTTACTTTCACCGGAGATGCAAACCAACCAACTCCACTGTGTGTGGTGTGTGGTGAAAAGCTAGCTAACAGTGCTATGGTCCCAAGCAAACTTAAACGCCATCTCCAAACGAAACACCCTTCGCTTCAAAACAAGAATGCGGACTATTTTGTTCGCCTGCGTGAAAACATGGAGAAACAGGCAACTTTCATGAGAAAAACCGCAAAGGTAAATGAAAGAGCTCTTAAAGCTAGCTATCAAGTTGCTGAACTTATAGCCAAGTCAAAAAAGTCGCACACTGTGGCAGAGGCATTAATACTTCCCGCCTGCAAAGCTATGGTAGAGGAGATGCTCGGACCTGAAGCAGCTAAGGAAATAGCCAAAGTCCCTCTCTCAGACAACACAATTTCCAGACGTATTAGTGACATGTCTGCAGACATCGAAAGTGTGGTTTTGGAAAAGATCCGTATCAGTGAGAAATTTGCATTGCAACTTGACGAGTCTACTGATATCAGTGGACATGCACAACTCTTGGCCAATGTGCGTTTTGTTGATGGTGATGCAATTAGAGAAAACTACTTTTTTTGCAAGGCATTGCCAGAAAAAACAACAGGAGAAGAAATTTTTCGGGTCACATCAGAATACCTTGAACAAGGAGGAATTAAGTGGGAAAACTGCACAAGTGTCTGCACCGATGGAGCTGCAGCCATGGTCGGGCGCACCAAAGGCTTTGTAAGCAGAGTGAAGGAAATAAATCCAGATGTGATTGTTACGCATTGTTTTTTACACCGTGAGGCCCTCGTAGCCAAGACTTTACCAGCAGACCTAGTTCAAGTGTTGGATGATGTTGTGCGCATGGTAAACTTTATAAAGTCACGACCCGTGAAAAGTCGCATATTTGCAGCTTTGTGTGAGGAGATGGGAGCGAAGCATAAAACCTTGCTGTATCATACGGAGGTCCGGTGGTTGTCGCGTGGCAAGGTCTTGGTTCGTGTGTATGAGCTGCGGGAGGAACTTAAAGTGTTTCTGACAAATGAGAGGTCAGATTACGCAAAGCTGCTTGCAAGTGATGAGTGGTGTGCAAGGCTGGCATACCTGGCAGATATATTTCATCATCTGAATGAACTGAACACACGACTGCAAGGCCGAAATGAAAACCTGCTTACAAGTACAGATAAAATAAATGGATTCCGTTCAAAGGTGCAACTCTGGCATCAACACGTGGAAAGTGGCAATCTTGAAATGTTCACACTCACCAAGCAATGGCAAGGTGTTCACACTGCTGCACTGTGTGAGATAATAGTTAAACATTTAAAAACTCTTGAGGAGAAGTTGTCATTTTATTTCTCTTCAGTCTCCACTGAATGCCTTGACTGGGTTAGGGACCCTTATAGCTCAGCATCAGTTGGTGGAAAGGAGCAGGAGGAACTAACTTTACAGGAGCAGGAGGAACTAACTGAACTGAGACAAAATCGTGGTTTCAAGCTAAGATTTGCTGATCTACCTTTGGACAGTTTTTGGTTGGATACTGCCAAGGAGTTCCCCCTTCTGGCAAACAAAGCTATTTTGACATTGCTCCCATTTTCCACTACATATCTGTGTGAGATGAGCTTTTCAAGCATGATTGCTATAAAAACTAAATACAGAGAGAGACTGAGAGCTGTTGATGAAGAGCTACGTGTGTGTCTTTCTTCGATTCCAGCCAGAATATCAGCTTTGTGTTCAGCCAAACAGACCCAGGTTGCGCACTGAATAAAGTATTTTATAATTTTTCATATTTCTGTTTATTTGCTTTCTGTTGGAAGCCGCCCAGAGTGGCTGGGGAAATCCAGCCAGATGGGCGGGGTACAAATAATAAATATTATTATTATTATTATTACTTACTATTTCATAATAAAGTAATTATAAAATACTTTCTTTGTGTTTATTTGATTCCTATTCAAGAGAATTACTTTATATATAGTCAATATAGGCACAGAGTTAAATTTTTTAACATTTTCTAATGGTGGTGTGCCTCGAGATTTTTTTCATGAAACAAGTGTGCCTTTGCCCAAAAAAGGTTGAAAAACACTGATCTAGATAACCTGGCAGACAGGAGATAAACAACACACTCAGATTTCTGTGGACTGCCTCTTCTGTGATGTATGTATGATGTTTCTGGGGGTGGTCTTGGACTCCAGGGCAGGCAATTTTAATGTCTATATAAGGGCAGGCACACCTTGGTTCTGGGTCCTTCCCCTGCTCTCCTATGTGTGGGGGGAGTACCCTGTTGCAAAGATCAGGCTTACTAGCTGCTTTGCTTCTCAGTATTCTCTGGTTGGTCTCTAGTTACAGGTAGGTAGCCGTGTTGGTTTGCCATAGTCAAAAAAAAAAATTCCTCCCAGTAGCACCTTAGTGTTAATTCTTACAACATTAGAGACCAACTAAGTTTGTCTCTAAGGTGCTACTGGAAGGATTTTTTTTTTTTTTTGGTTGGTCTGTTATTTTCTCCTGCTGATGGAGAACCTACAAAGAGCAGATTTTGTTTATAACAGTGCCCATCTCATTGCAAAAGCTGAATTGGAGCCCACCCAAATAGCTGTGGAGGTCGGTTGTTCTACTTAGGTTATTTCTGCCAGGCTAGATGGGTGTGACTGAACTCTTGATGATTGGAGGGGGGGTTGCATTATTTTGAGAGAGACTATGAAGTGTTGGAGTGTGAGGCATACACAGGTGAGGGTGTTGTAAGAACCTGGTAACCTGCCATAGTTTTCCTCTGGGATGTGCAGGGTTCGTCTGTCCGAGGGCTTTCACTTTGCGTCCAGCGGCGATGGAATTATCAGTATGGTGCTGGAGTTGCCCATGAAGGTAAACATGGTTTGCTCTTCCCCTTTGGTTTGACACCCTTCCTCTTGCCTCCCATGTTGCCACATCATCGTGCTGATCTCAATCTGGGTGGCAAGGGGTGGATGCAGAGACACCTGTTGCCAGGGCTAATGCACCTGTGTTAACTCCCTAACCCTGACATGTCCAAACCTATTTTATGTGCCATTCTCTCAGGGGTTTTCCTGTTGGTCCTGTTTACAAGGGTGGCTGCCCCGTGACCTGCAGGCCACATCTGGCCCACCCTCTACCCTGAGATTTTCATGGTGCTTCAAGGCCCCCCAAATTTGTCATTAAAAACATGGACTGCTTCTGTGGGCCATGATGCCATGGCCCTCAGCCCCCAAAAGGTTAGTCCAGGCTTCCTCAAACTCGGCCCTCCAGATGTTTTTGGCCTACAACTCCCATGATCCCTAGCTAGCAGGACCAGTGGTCAGGAATGATGGGAATTGTAGTCTCAGAACATCTGGAGGGCCAAGTTTGAGGAAGCCTGGGCTAGTGCATCCATAATAAAGAAGGTCAGCAGGTGCAAATGACATGCGGGGTGACGCTTCTCCCACATCCTCTGTGGAAGGGAATGAGTAGTTTCCCAATTTTATAGCCCAGGGAGGGTGAGAGAGTTCTCCTGATAAGATTTGCCTGATGAACGTCCTCCCAGTCCAGCCCCCCCTCCATGGAAAGCCAAAACCAAAAGAAACCTGGAGCCCAGGGTGTGTGTGGGCTGGGCCAGATGTCGGCAAGTTGTACTGCTTGGCTGCTTCTCTCCTAGCCTCAGATGTGCCTTAGGAGAGAAGTGATGCAGCAGCAGGATAGACTCACGTAGGTTGTTCTTCCACAGAGTGACTCCTCAAGAGAGAGCGGCAGTGAGAAGCACAGCTGCATTGTCCAATACGTGCTGTTCCCTCCACATTCCACTTCAACCAAAGACAGGTGAGGGTAAGGGATCGCCAGCCCTGGGGTGATGGAAGAAGTCCTGCCACTACAGACAGCTTGCAGGAACAAGGACTTCTGGGTGCAGCTGGAGGGTCCCCAGGAGACATCAGGGGTGTGGGTTAAACTTCCAGATATCAAACATCACCCTTTGCTTCTGGTTGGGAGTGCCTGGGTGTCCTTCCTACTTAGACAAGTTGCAAACATCACGTTGTGAGAGCTCAAAGACTTTCTCTGCTAAGTGCCTTGCTGGCACCCCAGATTGTGCTCCCCAAAATAAGTACAGTGGTACCTCGAGTTACAAACGCTTCAGGTTACAAACTCCGCTAACCTGGAAGAGTTACATCGAGTTGAGAACTTTGCCCCAGGATGAGAACGGAAATCGTGTGCCGGCAGCAAGAGGCCCCATTAGCGAAAGCACACCTCTAGTTAAGAACGGACCTCCGGAACGAATTAATTTCGTAACTAGAGGTACCACTGTATGTATGCGTGAACACTGCCCCAGTCTATCGGGGCTGGAAGCCAGCTCTTCCAAGGCCTTTATTGGCAGTGCTTGTCCAGAAACCAGAGTTCTCCAAAGTACATGTAAAGAATCAGGGGAAAGAATCGCCGGCTCTGTTGTAATTGGAAGTTGATTAGCTTGCCTCAGTTTCCCTTTGCACAGCACTCCATGGCTTATAGTTTTCCAGCAAAAATGTGGGGGTGGAAGTCAGCTGAACAGAATAAGAATGCATAACAGCTGCACAACAAGTACATAGCAGGATGTGCCACACCACTGAGTGTTCCCTTGGTGTGGTATTTCTTGTATTAATACCTCATAGCTCCAAGGCTACGTAGGCTTTAAAAATCTTTGAGGCGTAATTGCTTTTCATGTCAAAGAATGTGGAAGTGGCCTCCTTTTTGTGGGTGCCTAGGATCCAGAGAGAGCTGGGAAACTTGTGAAGCATTTACGTTGATGAGGCATTCTGAGTAGTGCAGACTCCATGCGTCTATCCTTAATGTTAAAAGATTATTCCATCTGAGTGTATAGCTCCCTTTCGGTTACCTAGGAAGAAAACCTTTGTCAGCCCTTCGCAAGGCCCATTTATGCCCCTTAAGAACAGAAGAGCTCTGAGGGATCAGGCCAAAGGCCATCCTGTTCTTACAGTGACCAACCAGATGCCCATGGGAAAGCACACAAGGGCAGTAGTGCCCACCCCACTTCTGGTTCCCCGCAACTGCTACTCAGTGACATACCACGTCTGGCACTGGAAGCAGAACACAGCCATTGTGGCTAGTAGCATCACAAGACAGGCTAAATGATGACTTTGCTTATGCGCAGTGGCCTGGCCAGGTATGCTCATCAGATGATGGGAAAGACTAGTCCCTGGACAATTCAGTACTTTGGGGATTCAGGCAAATAATAAGCAGAAGCAAGGGAAGTGTGAGGAGAACTCACTGATGCTCAAGCCATGCTTATAATGTTTCGCTTGCTCTCCAGTTTCTCCACAGATGATGACAACGATACAGAGGTGGAAGCTATTGAGGTGGACATGGAGCTGAACCTTGTTACAGAGTGCTGGGTGGAGCCACAAAGTGGCTGTGTGAATAGTGCATCAGACAGCTGGCGGCACTTACATGGCCTGTCTTACCAGAAAATTCCCAAAGCGGTACGTCCCTTTGGTGGTGAGGGAAAGGGAAGGCAACCTCTGGGACCATTACCTTGCAGGGACCGTGACTGACAGCTGGTATTTCCTGGCTTTTGGCCTTGGGGGCCAGAATGGGGGCTGTCCAAATGCTTTATAGGTGAGGAGCCTCTGTCATGATCTACTGTATCCAGCCACCATTATTGTTTGTTGTGAAGACACCACCTGCTCCTCCTTAGGGAGGAGTTGCTTTTCCCCCGCTAGGATTTTTCTCATCAAATAATTATCTGAACATGAATTTTACTCCCATTGGAGTATATATGGACAAGATTTGTATACCTGGTCCAAGTTTATCCTTGGCATCTCTGTGTCTTAACGGAGTGGTATTTCTGAAATGGTAAAGTCTTTGTGTTGCCAAGCCCTGTGTCTTACTTCAGATCCCTCTTCCAGCTTTACCCTCGAGATCTAATGTGCATCCATACCATGCTTGCCTTTGAGTATATCAGCCAGCTGTGCCAGAACAAGGACTGGGTCTTCCCAGCATGTGATCCAAGGCCCTCTACTGCCGAAGGTGATTCTCCTAGCATGTGCTTTCTGGGCATTTTGAGATGGGGCTGTTCCTGTGGCTTGACAGAGATTATACTCCTTATTTTTTGCTATAGGTTGTGGTGCTGGAAGCGGCTCCCGGGTACATGAAATTCCATTCCAGTTTGACCTCATCAAGCTATTGCCAAAGTGCCAGCAGATTGAAATGTCCTTCCTGATGCTGACAGGAGGTATGTCAACTTACGCCTGAAACTTTTGCACATTTCTCCATGGGAAGGTCATGGCCAGGGCTCAGTGCTTCTTGTCTCCAGAATAGCCAAAGCGCGTTAACAAAGAGTGCCCCTGGGCAATGCTGGCTATGTTTGCCTTTCTTCTGAATTACCACAGTCTACACTTCTGCGTTTGTAAACCACTTTGTGCAATTAAATAAAGGTAAAAGGACCCCTGACCATCAGGTCCAGTCGTGTCTGACTCTGGGGTTGTGGCGCTCATCTTGCGTTACTGGCCGAGGGAGCCGGCGTACAGCTTCTGGGTCATGTGGCCAGCATGACAAAGCCGCTTCTGGCAAACCAGAGCAGCGCATGGAAACGCCGTTTACCTTCCCACCTGAGCAGTACCTATTTATCTACTTGCACTTTTGATGTGCTTTTGAACTGCTAGGTGGGCAGGAGCTGGGATCGAGCAACGGGCGCTCACCCCGTCGTGGGGATTTGAACCGCCGACCTTCTGATCAGCAAGCCCTAGGCTCTGTGGTTTAACCCACAGCGCCACCCGCGTCCCACATATATGTATGACACAACATAATAATATGTATAGTTATATACACTTATATACAGTGAGGGGAACAAGTATTTGATCCCCTGCTAAATTTGCCCGTTTGCCCTCTGACAAAGAAATGACCAGTCCATAATTTTAATGGTAGGTTTATTGTAGCTGTGAGAGACAGAATACCAACAGGAAAAAACCCCGGAAACCCAGAAGACAGGAGCCAGAGATTGATGGGCATTATAATGAGTGAAATAAGTATTTGATCCCTTTGCTTCTAATCTCACCTCGTTACATACAGTGAAGATACCAGGTAGTCTTGACATCTGGCTGGTTGCTAGGGGATCAAATACTTATTTCACTCATTATAATGCACATCAATCTCTGACTTCTGTCTTCTGGGTTTCCGGGGGTTTTTCCTGTTGTTATTCTGTCTCTCACAGCTACAATAAACCTACCATTAAAATTATGGACTGGTCATTTCTTCGTTAGAGGGCAAGCGGGCAAATTTAGCAGGGGATCAAATACTTCCCCCCCCCCTCACTGTATATAGGCAACCCCCAATTTGCGTGGGGGTTGCATTCTGGGTCATTGCACACGATGGCAGAGCACATCTAAGCCTGCTCTGTTATGCCTCCTTTTCCTGTCACCTCCAGGGTCACAGTGATGCATGCATGCATGGCCGTGTGTGCTTTGAATGTGTGCAAAATGGTTGTTGCCTGTATATGTCTTCCAGTCAGGTGGTGCAGGAAACCTGGTCCCTCTTTTTAAAAACCGCTCCTTGCCATATCTGCCATTGAACATGAGATGTAATGAAGCAGTAGGAAGCGATCTTCTTTTTGAATCACTGGAACTCCTTACAAACCCCATTCCTATTGCTTTAAACTGGGCCAGGGAGGTTGGGTGCTCTTGTCTGACTTAGTCCCATGAAGCTGTCAAACCTGCATGCACAGTGGATGGGTGTGCTAGGCTGGGGCAACAGAAACATTGGTTTGCTCGAATTTTTGGTTTTTCACCTATAATAGAGGATGATGGGATCGCAAAGGACTCTTCCTCCTTGCCCAATGAAATGCTCCTCAGCCTCTTCCATGGCTGCCTCCAGCATGACCTCAGCGACAGGGAGATCATGCTGTCTGGCACAGATCATATAACCTTCATGGAGCAGGTGCTGCAGCGGGACAGAGATGGCCACCCACCCCCATTTATGCTCCCAGTGGTCCAAGGTAAGAGGACATGCATGCAGCTGTCTCTGCCTTTCTCCATTCCCCTGATGACTTCTGACCATTTTACATCCCTCTCAACAGAGCCTCCCAAGGCCTCTGTGCTCCCTGAGCGTCGGGATCCAACCAACACCTACCATTCTGCTGGCAGCAAAGACAGAGCTACCTCTGCAATTACACACCAGGTACAGCATCCCCTTGACCTCTGTATCAAACTGCCAAGGATGCCAGACCCCAGAGAGCCCCCTGAACTTGAGAGCTTCCATCTGCTATTCTCTTCTGATGGAGATCTTTCTTGGGCTGATCTCAGTGCACATGAGCAACAGTGAGTAGGCAACCGAATCCGCTCCAGTAGCTTGACTGAGTTGTAACAGTTCTGACTCAATCAGTCAATATGTTTTTGGATCTAAAGGGCTATATGAATGACTGACGAGAGAGTTATCTACCATTGCTACCAAAAATGTGTGTCAACACACTTTGCTTGTTAAATCTGCGTGAGGAGCAGGGTTCCTATGTCAAAATGCCATGGCCATGTTCAATTTGACTTTACTGTCTTAGGCTCCAAACAGTACAGAGGGGTCAAGAGATGAGATCTTACCAGCACCTGAGGACCTCTTCCCCCAGTGGCGATGCTATGCCAAGCTGGTAAATCCACAGCATCTTTTCCTCATCTTCCTACCAGCTACATTTCCAGGTAAGGGAAACTGTATCAGAAAGGGAATTGGGCTGAGGAAATGAAGTCATACAGAGATGAGACAGATGCTCGCCTATATTCTGTAAACTGTAGGCTGTGCCAAGGGATGCTGAATCCTGCCACAGGTTTAAATTCTCACTCTTTAAGGACTAGAAGCTTGTTTGTTTTCTTTAAGAGAACAAGATGCTGAATTGTTCATCTACCACCTGATTCCTTTATTGTGTGGTACAGTAGGAAGATTACAGCAGATGTGATGTTCTGACTGTCGGTTGCTATATATCCCATGAATGAAGCTGTGCGATGACAGCAAATAATGTGCAATAAACTCTTACCATCTTTTCCAGACATACAAAGGTTGATGGCTCATGGGACAGATAAATCTTCCAAAGAGCAGGAACCAACACTTTCCCAAGGAGAAAAGGAGCTGGAGACTGCAGGGGTGCTTCCAACCGTCAGTGTTACACCAGCCAATGGTACCAACCTTGTTTTGGGCTTCCTTGCACCACAGGCAGTCTCCTGTGTTTGGAATCAGACGGGAGGGGAAGGAGATAATGGAGGTTGCATTAGGTTCTGGTTATAGGTGTTCGGGATCATACACTTTTAGCCAAGGGCACAAACTTGAATAGGATATATTTAATTTAAGATCCATACACAAGCGTATCATTGGGAAGATGTGCATGTTTATGTCAGTCTCTCTTGAACCCTGACAGAGGCTTGCTGGAGTGGGTTGGGTGAAGACCCTACCACACCCCAAAGGACATTGGGGGTGTTTACACGTGCTGGGTTGGGCTGTTTGTAGTCAAACAACATCTGGAAGGCACCAGGTTGGGGAACATCAGTCTGTGTTTCTTGTGACTGACAGCAGCTGTGTGCCATGTCAAGGTGCATAGAAAGAGCATCATTTCCTTCTTGTTTGAGCTGTGAGCTTGAGGCTGCTTCTCATGCTCCAAGATGTATCCCATCTACAGAAATTGGCCAGGACTTGGGAGATCCAGACACAGTGCCGAGAAGAGAAGGGCGTATCTCCTTCAGCCGCCAGACATCTCAGCTTGATCTGGGCGAGAGCTGCCGAGCCCGCTGCCCTGTCTATGTCTACAGCTGCTCCTTGGAGCTGCTGCGGGAGCAGATGATCAGTCCCAGGCTAGATAAGCCTCTGCGGGACATCTTTTTCAGGTGAGCTCAGGGGCACAGGAAACTCGACACCACCTCTGCACCTGTTGGGCAGATCTTGGCCTTCGAGGTTGTACAGAGGCAATCACTACTCAGTTTCTACTCATGTATGTTAGGCCCAAGCACTAGTGTTGCTGCCAGAGCCTTAGGAGAGTGTGAGATCTGGAGGGAGAACTAAGGTGAGGGAGGAATGTAGGCCTTGTCCTAGAATCTAGATGGTCAACGTTGGATGATTTTGTCTTCCAGAAGCCAGTCAGTGGAGCGCCCCACCAGTGCTCCCTGGCTAGATGCCAAGCACAAGGAATTGCTGAGTTTCTGTACCTTGCTGCAAGAGCATTCCCATCAGTGCTATGTGAAAGGTAAAGGATAGATATACCCCGGTTGGGTTGCTGCCCCCAGAGTGGGAGGAAGCTGGCTTTTCTATTAACCCTCTGGGCCTGACTTCCTTCTGGAACACCAGGAGAAGCCCTAGGCGCTGCCATGCAGCTGTGGCAAACTTGCAATTCCCCATACTTAGAGTCAACCTGATTGGCGGCTTGGTGGTATTTAAATAGGCCACAGCCTCCACTAGCAAAACCTGCTGGTATTTAAATGGGCCACAGCCTCCAACAACACCTGCTGGTATTTAAATGGGCCACAGTCTCCACTAGCAAAACCTGCTGGTATTTAAATGGGCCACAGCCTCCACTAGCAAAACCTGCTGTGTTATTCTGCTCCCCACACCCCACGTTCATCATTTCTGCTGCTTACCATGTTGCTGTAGTTCTGGGTTGAATCTGCAGGGCCAGCTAGCTCTCTGATCCTCTGATTTTTTGCAGGGCTGTTCCAGAGCCTACAACAGGGCCACAGCATTAGCTGCCCCGATCTGCTCATAGCCATGGATTATTGTGAGGAGCTCTTGCAGGAGATAGACATCACGAGCTTTCTGCTTACTCTGTGCAACCACGTGCGATCCTTCTGTGAGCGCCACCAGCACCTGCCCACCAACTTGGAAGGGGAATTGACGCGGGGCCCCCGAGCGCGGGGTGTGCTAGTCTCTGTTTCCAGGTGGGATGGCTGCTTCCATGTAGAGAGAGCAGAATGAAGTGTAGCTCTGGGGTGGCCTTGGCAGTGTTGGTAGAAGAATGTATCTTGCGGGGCTTCCCTCTGCTGGTCTTGTATGTAGTAGATTGTCGCCTAATAGGTTCTTTCATCCATGGCCCCCAAATGTCAGAAGTTTGCCTGAGTCCCATTCTGTGCACCAAAATGGCTCTCCCTCTCTAATGTTCCAAGCCGGATTCTGATTCTGGAGCCATGCAAGGCTCTTTATGGGGAGGGGAAAAACACAATCAAGTCAAATGCACATAAGCAACAAAGAGGGCTTGCACACACTTTAGATCAGGGATTTGATTTAAGCTTTTTCAGAGCTGTTTTTAATAAGGTTCCATTTATATATGTATGTTGCATGTTTTTAGTTGTGTCTGTTTTAATTTATGCTGTGAGCCTTGAGGGCTGCATTGGAGAAAGGCAGGGCTATACATAAAATAAATAAATAAATTGATTAGGTAGGTGTCAATCTATAATGTCAATGGGCCTTGGTTGAATTATTGCATATCCAGCCTTCTGTTTTCAGTCAAATAAGCAGTCAAATAAGGATCAAGGTTGAAGCTGGGCAAGGAGTCAGATTACCAGGTCACCCAGTTCGTGTGCATTTTTGTAAATGCTATACTCAAGCAATTAATTTGCATCTCTCATTTTGTCATTTAAAGAATTTCACCTCCTTCCCCACCTTTTTTTAATTAAAAAAACACACGCTTTTAAGCTTTTTCTTTTTTGCCTGTGGAAAATGAGCTTGCAAAAAGGAAGTGTAAACAGTGCCGGATAAAATCTCACAGGGCACAGTTGGGCTGCGTGGAATTTCCAGCAGTCAAGGAGCAGCATTTAAAAGCTTTGCATAGCTTGCAGGAATAGAATAAATTATGCAAAATAAGCAAATAATTGCAGAGTGTCTCAACATTTGAATGATCTCAATATATAGTGCGGATATATTTATGCAGATCAGATGATCATTGTGTATTTCCTTAACTTATCAAGGGCAAAGATTACTTACAGTCATAACTTGGTGCAGAAAAACTGATTCTTTGAACAGCAATCCCATTTTTTTCCTGTGGGCAACAGCTATTCCAGTTGTTTTCACTGAGTGGCATGTAAAAGCAAATGCAGTAAATGTCACTGCAAAAAATGAGGAAGGACATATATTTTGTAGGAGAGATTCTGTAACCCGAAGTATAAATTATCCCAGTCTGACTGCCACATCCTTCTGCACATGGAGAAGATAACTCAAGCAAACCTGTAGAAATGAAGGAATTTGTGCCTCTGTAGTGCAGTAGAGGAGAGCAGGAAGGTTTGGCTTTGCAAACTGAAAATGGGGCAGCCAAATGAAACTAGAATGAGAAGGGAGAGGCACTGCATTAGTTTAAAACAGTACAATTAATAAAACCGATGTAGGAACACAATATCACAGCTGTAACTGATATTTATAATATGTGGAAAAGGAAAAGCCATATCCCAACCATGAATAAACCTATGAAAGCAGGTGCCACAAACTAACATAAAGACCACCACCCCCTTTCACCAAAGAACCCCCCAAGTGAGATGGATTGATGTCTGTCTTTTCCCCAGAACCTAATGCAAGGCGGCTCACAAAAATTAAAGCAAATACAGCTTTACACTCCCATGTTTTCTATGGGTTCTCAGAAAGGCTTGTGGCACAGCAAGCCACTCCAGCTTGGTGGTTTACGGATGCATAAATCAGTAGGAAGGCTGAGCACATCTAGCTACAGTAGAGATTTTTTTAAACCACTCTTTTCCAAGTGGCCTAAACTGGAAAACTCCCTAGAACAGGCATGTCCAAAGTCTGTTTCGGGGGCCTAATCCAGCCTGCCGGTCGGTTTAATCCGAACCCTGTGGCAGTTTTTTCCCCTGTGAATAGGGGTAAAATCCTAAAAAAAACTCAACAACTTCAATCCTAAAAAAAAACCTCAACAATATTGGTCTGCCCTTTGCTCGGCCCTCATGGCCCTTCACTTTGCCAAATCTGGCCCCCTTTGAAAAAGTTTAGACACCACTGCCCTAGATGTTAGGATTGGATTAGATGCTGTTTAGTAGGGAGCCCTTAAACCAGAGGTTCCCAGTTCAAGCTTAATGGGAAAGAATGACTGCATCCTTTCCCCCACCTACTCTTTCAACATTTTATATTTCCAACTCCAGGTAAATTACATATGAAACTGAACAAATCAATAAAGTTACAATGAATAAGTTTTAATTACAATAAACATAGTTTTATTATTCAGCTTGTTAAAACATATTTAAGTGATTGCATATCAAGCACAACAACTCACCTTCCTTCACTATTAGCATTACTGTCTTCCGACAGTTATTCTTCCTCACACTTTCTATTTGGCTGAATCAATAAATGCGCATTGATCTGCATTTAAGGCGTTTATCCATTAATCCTCCCCTAATCCCTTCATAGCACATAGGTTCTTTTAAAAATCAATCGACTAAACTTCCATCAAATTAGTTTTAGACAGGTTTGATATAGCCATAGTTTAAATAATTTTGAGAATTTTCTCCCATCTCTAAATGCTATAAAATGGCTCTCTGAAAAGTGTGGCCTGAAGGAGGCATTGGGGGAAGAGGTATATATGTAATTGTTTTGTTTTGTTAGTTTGTTCATTCATTTTGACAGGAGGAGAGGATTGGAATGCCCATGCAGGTGAACCAAGAGCATACACTACTTATTGGCCACACTTAAGGCTGAGCAAAGCTGATTCAAACACAGTATTTTATGCTTGTGTGTTCATGGTCAGAACTGGCTATACTTGTGGAGTGAATCTGTGAGCAGGGTCCTAGATTTCTGTTGAGGTTCAGTTCACAGACCCGGCTCCAGAAGATGCATCTTCTAATAATTTTTTTTTTTTTGTAAATGAAGCAGTTCTATGTGCACCTGTGCATAACTCTTTATTTCTGACCCATTGAGGTTCTTAGGATGTATGGGGGAATAGAGGCATGTAGGCTACTCCCATCTGAGGAGCAGGGAGAGTTAAGGTTGTATTATTGGGAGCACAAGTACACAGAGCTGCTTGTGACTGACTTCACTCTTCCTTGAACCTGCTGTGCAGTGCTGAGACGGAGGATTTTAGTGAGCCAGAGTCCCATGTTTCGGCCTGCCCTCCCCAAGAACCCAACCCCAGCTGCTGTTCAGAGTTCCCCCTCTCTCTGCTAAAGAGCAGCCAGCCTTGCCAAGCGCACCCCGACTTGCACAGGATCATCCAGGTAAGGAAAAAAGTGCTTCCTCTGGGTGAGGTGTGAGGGTTAGCTTTGATGGCCAAAGTATGTTTCCAGCTGTTCCTTCTTCCCGTTCTAGGAAAAGTTCTTGGAGATTGGCAGCTTGCATTTCAAGCCAGTGCCATCCAATCCTCATTATTACTTCTACTGCCCTCCTTCTGCCAAAAAAGAGGTAGGAGAATATGCTTGTATCTTGGCCTCCTTGCCCAGGGAGGCTCCTTTAAGAGGGTCTGGAAGGCTGTAAAAGAGCCAAACTTGGAAGGACGCGGCACCCAGACTTGATGCACATTGCACATGTGGCTTCTTGTCCCTGTTTTAGGAGGAGGCCTCTCGGGACCATACAGATAGGAAAGGTAGTGAAGACATGGAAAGTTCAGAAACTGATCTGGCGGCAGATGAAGGTAAGGGAAACTCTTCCTCACCCTGGTGTTCTAAGGACTGCTGTAACAATTGGAGATGCCATGGCACTTGTAATCTAGTGACATTGGATTTATGTTTTTTAAACCCTTAAGTGGACTAAGGAAATTTTATGTATGCATATGTGCTGGGGAGAGTGCAAGTGTCCTTGAGGACCAGTGCACTGTTTTCCCCTGTAGTTCAACAAACCATAGAGCAGGTGTGTGGTTATACAGATATTCCTGGACCCCACAGTGCAGCATCCATGACCAAAGGGTGTTCATGGGGTTTGTTGGGAGTCCAGCAGCATCTATAGATCCCTGCTATCAATTCAAGGGAGAGAAGTGTGGAGGATCCTAGCTTTGAGCTGTCTGGAAGAGTTGAGACAAAGGAATTGCTAAGATTAGGTCCCTCCTTTTGGCTCAGAGGCACCCCAGTTCTCCCAAGCTGCAAATATTTTGCATAGATTTCTAGTCAATGGAGCTAGCTGTATAGTTTCAGCTTTCCTAGAATTGCTTGTTTCTAATTTAAGAGGTTTAAGATCTCTCAAGTGAACTCCATTCACAAATTGTCCCACAGTCCATGGCGAGGACCATGCAATGTCCTCTTTGGCAGCCAGCCACCTAGAGCCCAGGTACCTTACATTGCCTGGGCCTGAGTCTTTATAAGCATTCTTGCAACCAAGAGAGGGGATGTTGTCAGAAGAGAATGCAGGATTGTCCAGAGGGAGGTTTTCACAATGCTTCATAGAATCATAGAGTTGGAAGGGACCATGAGGGTCATGTAGTCCAACCCCCTGCAGTGCAGGAATCTTTTTGCCCAACATGGGGTTTGAGCCCATGTCCCACGACCCTGAAATTAAGAGTCTTGTGCTGAGCTGTCCTGCTTGCGGCCAGTTGTACTGCCAGGCCTTTACTGTTGCACTGAAAGCTACAAAGGCCAGCTTTGCCTTCTGCATGGGAGAATGCACATCCAAGCTCTGACTAATATTCATTACCACCTCTCTTAAAAAAATAAAAATCAATCCATTTACTTATATCTGACCACTCAGTCATATTATCAATGCATATTCAAGTAATTACCCAATATTTTGTCTCAATGTTTTTCCTCCTTATGCCCATAAATCATGCTTGGTGATAATTTTGACACTCCTGATGTTTACAATTACTGAACATATACAGTCATACCTCTGGTTGTGTTTGCTGCGGGTTATGAACACGCCAAACCCGGAAGTACTGGAATGGGTTACTTCCGGGTTTTGGCACGTGTGCGCTTGCACAAAATCACCAAATCACACCGCGCACATGTGCAGATACGGCACCTCAGGTTGTGCTCTTTTCATGTTGCGATTGGGCCTCCGGAACGAATCCCGTTCGCAACCAGAGGTACCACTGTATCTCGATATATATGTTCATTTTATGTACTCTATTTAAACCACTTGATATATTCCTGACAAAAGACTCCCGCATTTTACAACGCACAAGGCTTTTCAATTTAGCTTCAGGCATTACAGGAACTTGCCCGGCCAGCATTGCCAGTCTCTTGTGCATTCCACTGGCAGGGCTTCCTGTAACATCCATAGCCAATCTGTCTCCCTATTCACAGAGTGAGTGCGATTGTAGTTAACCCTTTCAGGATAAACATTATTGAGGCCTGGTGCCATTCACCAAAGCTCCAGCGCTCCTTGAAGGCACTTTGGCTTTTTTCCCAAACTTGCCCGTAGGCAATGCATCCGGCTGTGGCATTGGGACAGAGAGTGACCCTGAACTGGAAGTAGAGTACCGGGAACGGCTGGACCATGAATTTCTAGAAGCTGACTCTCTGTCTGACTCCAACACTGTTAACCAAGACGAGGACTCCTTCAGTGTGCTGGGAGACTCTCTGGCAGAGCAAGAGCTGCTGGAACAGGACATGCCACCGCTCTTTGTGCACATGACGTGCTCTGTGAAGCTGCGTAGCCAGCACAGTTCCATGCCTGTTCGCTCGCTGCCCACCTGCCTAGGTGAATGGAAATGAGCCCTGGGGTTTGAGGTGGCAGGAGGGGTGGCATGGCTAGGGTGCATGGGCTGCTGGAAGGGAAGATTGCTTTCAGCCTCCAAGCAAGGAGTGGTGGGTGCTGGGGAGGGAGGGATCATATGCTGAGGCCCAACCTCCTTGGGCGCTTGGCAAGGAAGGCTGAAGTAGCATTGTCTAACTCAAGTAATGTCTGCTGCTTTCACTAGGGGAGGTACTGGGCTGCTTTGAGAGCTGCAAGGCACTGCACACCATTGACCTCTCGGACCTGTGTGTGACCCTCGACATTTTTGTTCTGACCCTCCCCCTGGAAATCGAAACAGTGAACGATCTGCATCACAATAGGTGGGACTGCAGGGTTGCAGTGTGGGCAGGGGAGTTTGGAAACCACAACATGCAAGTGGCTTTGGCAAGACGTGAGGGGTGCGCCTAGTAAGTCTTTCCCTGTCCTCTCTACAGGTACACCTCTGAGAGTAGCGTCTCCTTCACCCGTTCCCCAGGGCGGCCCTCCTCCTTCCGCTCCGAAGAGGAGCTTATGCACACCTTGGACAGGTTGCCCTCCACTGTGGACGATGGGTATTTATCCTCTCCATCATGTTGTTATGCTGGGGTGCAGAAATAGTGAGCCACTGTCCTTGACCGTTGCATTCTTTTTTCCCCCAAGGCACCCAGCACTTTCCAATCTTCCTGGAGTGCACAGACAAGCCGTTGAAGCTACCATGACAGAGGTGAGTTCATTTGGCCCTTGAATAAAATAGAATAGAATTTTATTTACGGCCATAGGCCCATACAAGTAAAAAACAACAACACATAGATAACAACTTGTGCAAGTGGGAACAACAGCCGCTAAAACACCACAGTAACAATAAAATACAATAAAATAGAATGGCATACTAAGCCTTAGCTAGCTTGTAGTGCTCCTTGGCGTCGCTTTTGGGTAAGGACAGCGACCAGGAACCTTGCCACTTTCAGGGTCGTATGAGTATCCTTATCCTGCAAGATTTGGGAGAGGTGGAATTCTGGTGGGGTGCCCTCTAGTTTCTGTATGATTGATCCCAACAAATTTGCCCGTGGCACATTGAACAAGGGGCAAGTGAACATAATGTGCTGGAGAGACTCCAGTGTCTCCTTATCACATTCGCACATGGCGGAGGCTTGGCCCTTTGAGAATCTATGTCTCAGGACGTTGGAGGGAAAAACATTGAACCTCGCTTTGGTGAAGGCCAGTCTATGGACAACAGTCGAAAGGGAGGAGAGGTATGATGGAACGCAGTAAGTTAAGGTGATACCGATGTTCTGGGGCGAACAAACACCTCCCCCCAGCATATAATTTCGCTGTAGATCGATGTCATCCAGTCTTTGGCGGATCAGTCTTTGAGCAGTAATTTGATCTAATTTTAGGGAATCTGAAGGAGAGATTCCATAACTCAGGAGTTTAGCATGAATTCTACTAGTCCAAAGGCTAGAGAATTCATCTCTCCATAAGCATTGGACAAGGTAGTGGCTTGGTAATCTATGCCACAATGTTAACCAATAATTGAAGACTTGCTTCCACAGGCAAGTTTCTAAGTATGCAATCTTCAATTCTAGGCGAATGGCTGCATTGCTTACACACAGGGGGAGCATTAGGAGCCGGCGTAGGAATTGATTTTGCAGCATCTCAAGAGGGGCAAGATCTGTCATCGCAGCCCAAAGCGGGGAAGCATAAGCAAGCACGCCCACCACTTTTGCCTTAAACACCTTTAGGGCCGAGGGAACATGCAAAGCTCCATCCGAAAGAAAGAATCGGAGGAGCGCGTATGACAGAGTTTTGGCCTTGTTAAGTAGGTGTTGAATTTGAGCTTTCCACCCCAAATTGTATTGAAAAATAACTCCTAGATATTGGAATTTTAGAACTTGCTCTATTTTTGCTCCGCCAAGCTTCCATTTGTATAATCTCCGACTTCTGGAGAAAATCAGAATCTTGGATTTCGAATGGTTAATAGTTAATTGGTTGAGTTGACAATACGTGGCAAAGATCTTCAAGGCCCTGGTTAGTCCAACACGTGAGTAAGATAGAATTACCGCATCGTCCGCATATAATTTGGCCCTTGGAAAAAGAGACTTGCTCTGAGACTAATTAATATCCCTCCCACTCCTCAGCACCCAGCACTGTTTCCTGACCCAAGCACCAGCATTGTGAACCTTGCTAAAAGCAAGGCCGCAATAGGGTTTGCGCTTTACTTAGAATCTAGACCACCTTGCCTGCTGTCTTTACTGTCACAGATCCGCTGGCTTTTGGATGACGAGATTGTGTCTGCATTGCGCCATTCACGGACAATTACCTCTGGCACTTTGAGCCGGGTGGCTACCCATGTTTACAGTTCTCAAGGCCGCCCAAGCTGCCACTGCGAAACGGTCCCTTTGCAGTTCGTGTTTGGGCCTGAGAGCTCTCTGGAAAAGTTTCGTGAGGTAAGCTATATGAAAGCACTTAACAACTTGGGGCCAGTTTACTTGAGCAGCCACCACCCTGATTATTTTTTATGGGAGGGTGCTGTATATAAATACCTTAATAAATAAATTTTGCTGCCCCATACTTGGTCACTTAGATTTGTGGAACTTGCACTTTCACAGGCGTCACATAATGTAAATCTTTAGCATGCTTTGGAACTCATTGACTATTAATATTAGACTCACACCCTGTCTATATTGCTGTACGTTCCTGGTGAAAGCTTTTTTTTTATTTCGGCAAACCTACTCAAACAATATAATTAAAAAAAACAAAAAACGTTTACCTCATCACCAAACTGGGAGGGGTAGCTAATTATGCAGATGACAGAATCAGAATTAAAAATGATTTTAACAGATTGGAGAACTGGGCGCAAGCTAACAAAATGAATTTCAATAGGTACAAATGTAAGGCTCTGCACTTAGGCAGGAAGAACCAGATGCACAAATATAGGATGGGGAGCACCTGGCTTACTAGCAGTACGTGTGAAAAGGATCTTGGGGTCTTGGTGGACCCACAAGCTTTAACATCAGTCAACAGTATGATGCAGCAGCAGAAAGAAAAAAAAGCTAATGCTATTCTAGGCCGCATCAATAGAAGTATAGTGTCCAGAACAAGGGAAGTAATAGTCCCACTCCATTCAGCCTTACCCAAACCACACTTGGAATACCGTGTCCAATTTTGGGCACCACAATTTAAGGAGGATGTTGACAAGGTGGAACACGTGCAAGCTGATCAAGGGTCTGGAAACTAATCCTTAAGAAGAGTGCTTGAAGGAGCTGGGTATGTTTAGCCTAGAAAAGAGGAGATTGAGAGGAGATATGATAGCCATCTTCAAAAATCTTAAGGGCTGTCACATGGAGAAGGGAGCATGCTTGTTATCTCCTGCTCTGGAGGGTAGGACTCGAACCAATGACTTCAAGTTGCAAGAAAGGAGATTCCGACTAAACATTCGGAAAAACTTGCTGAAAGTAAGAGCTGTTTAGCAATGGAACAGACTCCCACAAGAGGTGGTGACTCCTTCCTTGGAGGTTTTTAAGCAGAGGTTGGGGGGCCACCTGTCATGGATGCTTTAGCTGAGGTTTCTGGATTGCAGGGGGTTGGACTAGATGACCCTTGGGGTCTGTTCCAAGATTCTATGATATTTATCTGTGTCTTTATTGATGATTTTACCATGTGGCCCTTTTGTAGTTTTCAGACAAAGCTGTCTATAAATCTTTATAAATTTGTTTCCCCCAATATGACTTCAGTTTTCCACAGTCATTTGACCTTCAGCTCATAAACCCTAAACACCCCCCACCCACCCACCCACACACACAAGCTACCTTGATGCTTCTCCATTCTCAGCAATTCTGTCTTGCTTTATGCCTAAGAAACATGCACCTGCCTTTTGCTTGTTTCTAGACAGTCACCCCGTTCTTTTTTTTTTAATGCAGGAGTTCCAGAGAATAGCCCTACCCGGCTATGTGCTCAACGCTGAAGACAGTGATTTCTACTATGTTTCCATCAGTCGCCTACATGCCCCCAAAGGTGGGCCTAGCCCCACAGTAACGCTTGAGAGCACCATGACTGGAGGCAGGTGTGAAAGCAGCATTAAAACAGAAGGCTCTTTGCCCTGCTCCACTCCCCCTGAGGAGGCTCATGGTCTCTGGGCATGGCCAGCAAGTGAGAACAAGCAGGAGACAGAAGAATTCCTGGACGTAAGTAGCCATGTGCATGCTGAGTTGGTAGGGTGATCTGGAGACGTTTCCCCCCCCCCCTTAGATGGATTATTGATGCTGTTTGGTAAGGGTGGTTATTGGGAACGGCATGTTATGGATTGCATTCTGGTGATCTCTGCCACTTCTTTGCTGTGATGCAGTTGTCAGATGAAGTTCCACAGCCAGATCAAGCCCATACTTCAGAGAGTGGCTGTTTGGATGAGGAAGCTGCAGTGACCCAGCCACAGCCTCTCCCGTGCTCCTTGGAGAAGTGGAACAGTGAGAAATCTCCCTTGGCAACACCATCTGTAGCAAGCCTGGCAGACTCTGTGACTCCAGGTAGGGAAGATGAGCTGGCATCTCCACCTGAATTTTGGAGCAGGGGCTGGGGAGTTCAACCGTGTGGGGTTGCTTTAGCTCATCCTGCCCCAAACTGGTGCCCTCCAAGGAGATTTGGACTTCAGCTCCCATAACTCCAGCCCACATGGCCAATGGAAATTGGAATCCACAACATCTGGGAGAGCATTGTGCCATAGAAGGCTGATTTAGACAAACACTAGGTCATTATATTACCTTGCTAAGCAGTTCCTTTAAAAAAAAAATTATACTTTTCAAGTTTGTACATTTCACTAATTTTATACATTTCACTAATTTTACAATCATTTTAACATTTCAAAACTTGCCTTTCTTCCCCCTCTTTCTATTAAATGAAAATAACTGGGTACTGAACAAAAAGTGCAAAAGAGGAACTTACACCCCAGTTAACAGTGGCCTATTAAAGTACACTTCCAGCAGAGTTAAAGATTAAATGCAACAGAAAAACTGACTTGGCTAAAGCAGGCACTAGGAGTAAAGAAAAGAGGCTTTTTAAAACTAGAGTTTAATTTACGTAAACAAAGTAAGAACTCCCTGTTAGTTTCTAGCCTTCTTCCAGAAACTCTGTTAAACTAAATACAAATACACTTTCTCAAAAAACTCTCACTCCCATACTTCCAGCCTCCAACATTCCCCACAACTCCCAAAGCTAGGAGCACTAAACGCTTTGCAACAGAGCCTTATATACACAGAGTAACGCCCATGCTTCAGACAATTAAGAACAAAACACAGGCACCTGTATCTTCTATTTCTTAAACAGACAGTACTGACATCAGACTGGCTCAGGTATAATTTTAAACCCAACACTTTCTGCAGTTCCTTAAATTTATTTTTAATATCTTCTGCCTATCCAAATTAACTTAATTTGCTCATTTATTCATCTACTTTATATATATACTCTTATAAAACTGTAGGTTAGTACAATAATCCTGCCCAATGGTCTTACCTGTTTATAATTTATCTTCATTTCTTACTCTTCTGGTAAGTTTCTCCATTTCTGCGAATTCCATAAGTTTTTGTATCCATTCAGTCCTTTCCTGGGACTTCTGCTTCTTTCCATTTTGGGGCAAATAATATTCTAGCCGCTGTAGTAGCATACACGAATAAGTTTCTATACATTTTAGGTAGTTCTGTCCCTATAATTCCCCAAAGAAAAGCTGCTGGATTTTTATTTTTTTATTTTTTTTACAAAAGTTATCTTAAACATCCTTTTCATTTCATTATATATCATTTCCTAGTAAGTTAATCTTACTACAAGACCACCACATATGATAAAAAGAACCTTCTTTCTTTTAAGCAGTTCCGTTTAGCTGAGCTATAATTGGTAGGATTCCACAATTCAAAGTGCTGGTTATGACCTATAAAACCCAGGCTACCTGAAAGTTCGTATCTCTCTATAGGAACCTGCCCAAGTGTTTGAATCCTCAGGTGAGAACCTTCTCTTGGTCCCATCAACATCAGGGCCCTGCTTGGTGATGGCAGAGACATATCTTGGGGTGCTCTCACACTGTGGAATTATCTGCCAAGAGAGGCTCCCTCTTCGTTATTCTGCTGGCAGGCTGAGACCTTATTCAGACAGGCCTTTGAAAACTAAGATGCAGATGATGCCGACCACTGGGCAAAACAGTACTTTGATTTTGATTTTAAATGTGCTTCAATGTCTTTTAAACTATTGTTTTAGCTGGTCGGGTGTTTTTTTTTTTATTAACTCTGCATTTTATAATGATTTTTAATGTTGTAAGGTACCTTGAATCCCCTTCTAGGAGAACGGTGGAATGTAGATATTAATGATGAATAATACTTGGGAGAGGCAAATAAAGGAAAGTGCCCTCATGTATCTGGGGCCAGGCAATGATCCTTTGTGCTCCATGTGTAAGCATGCGTGTTGTTGGGGCCATAACCCTTATATCGCCCTAATAGCTCATGGCCCTCACCCAAGGTGTTCTAGGTCTGCTTCTCTAGGTTATATAGGCATAACAAGTTTTTTTTTTTATGAGATTTTATTATTTTTTCCATATGCATATATAAAGAAAACAAAACATACACTAAAAATACAAAATACAATACACAGTAAACAACTCAAACAACAACACAATAAACATAAGAAAAACACATACAAACCTGTCTAAACACTAATCTTTGTCTCATTCTTATTTTTTCTTCTAAGCATAGGGGGACTTCCCCCACACCCTCCACTGCATTGTTAATCCAAATATACTTTAAGTAGCTATATATCTAATTTCATAACTAATAACCATCTTATTTGTCCTTAGATTCATTTACTAAAAACATAATTCTTAATCTATTCCCAAAATCTTCAGACATTCTTATTTATATCTTATACTGTAAAATTCTTGCCAAAATTTTAACTTATATTTATCTAGCTAAGGCCTATTCAACAGCTAATTCCGCTCAAATATTCAATTTTACACTGTTGACTAAATAATCCTTAAATTTCTTCCAATCCTTCGACACCTTCTCCTCCCTCTGGTCTCGGATTCTCGCGGTCAGTTCAGCAAGCTCCATAAAGTCCATTAACTTCATCTGCCATTCTTCCACCGTTGGAATCTCTTCACCCTTCCAATTTCTTGCCAGTATAGGCATAACAAGTTATTCATGCTTCCCACTGCCCCCTTTCCGATTTCAACAAGTATTATAAAAATCCTGCGGTTTACCAGTGCTGTCCAAAATTTACAGAAATTCAGGAAAAGCACATTCTGTAACGTTACAAGAAGCCGTGCAAAACCAGTCTGTGAAACTGGTCAAAAAGAAGAATTCCTGGGGCCAAGCTACTCAGTTTCCTCAAGCGCTTCATGTTCCAATCCTAGATATATGAAGCCAACTGTAATAATATTAAAAACAAAATTAAAAATTAAAAAATTCCTTCCAGTAGCACCTTAGAGACCAACTAAGTTTGTTCTTGGTATGAGCTTTTGTGTGCATGCACACTTCTTCAGATACTGAATATTTTTTTTATTTTTTATTTTGTTTTGACTATGGCAGACCAACACGGCTACCTACCTGTAACTATAATAATATTGTACATCCAATCTGCTAGCGTTTAAAAAGGGATATATAAATATATTACCGAAAGGCTTTTCAGAACCTAGAGGCTGACTGGGCGCTTCTTCTTCAAGGGACAAGTGCTTCCATCAGTCTCTGAGGCTGCAGTTGATTGTCATTGCAGTTATGCCATCGGTCCAAGATGGATTCTCCATACTTCTGCTGGCACTGGGAAGCAGTAGGAAGGTGGTTACATTTGTTGAAACGTCGGAAGAGTATTGCCAAGGTTTCGTGTGGAATTTGGCTCATGGTGATCCTCTGAAAGCGATTAAGCGACTGCCTTTTAATGCCATATAATGGAACTTCTCTGCCTTACCAGTTCATTAAGCTGGCTTTATTGCCACTCTGTTAGGTTTTGTTTCAGTATTCTGTTGTGTGCAGGTCAATCAGCTTCTCTTCGGAGGAAAAAACGCTTTTCAAGTCTCCCTTTTGTGGAAATAGGATTAGAAATGTAAGGATTACATGGGGAAGTGCCAAGTACTTGTCCATGCTCCTTTTTAATATGCAAATGCCTTCCTCGTTCCAAGGATTGTGTTGGTTTCACCTACTTCATAATTCTTGAGAGGCCTTTTGGTGCCTTTTACTTAAATAACACGGTTTGCTCCCTCATATTTTCAATTGTGCATTGAGATTGAACAAAAATATGCCATTTCACACTTGCGAGAGAACTGGTGCTTATTCAAGTTAGCATTTTCACCCCAGGCCTGACTGTAATAGCAAAGTCTCTCCCTTTCTCTCCCTCTCTTAGGGGTGTCCATTAAAGTGCCTTTCTTTGTAACTATGCTCCAATATTGATTTTTCTGTAATCAAAACCACTTTAGTGCTGTTGGGCTCATGAGATTGTAAGCTCTAAAAGGCTGCCATGTGTCTTGCTGTCGGGCTTCTTTATGAAGTCAATCTTGCTTTGTTTCTTACATCAAACAACCCATGCAGCAGACGGGGTAAAAAAAAAAAGAAGCCAACCGCTTTGTGACACACTGATCCCCTTTTTCTTCCCAGGTTTGTTTCTTGTTGGCTGGGCTTGTACATGCACAGTTTGGGGTGGGGGGAAGGCCGGTGCTTAGATTGAAATCTGGCCCCAGAGCAAGGAGAGAATTGTGGGGACCTAGGAGACCTCAGAGCAGTCTCTCAATACCTCTCTTTCCTTACAGGCTGTGGGAAGCAGCGTCCCAGTCGGGTACAGAGCCTGGTATCGAGCCAGGGCAGTATGGATTCTGATCTCCTAGGTGAGTGGATGAACCAGGCCATCTTTTTGCGTGGAAGAGACGATAAGTCAGTTCTCAGTTGGGTGGAGGCAGGTTTGTGGCAAAGTGACAAGTTGCTCAGCTGGGATCATTTTGCCTTGAGGTCCAGGTGCATCCACTTTGTGGAGATGGGACTGCAAGGGAACCACCATGAGCCTCTCTCTGCCCTTGGCTTCTTGTCAGAGATGGATTGGCCGAGCCACTCAGCAGATGCGGTGCATTTTCATTTCCTAGGCTATGATGGCGGGAGCAGTGATTCCGAATGTGAGGAGGCAATAATGAGTGACCTGGAACCCAGGTGCCCTCTCATGCCTGACTTCTGGCTGATTGTCAAAATCCACCAGGACCGGGTGGAAGTCTATTCCCACACACGGTAACGTCCCCTTTCCCATGCCCTGCTCACCCAGGGATTCTGGTTCCCAAAATCGCAACTGTGGCTTTTACCCCAAGCTCTGCATGCAGTTTCTCCCAGTCCCCCTGATCTTAGCCTTGTGTTGTACAGCTGGCTTCTGAGTTCTCCAGACTTCACTTGTACAATCTGTCTGTCTTTTTCCAACATAAAGCTAGCTGGCCTTGTTCCTCTGCCAGTTTTGTGCTAATGCTGGGAAAGAGCCCAGTCCATAGCTGTCAACTTTCCCTTTTTTTGCAGGAAATTCCCTTTTTCCAGCGCTGTTTCCCAATGCAAAAAAAGGAAGGTTGACAGCTCTGGCCCAGTCCATGCCAGTCATAGATCCCTCTCCCCAGTACTCATTTTTAAGCACTTGCCAATGCAGTTTTTTCTCCACCCAGTTTTTCATTGTTGACTGTGTTCAGTTCATTACTAACTATTGAGCAGGAAAATATATTGTGCATATAGTCTGCTGTTGTGGGAGCTCTCTCAAAAGTTCTTCTGAGCAGTCTCCCTTTTCCTTTCTGTACAGCAGCTTGAGTGCAGTGAAAGCAACGCAGAATGAGGAAGGGGAATGCGTGCATCTTCACCGTACAGTGGTGAAGAAAGTTGGTGAGATCTGCCGCCTTGTTAATCAGGTAACTCTGGCACATTCGGTCTCTCTACACTGACTCCTTGGTAGCAGGAATATCTCCCTACTAAGTTCCAAAAGTTGAATTTGGCAGGGTCACTCATTAGCCAATGTGTTATGAAATATTTGACAAAATTCAAAAAGTTACAGCTTTGGTCACTGGAAAAACAACCCAGATCTTTTCTGCTTGTGGAGCCTTTAAAGAGAAACTTCATACACCTGTGTATATCTGTGCAGCTTTAGATGTCCTTTCACCTTAAACATGAGGACTGCGATGCTGACATTTTAAATGAGGAAGCTGGGATGTACCAGCTTCATCACATTCTGGTATGATTACAACCGTGCAGACAAATATTGCCCTTGAATTTCAAGGCAGATACCAGTTTCTTCTACAGCCAGGCCTCCTGTTGTGAGGAAGCATTAAGTCCATCTCTGCGGCCTTTTTTTGTCTACAGCGGCTGCTGCTACAGGATCTGCACGACAGTCATAATTGCAATTCCCTGCTCGTTGCTGAGAGCGAGGAGGATATCTGGAAAAGTGAAACGCCGTATACCTACCGGCAGCGCACTGGGCCTGATGGTAGGAGTGCAAAGTGATATCCATATCCACAGTAATGTTGTGCTGAGCCTTAGAGCCTACAGCAGGTGTAGGGAACCTTTGGCCTTACAACTTACAACATCCCTTAACTTACAACATCCCTTAACTTACAACAACAACTTACAACATCCCTTAACTTTGGCTGTAGTTCAGCAACCCCTGCCGGGCCAAGAGTTCCCCACACCTGGCTTAGAGACTCTGCTTTCCCACTAGTTTGGCTGTGCCCTAATTGTATTAGAGGCAAGCTTCCTACAGACTACAGGATGAGATTCCTCTCTTACTCAGCCCTTTATGGCAGGGCAGTACTTGGGGAAGTGACAGCTGATGAATCCTTTTCATTTGCTGTTTTGTCGCTGCTTTGGTGGTGATGCACCGTCCTGCTTTTCAGGGCAAGCTCTGTAGGTTCCCTGTTTAAGGTACTTGAGAGAGAGGGGTGTGTGTGTGTGTGTGTGATTGCTTGCCTTTTTAATCTTGTGGCACAACTATACATGAAGCAGGGAAGGGGAGGTGATAGTCTCTGTGTTATGTACATGGCTTTAAGAGATCTCTGTGGGGGGCTGGCCTGCTGAATTGCATTTCCTGCTGTACAGACTACCCTGGAGAGGACAGCTACCAGCCCCATGACTATCTTGCGGCCACCATGCAGTTCATACCCGGACACTTTGCTTGCGATGCAGTCTGGAGCACCACCATCCATGTGCATTCACGACTCAAGATGGGGCCCAATATGGGTGTTGCACGCGGTGGGTATATGGATGCGGAGAGCTCTGGCTATTGGGGAGGCATGTGAGGAGCTACCCCCAGACTCCCCGCTCCTGGGCAATGAGTTCTATCCTGTCATGGTGCCCTTCCGCCCCCAGCTGTGGCCCACTGATGATACAAATTAATTGTTAGGATTGGTGTGAGGACTGGCTTAGCCAAATGATGTGGAGGGCGGCCTGAGTTAGGCTGCAAACAAGGGAGTTCTGCCACAAGCTCCTTACAGGAAGAGGGAGCCACAAATACAGTGGTGATAAAATGCACAGAAGGGGGAACTTGTATAACAAGTGGGAGAATTTTTCAAGAAGCAACTTTGTGATGGGGGTGGGGAAGGGAAGCTTTTAGTATAAAAATCTGAGCAAGTTCATTTATTAGAAGAGATCCTAGCATTGGGGTAAGGTTTCATCACGGAATGAGCTGTATTAAAAATAGCTCCCTTTTAATTCTGTTATAAAACCCTAATATAGGCTAGGTACAATCTAAAAGAAGCTCGTCTGAAACAATAAAGAGACTTTCCCCCTCCCAAATATGCCCTGATAAGGAACACCTTAGCTTGAAACATGCAAGGATTTGATATTTCTCCGTTGGATACGCTTAGTACATATTTATCACAGCCACCAAATTGCAATGATCTTTTTCAGAAAGTGGGTATGTTGAGAATGGGCAGTGGTTATGAGGATTAGGCTGGATTAATATTTGGGAAATAAAATTGAAGAGGGGGCGTGTGCTATGCTGGTTTTTGAAGATAGCAGTGGGTGGTGTATTTGGGTCAGACTTTGCAACCTGTAAGCCATCTCTCTCCCCCCTGCAGCCATCCAGGCTCTGCGTTCTGTGCTCAATGCCTTCTCAGTTGTGAACAGGAAGAATATGTTTGTTTACCAGGAGCGCTCAACCAAGTCTGTTTTCTATTTACGGTAAGTCCGCCATTCTGTCATACGGCACCCCACAAGCACGGGGGCCGCCTTGACCTATGGTGTCTTCATCTCCTCTGCTGGTATCTCCTTTTGGAATGTCCTTCAAGCCCATTGCCCTTGGCTTTTACCCTCTCCTCTTTCTTACTCTCTCCTCCAGACTCTCCGAGACCACTTCCAGTGGGAAGGGTGGGGAAGCTGAAACCCAGAGCCTTTCATGCCGTTCACTGGCCCTTTCGCGCAGCCAGGAGCCCATATACATGGAGGACCTGAGCGTGAGTCTGTTTTCCTCCCAGGAAACCCCTGCACCCTTGCTGCCGAGAGCACAAGAGCGAGCATGCCGGCTGCACACTGCGTGCTCTCTGCTGTCTTTCCAGGAGTGTTGGGAGGCGACTCCATCTTCTCAAGCTTCTTCTGTTCTCCTTTGATAGGGCTCTCGCTCCTCTTTGGAGACAGCCTCTTGCCGCAGTGTGGACTCGGCCCGCCCAGTGAGCCAAGTGGACAGGCATATCCAGCTGGTGGTTCATGGAGTTGCACCGGCAGGTAAGTTGCACATTCATTCAACGTAAAGTCACGGACGGGAGGCTTATTGAGATCTTGTTGCTGCCATCAAGCTATCTGTCCCCTGAGGTGTTTAAAGACCAGGCAAGTGTTGGATTTAGTACGGTATCTCTGTCCCCTTTAAGGTGGGCTTTCCCAACCTGGTGCCTCCCAAATGTTGTGTCGTTGGACTACAATTTCTACCATATACCTTGCTGGCTGGGGCTGATGGGATTATAGTCAAAAACACCTGGAGGGCACCCGGTTGGGAAAGCCCACCTTAACAAAATTTTCAAAATATATGTTGCATTGTAGCCCTTTCTGCAACAACAACAACAACAACAGGGAAATGCAGCCTTTTGCTCCCTTCCCATTCTTTAGTTCATCAGCTCTCCGGAATCTTGTGTTAATGTTTTGTTTCCTCTGTAATTTAATAACAAGCCATTGACATTCTTTTCCCTTGTGTTTTGGCTGCTTCTGGCTTTTCCTCCAGACAGCTGTCTGTGGGAAAGCCTGGCTGCGCTCTTGTGGCATAGTTTACTGTGCAGCACACACAGATCATTGATCTGGAACACAACTAACGTAGCAGTTGCAAAATGCAAGAAATGCCAGGTGGAAACCTGCAAAGGCACATAGGGAGCTTTCTTTTTTTATAGACTTTGGTCCGTCTATTGTCTACACTGACTGGCAGCAGATTTCTAGGGTTTCAGATGGGTCTTTGCTAGCCCTACCTGGAGATTCCAGGTTTGAACATGGGGCCTTCTGCATGCAAAACCGTTGCAGTTGTAGGAGGGAGTGGATAGGTGCTAAGGTAACCCTCAGGATAGCCAGACTGTGTGGGCTGTTGAAAAATGGAGCATGCTGGGTTTGGTATGGGGTGGCTCAAGCGTAAGAGGGCTGCATCTCCCAGCTCAGCATCTTCTATGAGACAAAGGCTACATACTGCAACTCTTCTGCTCCTACAGGACCTGAGATCACAGATGAGCTAGTGAAAGTTCTACGCAGGCGCCTAGATGAGGCCACCCTGGACATCATCACAGTCATGCTCGTGCGGAACTGCAAGCTCACCCCTGCTGATGTGGAGGTAAAGGCCATGCTTCAAATAGGACAAGGCCGCCTTTTATTTCTTTGCTAAATCTCTGGGGTTGGATGCGCTCAGGCTATATCAGACCATTGACAAGTTCTTTCTCCGTGCAGTTCATACAGCCTCCAGGAAGCCCACCTACTGAAGTGCTGCAGTTCACTCTGCCCCCCTCGTGTCTGCCCTGGCTCCCGGCCATAGCCTGCTACCTGCGTCAGAACCTGCTGATCTTCCTGCACACCCCCAAGTACACAGACAGCAACGTTGAGAACCATTTCAAGGTGAGAGGACAGGTGCCTGTGCCTGGCCTGGTGCCGCCTATTCAGGGGGTGACTTCAGTGTTCGTCTCTTGTAGAGGACTAAGGGAATATGTGCAAAGGACAAAGGCATGACGAGCATCCCAGGGGTGACAAGGCTAGGCATGGAGGTGTAAACAGATCATAGCATGCTGGGTTCTGGAACAGAATGAGAGGCACAAACTAGGATGAGAATTTCCAGCAGCCTCAAACATCTTTACCCCTAGCTTGATCTCAGTCCCTGAGGACCAGTCATACAGGGACTGTTTTTATGGTTATGTGTGATTTACTGCTATGTATCCTTCAATGGACTAGGGGGAAAACCCTAGTGTCTCTGTAGTGTTCTATGCTGGGAAATGCTCTGCCATAAATGTTGTATATCATTTACTGATATTAAGATTAAGAGTCTGTGATGTATCCCACGGTTCTGATTTTAAGGGACCTCAAAGGCAGCCCTCCGTGTTGATGAGAATACAGCTCCCGGAAATAGTCTGATTTAATTATTCCTGCCTTCCTTTTCAGCACTATTTCCACCAGAGTAGCAGCAGTAGCCATGACCTGGATCTCTATCTGTACAACAAGCCTGGAGGCCAGGGCACTGGGGGCAAAGGTAATGAGTGTCTCTGTCGTACCCCCTAATTCTATTGTTTTGACAAAGCAATCTATAGAAGAAAATCGCCTATGCACCCTCTCCGAGGACAGTGCCATGCTGGGGTGTGGGCCTGGCCTAGGTAGCTTACCCAGGTGCCAGAAGATGCTGTCGAATCTACATGCTGCTTAATCCATGTGAGTCAGCCGACTAAGGCCCCCGGTTTCTGTTTTGTCTACTGCTGTGCCAGCCAGCAGTAGGGTGGAGAAGAGTTCATGAATTAGTGAGCTCCACTCCCCAAAGGCCTTATGAGTTGTGCAGTCATGGTGGCTCCTGCTCATTGGAGCTCATCAAACATCTACTTGGGGGGGGGATGACTAAAAATGAACAGACTTTTAGATGAGGGCACAGTAATGAGCTGTAGGCAGACGTCAAGTGGGGAGACATGGTACTGTGGGGAGTGTGGGCGTCAATTGGCAGCCTATTGACTGTTGGAAGCTCCCAGTGGTGGGTTACTGTTAGTTTGTGTGTGTGTTTGTGTCTGTGTCTGCATTGTGCCATACACTTGCCTCCTTTTCCACCTGCACTGTGGTCTGGTTGTGTGGGTAACGCATCACCTCAAAGTGTGTCTGAACATTCTTCTGTCATGTAGGTTCCATGTTGGATCTTGTGCAGCACCTGTTTCCACCTTCCCAGTTTCAAGGTAGTTTCTGTAGATTCCAGTGGTCCGCTGTACTTTTTCCAGCGCTGCTCCCATCCTCATCCTGACCTTGTGCCTGCTGTGGTTCTGGCTTCTGCTCTGATGCCTCCTGTATCACCCACTTTTCCCCTTCTGTGTAGCCACCCACATCTTTTCCATTGGGTAGTTTCCTAACCCATATGCTTTGGCCATGAGAAGACCCCCCCCCCCCAAAGATGAGACTCGGGTTAAAGAAATCACAATGACTCCAGATAGAAATGGCTGCAAATTTTCTGTTTGCTGAGAAAGAGAGAGAGAGAGAGAGAATTTCACTTCTGTAATAGCCTCCTTAGAACAGTTGTGGGAATGAAAGGTCTTGTGGGTTTCAGAAAAAATGGACACATTTATGAAGCTTTATTTGTTGTGGTCCCTTGTTTTGTACCTTGGGATTGGTAAAATATTTTTCTCTTGCATAAACTTGGAGCTGGGAGAAGAGCTCCGTGATGCTATGATGTTGCAGCTGGTGACAGCAGCTGATGGATAGATTGAGATTACTGACCCTGGTGCGCATTTGGGGATGCACAGTAAACACCCTTATAATTGGTCTGAGTAATTTTCATATTGGGGACCAGGCAGAACATTTTATCTGTGCCATGTTTACCTAGGGTACTAGAGGTGGAAGTTGCTTCATTCAGTAGCATGTGAATTGGCTCACTTGATCCCTTGTGTCTTTGTTAGCAAGCTTTCTAGTTGTGGGCTATGGCTGTTCTGTAGTTACTTAGGTAGCTGAATGTCAGAAACCACCTGGTCTTGGGATTATACGATTGGCAGGGAGACAGTTAATGCTGCTCGCCTTCCTTCTTTCCCTCTGTTATCATCTGTCTGCCAAGTTCATTGAGAGCAGGGAATGACATCTGTGGGGACAATTACCATAAGCCTGGAGTAGACTTCCCTTCCCGGCAGGCACTGCTGCAAGCATTCATTTTCCTTCCATATGACCCCCATGCAGACAGGAGGCTGGATGCTTGCTGGGAGCCTCCTTGAAGATAGGGACCTATGGGTGCTATCTTCTGAATGAGATGATATGGTATACAGTGCCTTTGCCAATGTAGTGCCCACCTTCTGCTTAGTGGGAAACTCTCTACTTCTGCCTGTGACTTGTTACTTTTCCATTTAGAAGCCTACAGTGCTGATGGGGATGGTGTCCAGGTCCTGAGCCCTTAAATCCTTGCATATCCTTCTGCATGTTGTCATGAAAATGTCAGTAAGACGTCATCCCTGGCAGTGTGTGCAACCACCTCGCCTTTCCCTTTCTCCTCCCCTGGGCATTAATCCATGTGGCACATCAGCAGTCAGAAGGAAGGTGCCCCCTCATTTATTCCATGGAACTTCCACCTCTCACTTTTCTGAGGGACTCCTGGCGTGATCACACTGCACAGCAGTGCAAGCTGGAGCTGCCTCTTGGCACAGTGCAGGGGCTGAGCTGCTTGCTGGACCAGGAAATGATACCCAGAGAGATGTGACCTGTCTCCTCTCCTGTCCTTGGTGCTTTTGCTGGTTGGGCTTTGCTGAACCTGTGATGAATGCATCCTTTCCTTCAGATGACAGCTTGCAACCCACATCCCCAGCAAGTGCAGGCCTCTTCCCTATCTCCATGATTGTGGTGTCTTCCTTGGCTATATTTCTTCCACCCCCCACCCCTCCTTCCCACCTGTGACTTGTTTCCACGCTACTTTTTTTTTTTTTAATCACCCTGAGTTGCATTCCAAAGGATGGCTGTGTGTCTGTAACAAGTTCCCTAAGGCTGTGGTCTCCTAGGAGCTCTATGCTAGTGGAGGGCTGGGCCTCTGGGACTCAAGCGGCCCTTTGACTTTCCCCCTGCAGGCATTGCATGCATTGCCCTATCCTTTGTGGACGACCGTGGAAATCCCATCTCATTGACTCGCTGGGTGAGACCACCAACTGCATTGCTGAGCACATCCTTTCTCCAGGAGGCAGATTTCGAGAGCTTGACAGCTGTCACTAAACACCAGGCTGAGCCTGGCACGTCACAGCCAGGTGAGAAGGCAGGGCTTCTGTCTGCTCTCTAGGAACGGTGGCATCAGATGGGCAAAGTAATTGGGCTTGAGTCGGCTTGCCTAGGAGCCTAGGGAGCCTGGTTGGTAAGAGGCCAACATTGCCTTTGCCTTTTCCAAGGTACATCCTCTTGACGCTAGCTTTTCCTCCAAAGCACTCTGTCCTCTGGTGCGCCTGGACATTTGGGAGAAGGGCAACATCAGCCTGCTGCAGCTCTCTGAAAGGCTGCGCAGTGCTCTGCGCCATGCCCTCTGCGACGCCCTCATGGAGTTCCGTGTGCTGCCCAACCCTCTGTGTGTCGATCCATCTGCTGAGCCAGAGTTTCCAGGGAGTGTTGGAAGCCTGCGCCGGACGATGTCAGAAACAAAAGGGTTGACGCCACCTGGCAGACGCCGAGGAGCGTGTCCACCTGCCCCACATTTCACTGTGCCCACGGCAGCTGCTGGTGAGCCGGTCACACCCACCAGCAAGTTGGGGAGACGAAGCTTCTGGGACATGCGGGTAAGGACTCTGTCCAGGAAAGATGGCGGTGGGATATGTATGCTCTGGGTGTGGTGAGAAAGAGAGAGCCCAGAACCAAGAGCTCTGGATTCAAGAACTGCTACAGCAAAGTGCCAGCCTGCACTAACATACAACCCCCAAGTGAAACACAGTTCACCAGCCATGGATTGTGGTCTGTCAGATGTTTGGCAATATCTCTGTTTTTTTTGTCGTGCCAGGCGAGCATGTTCCTTTATTTCCCTAGCTTGTTGGGTCATATATGGCTCTGCTCTGGCATAATAGCTAAGAATATGATCTGCTCTGCCATGAGGTCCACGAAGGAGCTTCAGACAAGCCCTCTGGTCTCACAGTGCAACCCTGTGCCTCTTTAAGCAAATTTCACTGTGTCTTTTGTGACTTACTCCCTAGTAAACATGTTACAGATGATAGCCACAGTTACCACCCACTGCAATTAATGTATTAGGATGCCTAGCTGCCCTGGGGCTGAGGGCCACTTTGACACACAGTCCAACCTCAGGGGGGTTATTGTGAAAATGAAGTGCTATATATAAATACTGAGTTGTAATAGTAAAAATAAAAAAGCTTGTGCAATACAGAAGTTTGCTGGCCTGAAACCATCTGTTCCAGAGAAACTGGAAATAGGCCCATGCATTCCTTTCTGTGTCACTTCACGGCCTTGTTTCCCCACCCCCAGAGCAAACCAGAGGCGGTGGAGCAAGGGAGCCCCAAGACCACGGACGACATAGTGCTGGAGCGGCCTGAAGAGACCCGAACCCGCCGCCGCCACAAGACAGAGAGTGTGAAACAGCCCTCGAGCCATGAACGAGTTGCGGCAGCTTCCGAGCAGGGCCAGGCCCAGAGGCAAGCGTCCTGGCAGTCTTTCCCCCACCCTCTTAATCCAGAGGGACCTTGTGGGGAGGGAGAAATGCCTCAGTCCAAAACCCAGCCTTTAATCTATTAACTGGATTGTGTGTGCTTCTGCATGCACACAAAAACTCCTTCCCACATCCCCAGAGCTGGCCCTCCCTGCATACTGCAAGGACAGCGTTGGTGTTGCCAAGTACAGATTGTGCAGGATTATGGCTTCTGGGAAATGAAATCTTTCACACACTTCAGGGGCTTAACTTTATACTTCCCAGGGTCCTCGTTCTTGATCTGTCTTTGATTTTAACCTTGGCAATGGATCTCCTCTTCCCAGGCGCTGGGCCTGCCAGCTAGAGGAGGGGGATGTCGGAGTCCTGCACCCAATTTTCAGCCAGACCTGCCAGTCCTGGATGGCATTCATGAACCGCCTGGGTATGTACTTTGTGCCCTAATCCTTCAGTGCCTCAGCTGGTCCCACCTTCGCTCAGCATGGAGAGATTCTACCTTTAATTTTGTGTTCATGAAGAATATGAGATCCCAAGCAGAGCCCCATGGGCAGTACCCAACTAAGACATACGTGGAGTTAGACCCATTAGATTGAATGGCGGTACGCTAAGTAACTTAAGTCCATTGATTAAATGGATCTGTTCTGAGGACGACTAGCGTTAGGTATCGACCCATGTCTAACCTCTCTGTTTGGGGAGAAAAGCTTGCAAACATGAGGTTAATTGGTTAAGGCTCAGAAACCAGAATAAGAGCAAATAGGTGTGGCTTTGGCTTGTATACCCTGTTGAGCATGCGGTCCTTTCTTATTGACCACATGCTTCCCTGGCTCTCTGCTTATACTATGCTTTGTTAAAGTGGTTAAGCTTGATCTCCGAGCACAGAATTTGGGGCTCTTTGACCTAGAATATGGAAAGGCTCATGCAAGCTCTGGGTTCAGGTCTCTCTTTCCAATAAATGCAGGTGCAGTGAGTGCTGATTGGTTTGGCTCCATTCCCCCTTGTTGGATATTTTGATTCAGGACAGCAACAACCAGGCTGATGGTGCCACAAAATGGCCCGATCTTTTTTTAATGCTTTGGTGCAGCAAAACCAGTGACCCACTTTGTATTTCCCTCTGCAGGGTGTCCCTCAGTGCAACAATGTGCCACGGAAAGTGTGTCCCGCTTCCTGCTCCCCTCCATCATGCTTGAGGTAGTGAACCTAGTCACTACTTTGGCAAATGACACCACTGTCAAAGTGTTTGAAAAAGTCAGGTAGGTGCTGAGTCTGTGCTCCCTTGAAGAGTGGCTTGGTAGATCAGATGAGAGGCAGCCACTGAAAATTGCCTAGGGGTGCTTCCTTAGGGTGTGAATGTTACGTGTGGGAGAGGGGACTGGATCTATAGGACAGTTGTTCTTGTGCCTTGACTTAGCTGCTTGTCCCCTGCTGCAGTGGTCCCCAAGGGGTGTCCTTTGTGCCACATTCCCTGGCACCAAGCACCAGCACTCGGCCAGCTGTCATTCGACACTTCGCCCTGCTTGGACGCAGCTTCCACCAGTGGCACTGCAGCACAGAGCAAGGTGAGTTGAGATTGGGGAGCCAGAAACGGGCAGCGGGTTCTGTAATATATCTCTACATCTAGGCAGGAATCTTACAAACTGAACTCTGCTTTGTGGTGGTGTCTTGTCTCATTCAGCCACCAAGGGATTACAGCGTTTTGAGGCCACCGAGCTTGGGTCTGCAGAGAAAAGTTGTGATGTAGCCCCCCGGCAAAGATTCCTTTTCATGGAGATCATTGACAAAAAGGTGGGTATCGGCTGAGTTAGTGATGCAGCCACTGCAAAACATCTGGGCTCAGTTACAATTTGGGAGTCGTCCAAAAAAATGGAAAGAAGCAGCAGTCCCAGCAAAGGAAGGATAGACACAAATACTTGTGGAATATGCAGAAATGGCAAAACTTACTGGAGGAATAAGAAATCAAGAAAACAAACTTTTTATAAGAGAATGGAAATGGTTTATTGAATGTTTACAGATAGATTGTAAACAGATAAGAACATTGGCAGGATTATTGTAATAACCTGCAGTTTTGTAACAGTATATATTTAAACTAGATAAATAAATGAGCAAATTAAGTTAATTTGGATATGCAGAAGATATTAAAAATACATTTAAGGAACTGCAGAAAGAGGGGGAAGGAAATCAAGTTCTGAAATATCAAAATGATTGTAAAATTAGTCAAATGTATAAACTTGAAAAGTGTAAGTACATAATAATAATAATTAATAGAACTTTGGAGCCGTCCCAGTCTGGGTCAGCAGCCTGAGTCTGGTCTTGCATTGCTTCCCTTTCCCCCTCCAGCTGGTGATGCATACTTACAACTGGTCGGTGGACCTGGGCAGTGCCCTGAGCAGCTCCCTCACCCGCTTGCTGCAGTGGCAGAATGCCCGTGCCCATGTGGTGCACTGCCTGATCAGCCAGAAGCTTGGGCTCTTCCATCACTACTGCTACATGGACACCCCGTGGCATGAGGACAGCAAACAGGTACGCCCTGCTTTGTGCATTCCTGTGTGCAGGGCGCTCTGTCCACGACTGGCTCTCATTGATTATCTCTATCCAGGAGCAAAATCCCTTCCTGAACTCAACACTGGATGTGGATCTCCTGATCCGGAGCCCTAGCGTCCCCCCAGGCAGGGAGCCCGGTCGCCTCGGCAGCTCTGCCCGCATCCTGCAGCCTATGCACTTCCCTCCTGATATGGTGCCCTTTGACGAGGCCCTCCGAGACGTCTCGATCAACCAGCCTACACTTCACAGCCCAGAGATGGCAACGCTCGATCGTGTGGCCCAGCACGGAGCTCAGTTTCTGGAGATCAAGAGCATGGAGCGGAAAGGTAAGTGGGAGGGCAGGGACAAAGGACTGCACTCTGCAGCTTTATCGTAAAGGGCTGTTATGGCTCTTAGGATCTTTGCACAAGTCTTTGCCAACGAGGGATTTACCAGGGCAGCCAAAAGCAAGGCAGTGACAAACTGTAAGAGTGAACAGGATGGAGAGGAATGCAGGGGTCAGCAAACTTCTTCAGCACGGGGCCAGTCCACTGTCCCTCAGACCTTGTGGGGGGCTGGACTATATATATATTTTTTGGGGGGGAATAATGAACGAATTCCTATGCCCCACAAATAACCCAGAGATGCATTTTAAATTAAAGGACACATTCTACTCATGTAAAAACATGCTGATTCCCGGACCGTCCGCAGGCCGGATTTAGAAGGCAATTGGGCCAGATTCGGCTCCCGGGCCTTAGGTTGCCTACCCATGGCTTAGAGTAAAGCCATTCTCTCTCAGTCTGCTGTGCATATGTGAGCTGATGTGAAACAGTGAGGTGGCTTGAGTTGTCTGCAGGGAAAGCTTGCCAGAAAACGAGGTCTTGTTTGAGGAAGGGCCCTGGGGCTCTGGTCCTGCTCTGCTCAGCCTTTGCTCCTGTTCCACAGAGCTGGAGAAACAGATGAAAATTGAGAATCTCTTTGTGACGTGGCAACAGCGGTCTGCACAGTCCAACATGCCCATCACTGTGAGTTGTGCTTTTTCAAGGGGGTGGGAAGGCGGCTGGGATGTGGGCAGCACTTAGGTGCCAGGGCCTTGACGCTGCTTCCCAAATATTGGGGTGGGGTGGGGCTTGTTCTTGGGAAACAGTGAGAGGGAAGGTGGCATGGGATGGGGTGTTCTTCCCCAGGAAAAGGCAACATCATATGAAACTACAGGAACTAGAAAGTATTGTGCTTTAGCACCCGCCTTTAAAACACACACACACACACACACACACACACACACACACACACACACACACACACACAACCCAAGACACTGTTAATGCTTTGCACATGAAAGCCATCTGCACAATTCCTCCTCCCACCTTCAGCAGCTGATCCTAGGTTATGGGATGTTGGCTGGGGTTGCGTGTTGCGGGGGACACAGCAGGAGTGCATGAGCGCCACTGCTACCAGTGGAAATTGTACCTGCCCTGAGAAGGTCTGTTTGTACACTGCGCTACTTCGTTCTTGGCTATGTTCAGGGAAGGTCAGGTAGAACGACATGACGGCTGTTCCCCTCTATGATCGCTCTGGTCTTTCATTATTGCTGACAGATGAGAATATGTACCATGTAAGCAGCCAGCCGTTTTATAGTGTAAATTGAGACGGTGACGTAAGGTGCCTCAGATGCTATCCTTACTATGATGCTCACGGGATGTTGTGATCTAGACTGAGGTAGGTAAGAGATGTCATCTTGCATATGAAGCTGATGTGAGCATATGAGTGTCAAAGCTCACAAGGATAGAGAAATGAAACTGGGCTGTGCTTGCTTCTCTTAGCAGCCTCTGTTAATGGGGATGAGGTGGGTCTTTGTTTTAATAAGTTAATGCATCACTTCATATGGAACTTCAAAGGAAACATTAGGCTTAGGGCATGTCTGCAAGCAGGATTAGAGCACGAGAGCCCTCTTCCCCTCCTGTGGATTCTAGCAACCGGTATTCGGAAGCATTGCTGCCTCCAACTGTGAAGGAAGAGCATAGCCATTGTGGCTCTTAGTCATTGACAGCCCCCCACCCCACCCCCCAGTGCTTTCAGAAATGAAGAAATGGGTACGTCGTCTAAATACCACAAGATTGGAGCTGTGTTGTCAAGCTGCCAATGCCATGCTTGCATATGTTTTCTATGGGCAGGAGCAAAATCCTTGGGAACTGAGTTCATGATCACTGTGTAACTCTACCAGCTCCACTTTTTAGTCTCCCAAAGTGTTTATGTGGCCAGGGTTGACTCTTTGGGGCAGTAATAGCCATATGGAATGGGCCTGGAGACCTGTCGTAGTTAACCTCCCGTGTGTGTGTCTCTGCAGCTTGCAGATCTGGAAACGCTGAAGCAGTCCTCCCGCCTGGTCCATTATTGTGCCACGCCGTTGCTCTTCGATCCCACCTTCCGGCAACAGATTCAGGCTGACCAGCAGAACAAGCCGGAGGGGAAGGTGAAGTTGGGGGTGGGGAGAGGGGAGAGGGGAGAGAGTCCTTCATAATGCTGTCATTCCTTCCTCCCATATTTCTTTTCTCCCTGGCTATACCAGGGAGGGCAGCTGAGGAGACACTTGCAAGAGGCCTTTCCCATGGGTTAGAAGTAGGTTGGCAGAACCTAGGTGACAGAGTTGAGTGTCCTAGCCTTTGGGGGCTAGGAATGGGGCAGGACGCTGCTCCATATGTATTCCCCAAGTTTATTTATTATTAAATTAATTAAATTTGTATACCGCCCTGTACTCGCAGATCTCAGGGCAGTTCATAACATGAAACCACAATATTGAAAAACACAAAATCCATAATAAAAATAGGAACAGAAGCAAAAAAATAATCTCCCCCTTCCACAGCTCCTTTTTAAAGGCATTGGATGCAAACTGAAAACCCAAATAAGGCAGGAGTGGCTTATCTTTTTTTCACCTGACAGCTGCACACACCCTTTGCCCAACCATCCTGAGACTGCAAAGGTGTGTGTGGCTAACCCCCCCCCCCACACACACACACATGCATCAGCTGCAAAGCGGGATATGGGCCTTCCCTGCTCATTAAATTATTGATCTGATGACTGGGTTTGGGAGAAGGGAACATTTTGCCTCACTGCAAAATTTAGTGGGGTCTTGGGGGTGGGACAGAAAAATGTGCTTGGAAGGCCACGTCAGTTCCTGAACAGGCAGTTAGCCCACCCTTCCTCCAAGGCACTTTTTTCATGCCTTCTCAGAGGAAAAATACCAATTCTCCCATTACTCCTTTGCCATTCAGAAGCGACACCGCTCAAATGACTCCACAGCATCCGGTAGGGACCGCAGCCATAGCTGTGACTCCGCAGAGGGGCTGCCATGTCGGACCAAGGATGAGGCCTGGCTGCTGGAGCTGTGCCACACTTTCCTGCAGCAGTACATCCAGTACCTGCAGAGCATGGGTTTCATTGTGGTGCAGGTGCGCCCGCCGTCCCCCACCCGCAGGTCAGTGGGGATTGTCGGGAGGGCGGTCTAAAGTTGCTGGCACAAGAAGTAGTAGTAAATATATGGACCCACCCTATTGTGGCGACTGTAATTCATCCAAAACAGTTTTTGATATTGTACCTTCAGGTGGCTGCAACTCACTCCGAGACGTTATGGCAGGGGTCGATAAAGTTTTTGTGACTTGGGTCGGTTCACGGTTTCACAGACACTGCAGTGGGCTGGAGTGCGCACGCATGTGCAAACGCTATTTCCGGCACTCCTTCCAGCGCGGAGGAGGCGTGCGCAGCTTCCCATTGGCTGCAGGAGCTTCCTGCAGCCAATGGGAAGCCAGCCAGTGTCGCGGAAGACGGTCCCCGCTCTGCTCCGCGCCAGTTTAGCACTGCGCACGGGAGCTGGCCAAGTGGGCGGCGGGCGGGGGGGGGGTGTCCATAGGCCGGTTAAAACCCCCAATGGGCTGCTTGTGGCCCATTGGCCTTAGGTTGCCGGCCCCTGCCTTACGGTGAAGCGTGCGTAAGACATCAGGTTAAGAATAACGATGGCAATGCTGTTTTGGGCAGCAGCAAGTTTATGGCAGCCATGGACATGCTTGCTTAGAGGGAGGGGGAATCAGCAGGAGCTCTATGGGAAGTTTGTCGTAGAATCCAAATTTGTTTCTAACCCCCCTTGCATTAAGATGTGTTGCCGGCACACTCTTGTAGATCCTTAATCTTCCCCCTCCCTGTCTCTCTCCTGCTCTTCAGCAGCACCAGCAGGATCCGAGCTCTGGCAGCAATGGGCATTGAGGGCCGGGCCTCCTTCTCATACACCAGGCCAAAGGCGGAGGGGAGCCCAAAGGTGAGCAGCCTGGCTTTTTGAGTTGGGGGGACCTTCTGGCAGGGAGAGGGGGCGGAACATGTTCCCTAGGCATCAACAAAGCCCCCCCCCCTTTGTACCAGAGAGCTTGTTCCAGTGCAAATGCTTCTTTTCCAGAGCGCCAGCCCTCCTGTCACCACGTACCACTTGCAAAGAGCTCTGCCTGGGGGCATCGTGCTCATGGAGCTAGCTTTCCAGGTGAGTGGAAACAGGTTTTCCTTCTGTGCTAAGCAGAACAGGCCAGACCAGTTTGTTTAAGGGGAAGCAGCCATTGCAAGTGCCCATAGCCCAGTTGGGTGAGGTGGGGCTAAGTTAAAGGTATGGCTAACCATTCAACTGACACACACACTCAGTGGGCATTGGGGGAGGAATACAGGTTGAGACAGCCTGTCCTGAATGAAAGCAGGAATACCACCTCTAAACAGATTTTAAAGCAGTAGTTGATATTGCAGATGCCGGTGTGTAGTTGTTGTTGTTCAGTCGTGTCCGACTCTTTGTGACCCCATGGACCAGAGCACGCCTATCTTTCACCGCCTCCCTGCTAGTCGCTTTGAGAACACTGTCCAACCATCTCATCCTCTGTCGTCCCCTTCTCCTTGTGCCCTCCATCTTTCCCAACATCAGGGGCTTTTCTAGATAGTCTTCTCTTCTCATGAGGTTGTTAGGGGCAGATAAAAGCCAATATCTCATCCGGTGCTGTTCTCCTTAGGGCTGCTATTTCTGTGTGAAGCAGTACGCACTGGAGTGCTCACGAATCCCCATGGGGCAGACTGTCAACTCGCAGGTAATATTGCTATGTTCTCTCTCTTGCCCTGGAGGTCAGAACTGGATGGATATAGAAGATATTGAAATACACATGCATGGAATCCCTTGAGAAGGGGGTGTAGGAGTTGTGGCCTTATTGAGTCCTCAAGCTCATTTCCCTTGGCAGTGGCTTGGTAATCTTCCCCATTGTGTTTTTGCTTGCTTATGCTGTGCCTCAGCAGAGACAGACAATGATTGCCACTACCCTTTTGTGCTGCACTGAGCATTAAGCTTCCTTTAGGACTAGAGTGTTGCCCCCAGGATCTCTGAATAACAGAAGGCATGCCTTCTCCTGAAGATCTAGACATACTTGACCCAGGCAAGAGAAGCTTCCCCTACTCTTGAGAATTAGAAGTGCCAGCCTCTACCCTTCCCATGAGGTAGGACTTGGCAACCTTTTGAGCAGTACTTTCGCAGCCGGCATAGCTTTGGTTTCTGAAATGGACAGCATCTTGGTTCCCGCCTGCACGCTGTTCAACAACCCTTCTCAGGGTCTTAGCTACAAACAGTCTCTGTTATCTCACTAGGTGGAGCTGACGCCAGAATATGAGAGGATACGCTCCATTTTTGTCCGGGTTTGTTTTGTGTTTGGTCATGCGTATTCCTGGTTTAGCTGGGTCTCTTACTGCATTATGGGGTGTCAGTCCATGGCACTGGGCACTGCGAGAGGTTGGGGGAAGAAAGCTGATCCTATAGAGTTCCATTCTTTCCTTCAAATGCAGAAAATAACTTGCCATCTCCTCGCTCTGTCTGGGGTTTAGAGACACCGACAGCCTGCATTCCAGTGACACTGGACACATTCTAGACGCAGCAGTGAGTTGCCTGAGCAGCTCTATAATCTGGCCTGAGGAGATTATAGTACAGTGGTACCTCGGGTTACGTACCTGATCCGTTCCAGGGTGCCGTTTCCACCCTGAAAAGTCTGTAACCCAAGCGATGATATCACGCTTTTGTGCATGCACAGACCGTGCAGAACGCACGCGTGGCGAAACCCGGAAGTAAACACTTCCAGGTTTGCTGCGTTCGTAACCCACACCGTTCGCAACCCGCGGTACGACTATATATGAACTACCTGCACTAATGTTAGTAGCAACTGTGTTTTGTAACATTTAAAGAGATCTTGACACATGCAGCCACTAACTGAGCTGTGGAAGCCTGGCATTTAGATGCTGTAAGTGCAGATGCCAGCACAGAGGCTAAGGATACCTGCTGCATGAGGTACAGCCAAACCTTGGTTGTAATCCGTTCCGGAAGCCCGTTTGGCTTCTGAAATGTTCGACAACTGAGGCACGGCTTCTGATTGGTTGCAGGAGCTTCCTGCAGTCAAGCGGAAGCTGCGTCGGATGTTCGGCTTCTGAAAAACATTCGAAAACTGGAACATTTACTTCTGGGTTTTCAGTGTTTGGGAGCCGAAACATTCCAAAACCAGAGGCGTTTGGGAGCTGAGGTTTGACTGTACCAGTGTGGGAAAATGCTTTTTTCAGTGGCTTCCATGTAGAAGCTGCTGTCTTTAAATCTGCTTTTAGTCAACTGTGAAACAGAATCCCTCAACTTACAAACAGCTTAAATTTGCTACAGCTTCATAGAAGACTCAACAAATTATGCGAATGTTGGATTACTTGATTACCTAATTTTCATACACAAGGCCAGCCCACCAGCAGAAGTCAACTGCTTAGAGAAACATGTCAGGTTGCCCTATTCTGTCTTAACTACACTGTTAGAAGAAGGAGGAGGAAGAATGGGGCTCGTAGGATACTGACACATGGGAGAGGGGAAATGGTGAACTTTTTGAAGCATATTTAAAAGTCACTTTAGCACTGGACATTTTTTGGTCTAAGCATTTAGGAGATGCTGCCTTAGTCTTTTCAAACTCATTCTTCCAGTCTTTGGAAATGAGCGCCTGTTTCTCTTTTTTACATAAAAAAGAGAGGCTGGAATTCTGATAAATCAGATAGAAATATTAGAACGAAATGTAAACAAAAATGCTTGCAATTGGCAATCGGATTGGAACTGTGTAAAATGCACATGCCTTATTTGTAATTATGGGAACATCACTTGCGCAAACTTCTTAAACAGCTTTTTAAAAAGCAGATCCTTCCAAATTTTTCTTCTTGTGCCTACTTAGGCATCTGCTCTCATTTATGTTTTCCTCCTGAATTAAACCAAGCCAGCACCTCCTAAGTTGCCTCGTCTCCTCACTCACCCACAGAGCACCCTGGGTGTGCACGAAGGGGTGAGCTCCCTTTGCTCTGTCCCAGCTCCTGCCAACCTAGCAGCTCGAAAGCACACCAGTGCAAGTAGATAAAATAGAGACTGCTGCGGCAGGAAGGTAAACGGCATTTCCATGCGCTCTGGCACTCATCATTGTGTCCTGTTGCACCAGAACTGCTTTAGTCACGCTGGTCACATGACCCGGAAACCTTTCTGTGGACAAACGCCAGCTCCCTTGGCCTGAAAGCGAGATGAGCACCACAGCCCAAAGTCGCCTTTGACTGGACTTAACCATCTAAGGCTCCTTTACCTTTACCTGTATAACCCTTATATATGCTACTTTAAGGAAGGGCCAGGCAACTTATTTGACTGCAAGATCCACTGTGATGGCTTAAATTTATCCTAATTGTATCTCGGACGCATGATTCTGTACTCTGAAACCTCCCAGTCTAATGGCGGAGGTGGGCTCATTGGAAAGGGGATGTTTTATTTTCCACTCTTCTGTGTAAATTGGCGTATGGCCTTTGCCTCCACCTCCCACAGCCACAAAGTTCCTCTTCTCCCACAACTTCAGGGGTGCTAGCACCTCACACATGGCCCTGCATAGTCCTCCTGAGACAGAAACTACAGGAGCCAGTCCTACTACATGCTGCTGCACCTCAATTTTCCTATAGCAGGGGAGGGTCGATTCTCCTGCTCACTGCAATAGGGAAGGCTGTGCAAATCAGACTTGCCACTGCTATCCTCTGTGGCAGAGAACCTCCCTGTAGTTCTAGACCTCCCTAACTCCAAGAGGTAAAGGACCTTGGCAGAGTTCTGCCAAACTTTTTAGTTTGCCTATTTCTATCCTTTCTCTACTTTTTTGCCCTTTAGGAGTGTTAAGAGTAGAAAGTTTGTTGTTTGTTTTTTTAAAGAAAATGGCTGAGGCAGTAAAAATGTTCACAGACACTGCTGCTTTGATGTTTCTCATCCGTGCAGGGGAGCTCACCCCTGTGTTACTGATGGAATCTTTGGTAGATCCCTTTAAAAGGACCTTCAGCAGAAGCAAATGGAGGACCCACATGGAAACCACAGTCCCCATGAGCCACTGCTGTATTACCTGTATATGAGATTGGCACAGTAGGCAATTTAGTAGGCAGGCAAGGTCCTCATCCTGCCAGCTCTCCTGCAGGTTGAAGCAAAAGGGCTAACGTGGGTAAAAGGGCACCCAGGGTTCAGTGGCTAGCAACAGGGGCACTCTGGTGTTTTCTGTAAGGTATGACCTAGCTGCCTAGATTGGATAACGTCAGGCTACTTCCATCACTACTTCCTTTTCTCTGTACTTTTCTGATCCCCCTCTATACAGCACCATACAATTGTACTGCATCTTCCTTAGACAACCGGCTTCAGGTCTGATTTCTCTCTCTGTTCACCTTAGCTTTCTATGCTCTTCACGGAGGAGTGTGACAAGGTGCGTGATCTCATGCATGTACACTCGTTCAGTTATGATTTCCACCTGCGCATCGTGCACCAGTACCTACTTGGATCCCATATGGCGCTGCGGCAAGGCTATCACCTCACCAGCTTTCTGGAAGACTTCATTGCCCAGCACCCTGACATCCCCAAGTTTGGACGCAATCACATCTTCCAAGGTGAGAACTTCTGGGGGCATTTGAGGAGGACTTTAGACTGTTGTAGCTCCGCACAGCCAACTGCACCTGTTCTGTGCCCCAGTAGGTGGCTATATTCTGAGAAGTCGCAAGGGTCCCATCATCATCTTCATCTCTGTCTTGGGACCTCTTGCTTTGCTTATAAGCTCTAAACAAGTCAGGTCCTACCAACAATGAGCTTTCCAATCTGACATAGACAAGTGGGAAGGAGGTTTTATTCTAGTAGAATAAAAACTCAATGTCGCTGGCCCTCCTTTAGCACACTTGGCGCCACATCTCTAAAGTACCTGGTTACATGAGCACAGGAGTATGCCAAAAATTTAAAGAACCTATAAAGCCCAACCTGATTTTAACAACAGAAGGGCCTTTTGAACTCTGGGACCCAGTAGCTAAGAACCAGGTAAAAGCCGACTGTGTGGGTTTAAAGAGCTATCTTAATAAAACACTGTAAAGCAAGTGGCACTCAAACAAGAAGTTGAAGGGAAACATTCAGATTCATTTTAGAAGATCAGCAAAAAGGAAAATAAACCCAAAACAGCATGCTGACATTAGTAGCCAACAACCAACAGTGATTTAAAGGAACAAAGCAGGCATTTCCCTTGACCAGCAGAGGCTAATGTTTGCTGGCAAACATCTGGAAGATGGTTGCACTATCTCTGACGACAGCATCCAGAAGGAATGTAATAACACAAACAGGGACTCATTTCAGGTTTGTCTTGTGGAGCAAATAGACCTCTGTCCCCCACACAGACTCCCAGAACCAAGCGATCCTATGGCCATAAGCAAACACATGGTAATCCTTCTGCTTCTCCCACAGGTGCGCTGACTTTGCCAACCGGCTCCATTACAGCACACCAGCTGTACAACTATATAACTGACCACGCCAACACCTATCATATGAAACCACTGCGCATGGCCAAACCAGGAACTAGCACTGAGGGCAAGAAGGGCACTCCCAGTCCTGAGCAAAATGAGTATGCCCTAGTCTCCATCTGGAACAGGCAAGTGATTTCTGATGAGCTCTTGTCTCAGTGCCACTTATGAGCACTTGTCTGTGAGCCCCATTCCCTAAACTTCATGTGCCATGCGTCTTCCTCCACCTTCATCATTCAAAAGGCCATCAGGTATCTCACCTTTTACATCTTTCTGCAGTGATTTTATTATTATGAGGAGGAGGAGGATGCACCTAACATAGCTAGGCACTGCACAAGGATTAAATAATTCAGGTTCTGCCTAAGGCTTTATATCATGTTACCTAGGACTTAACCCACTAGGTCCAGGACTGGCAAAAATGCATTTTGAATGAATCATTTGTTTTACATGATTTAGGGGGAAAAGAGATTTTTATTTGCAGAAGTCCAATAAAGTACATTCAGTATTTTATTTACAAAGGAAGAATTTAATTTAAGGTGCCACAAGAAGGCATTTCATCTTGTACTCAACTCTTCAGCCCTCCACAACTAACATACTTTATTGTAGAATAAGTTTTTTTAGGCTAGAGTCTATTTTTTCAGATGCATGGTAGCCTGGAAATGCAGACCACACTTCTCCAACACAGAGCTGTTTAACTCTAAAAAATGTTTTGTTTCGTTTTTGTAAATTGTACTCAATTCATTATTATTATTCTTAGTGACTTACCTAAATTTTGCCTATTGAGGAGTCTCGCATTGATTCTCAACCAGTCAAAAGCAACCAAGGACAATCCCGCCAACCAATTTTTACTGCTGCTGACAGTTGAGGAGAGGATACGGATAAAACATTTGCCTCTAGAGACCGTGTTCGTGTTTTGCTAACATAGAATTTCTTATTCTTTTTGAGAAACCTCATGTGAGCAACTTGGCATTCAGATTACCGACTATTGTTTTCCTTCCTTGGATTGAACCGACTCTTGTCTCTTTGGTACCCATTTTTTAACGGCTGCTACCAGAATCCCATTCCCACAGGGTGCTTTATCCTCTTCAAAAGAAATCCAATTTTGTCAACTTCTTTTGGAATACAACACAGCCACACTGGCTCCATGTATGGCACAAGTAAGCCTAGCTTTTGCCTACCTGCATATTAGGTTCTTGAGTCAAACACCAAACAGTCTCTTCCAGATGGTGTTAGCTTTTTGATCTCACACAGGTGGGACATGGTCCTTGCATACCCCACAACTTTTTTCAGCTGCCTAGTCCTTGATATGGGATGCCCATGGATTTCCTAGATTTGCTTTTCAGGATAGAACAACATTCTTACCAGTTTAGCTGTGACATGCTGGTGTTTTATGCCAGTTGCTCTGAAACTAGACATAGCAGTCCATTAAAAGGCTTGAGCATTCAGAGATGGGGAAAATGTCAAATGTGGGGCATTTCTCACAAGATACTTCTGTGTAAAAACCTTTTTTAGCGCTGGGGAGGCTTCAAACACTAGCTTTCTGCATTACCAGGCTGCTGCAGTTACCAATATCTGTTTGCAAAACAGACATGATTATTAAACAAAACAAAACGACACAAATACAAAGTTTGTTATGCTGTTTGGATGGTGGTATAAGGTGCAGGTGTCTGTTCTGGGGCATATATTCCTGGACTGAGAAACTTGACACAAAATGGTCCTTGTATCAGGCTCATCTGTTGGCTTTCTAATGTGTAATGTATCCTGCAACTCCAAACTCTTTGATGTATTCCTAGCCACTGATTTTTCTCTCCTAAATTGCTTCAATTTTATTTTTGCCTAAACTGTATCACGTGGCAATGGGGCTACGAACCCAAAAGCTGCCACCTATGTCCGACTCTCTCTCACATCATTCTACAGTGATGGTGAGTCAAGTCATGGGTGTAACACTGCTGTCCTACACCCCCACCCCCCTCACTTGTAGGAAACAATAGGGTCTGTTTTTGGTTCAGTTGAACTGCCCGCTGCAATTCAAATCCATTTGGCTGCAGTCCACACTGTGGCCCAAAAGGACTGCAGCTGCTTTCTTGACCATGTAGAGAACCCCTTGCATTCTTTCCTTACAGCTCTGGCTCCTACAAGGATTCGGAGGGGTTGCGTCACCACGACGACTTCGATGTCTCCATGCTTGTGTTCCACAATGCTGCTCCCTTCGAGGAGCAAAGTGAGTCAGAGCGACATATGCTAAGGTAAGAGATGAACTGGGAAATTGCAAGTCAGGAGGAAAGCCACTTACTTGTCTGAGCAATTACGAGGTCGAACAGCCTTGACTGTTCAGACATGCAGTGTGCCAAAAAGAAGAATTGAGCAGCTTATTGGCAGCTGGGTGGTGTTTGGGCTGCAGGGAACCAGTCTAGGCCATGGGTTGACCAGATATTTAATGGACACATGAAGAGAGCAGTACAATTACTTTCTTATCTGCAAGAGGTCACACTGTGGGGCTGTTGGTGAGTGAGATAGGCAATGAGCTGCAGTGGCAACTGTTCCCTTCCTCCCAGGTTGCACTTCTACGTGATCATGACAAGCCAACGGGAGCTGTTTCCACGGCTAACGGCTGACATGCGCCGTTTCAAAAAGCTGCCACGCCTACAACGGGACACGCTGGAGCCAGTTCTGGGACGTGCCGCTTGGGAGATGGCAGAGGGGGGCTGGCAGCGGAAGGAAGTGCCAGAGCCCTGGGAGGAGGTGGAGGACAGTGGGGAGTTCTATGCAGGAGGTCCCCAGGTCAAGGTGGGCCCCGGGCTCTTCTACACATCCCCGCTGTTCCCGCTTCTTGCCTCCGAGGTGGCTGCTGCCCAGAAACAGCTCAGCAGCATGGTGCAGCTTGCCAAGTGCCACTGTCGCCGAGACAACCTCTGGAAGAGGCTCTTCCTGCTCGAGCCTCTTGCCTCTGACAAGCTCAAGCTGGGCAAGCTCTCCCTCGGCGAGCTGGAGGAGCTGCTGGACGCCGTGCACAGGAAGTCAATTGCTGACATTGATCCCCAGCTGGTGAGTTGAGTGGGGGTGAACGTTGTAGGGATGTACGCACACTTGTGACATACTGTGGCGGGCAGAGAATGGTCCAAGCTACGGGACGCTAAAGAACGCAAGAGCCGTGCTGGACCAGACCAGAGGCCCATCTAATCTAGCATCCTGTTCTCTCGGTGGACAACCGGTGGCTTATGTTCGTTTTTCTCTCTCTTTGTGGCAGAGTTACTTCCTCACCATGACAGTCTCCTGGTACCAGAGTCTTATCAAGGTGCTGCTGAGCCGTTTCCCACAGAGCTGCCGCCATTTCCAGAACGCAGAGGCTGGCACTCAATACCTGGTAAGTCCCTTCCAGGCTCATTTTCTCCAGCTGTGGGCCTCTCCCTGCTAACCAGCTTTCCCGTAAGTTAAATCAAGAGTGAACTTTGATCATTTTGCTTGGTCAGGCTTGGCATTTTCACTCATCAGTGCCAGCTCCCCTTGGCTCGACAATGGAAAGAAATTCTAAAATGCAGCATTCAGGTTACTTTCCTTATTAGAAGCTGCCCTCTATTTACTGGAAGGCTGTTTCAGTGCAGGATTTGGAGGTGGGTGGGAGGGATTAAGAGGCTTTATGGACTTCTGTTCCCCTTGCCCACTGATTTTTTCCCCTACCCATCTGCCCTCCCCCAGAAAAAAGTTCTGACCCTCCCAGTGGGAACCATGCAATTATTGCCTTGCTTCCTTTAATGTGGGGGATGATTCTCTCTTGATGGAGCGCTCTTGCCCCCTACTCTGCAGGTCGTGCTGAACCAGAAATTCACAGACTGTTTTGTGCTCGTATTCCTCGATTCCCATTCAGGTAAAACGGTAAGACCCTTTCTTCTTCATAGCTCAACAGTTCAAGGGGGGGGGAGCAGTGGGGCTTCAGGATTACTCGGCACTGATAACATAAAACTTTTGAGCCCTGGGGTTGCTGATTTGGCTTTGAATGTCTGACTAGCTCTGCCCACCCTGTGCTGCACCAGGGCACAGCTATCTCAAATGACCTGAAGTTATCCTGTCTTTGGCCTAAGGAAAGGCTATGGGGGAGCTTTGTTGCTTAGCTGTGGGCAGATGGCTAGATCCCCATGCCTTGCTGGTGCCATTAGTTAACCCAGTTGTCTTCCGTTGCAGAGCTTGACCGTGGTGTTTCGAGAACCATTCCCAGTACAGCCCCAGAATAGCGAGAGCCCCTTGCCGCAGCTGGTGTCCACGTACCACCATCTGGAATCTGTCATAAACACAGCTTGCTTCAATCTCTGGACAGGGCTGCTCTAGAGTTGGTTGGCTCCTTCCACCTGGGGCACGCTGCACAGGCCCGGCTGGGGTGAAGAGAGCGCCACAAGTAGCAGAAGCACACATGGGGGACCGTGGTGGGCGATGTGAGGCTACAGCTGGCTGGGTAAGAGCTTGGTTAGGGCACTTTGAAGCCTGACTGAGCTGAACAGAATCAAGCGAGGGGGACTGCGCGGGAGACCAGAGCACAGCCTTAAGGGGGGGGCGGTAAGCACCTTCCCTAAAAAAAAAATACAGGATGAGGCATATGGACGGATGTGCCACCTTCCCTTGGGCACCTTGGCGCCAGGGCTTGAAGGCAAGTGGAGCTACTGACTTGGCCTGGTGCTTTTAAGAGTGACTCACTGGGTGGGTTTTAGCGAGAAGGAACTTGCACAATGATGGGAATTTTTTTATATATATATTAAGTGAATGTACAGTAAATTAAATAAAATGGATCATTAATTATAACAATAAAAATCTTTTGTCATAGCTTTTCCCCACAAGCTGTTGAGTTTATCCCTGGCGCGAAGCGACGTAGGTTCCCACCAGCCTGCCAGAATGCACTGCAGGGACCAGTGCCAGAGTCTTACTCCAGGCTTGCATGATGGTTCCCAGTTTCTTTTCTAAGGAAGTTGGTTCTGGCTCAGATTGAATTGTGCCATTCGTGTCTCCCCATGGTATACACTGCAGTGTAAGATCTGGAATGCGAGTAATTTAAGTGGCAGCGTGCAGACAGAACCTAAAGGGTAAGATGCCCCTTTAAATCTAGGAAATCTCATCTGGGGCCACTAAGTGGTACTAAAGAGCTAGATCTGGAGAGGCAGGGACTTCCCTTCCTTTGCACCACACTAGTCCCCATTCTTGTGAAAGGCATGCCAGCATCATTGCTTGGTGTGATTCCAGGAAGGTGAACTTAACGTTTTCACTTTTTTGTGGGTCAACCCTTATAACTGCAATGAGTAACAAAAAATAAAAATAGAAGGATATATTTCTTACTGGAAAGACTGGGCAGGAATGCATTCTGTTTAGGAACACAAAGTACAAGAGAAGCCTTTAGCCATTCCAGAACTTGAGTTGGAACAAGACCCTAGGCATGCTATTTTGTTTTATTAGGAGGCAAAATGCATCCAGAAGAGAGATAAACGAAAGAACATTGCTTTTCCAAGTTGGCATGTAGTGATTGCACTCCGCCTCTGATGCTCTTTATTCCAGTTTTTCAGCTGCTGAACTTAACCCCTCAGCTTCCACTATCCAGTACACCATGACTCTTCCAGTATGCGTGCAGCCAGCCCAGCCCTTTCAATGTGCTTTCTGTAAGGGAAGCCACAAGCATCAGCAACACCAATTTTGCACTTCTTCAACACCACCACCCCGCCCACAGTTTTGGCAGTTGTGAAGCAGAGAAACTGTGGGTTACATCAGCAGCCTAAAAATTCCCAGCTACAACGCTTCATTTCACACAGCAAAATATCCCCCTATTCCCTTGGGATAATTTAAGCAGACTTGCCTTTGGGCTTGTACTCGCATGCTACAAAGCCACTGTAACTCATTGACTCCAGCAGCTGGAAGAGGTAAGGGAAATTTAATTCACCAGGGCTGTCGGGCTCATGCCGTCCGGGTACCTGGGCAAACTGAATGTGTCCTGCAGAGAAAGAAGGTAAAATGATGGACTAGGCATAGGGGTCTTACTGGAACTATTTTGTAACTACAGCAGCATCTGCCCCTTTGCTAAGGAACAACCCCCTGCAAGGGATCCCAGTTTTGAAGCCATACTAGGGAGCAACTGAACCTTTCCTGTCTTACCAATAATTGGGAAATACTTTTCCAAATTCTGAGTCAGGTTACCGTCCATGATCTGGCAGTGGAAAATGTCCTGTGGAGTAAACATAAGAAGGCACAGTCCAGCTGTCTTCCAGAGGCTGGACTAGGCCTCCCATCAGCTCCAGCCAAAATGGGGGTGGTGTGAGGGCACTAGGTTGGGGGTGCCTGCTGATCAGCCTCTCTCATCCCTCTGGTGATCCCAACCAGTCCTCTAAGCCCAACACCCACTTCTATAACTGAGGCCAGGTTCCCCTTAGTGAAACTCACCAGCTGCAGCTTCAGGCTGGGGCTTCCCACCTTCTTCAAAATGGCAGCAGCTGAAGAAAAATGGAGACTTACAATATCACAACTGATTCGGGGGGGGGAGCCATTTGCTCTATTTCCTGTGCACTGTGCAGTCCCAAAGCCCATTCTCCAGCAACTTCTAGAATATGAGTGGGGAACCTGTGGCCCTTCAGATGTTGCTGTATTCAATCCCCTATTGGCCCCAGTCAGTGTGGCCAGCGGTGAGGGGTGAAGAGTTGTAGTTCAGCAACATCTAGGGAGTCACAGGTTTCCCACCCTTGCTTTATTATTATTATTATTATTATTATTATTATTATTATTATTATTATTTATTAACTATTTTTATTAAAGATTTTCTTGATTTACAAAGGTACGTGTAAGGTCTCTTTCATATTTTTTCCATGTAACTTATTTACAAATCAGTTTCGTTTGTTGAGACATTAGGAAGAAAAGGGGGAAAGAGGTGGGCGGGATGGGGGATGGGTGGGGTGGGGTGACGTCGTTTCTATTTTACTTAGTATATGTAGGGTTTGGTGTCAGCGTTGTTTGTGCAGGTTCTCTGTTGTTCGCTTGTGCTCCTTTGGTGGTGAGAGAGGTCGGGGTTGACGTAGCCACCCTTGCTTTAGAACTGTGTATCCAAAACTTGGGGCTCTTGCTGCTTTTGAACTGCCAATTCCCATCATCCCTGACCACTGGTCCTGCTAGCTAGGGATGATGGGAGTTGTAGTAAAAAAAAACAGCTGGAGACCAAGTTTGGGGAACACTGCTTTAGAAGGACAATTCCCTATCTGTGGAGAAGGGATGAGTCTTAGGCCATAGCCTACCTTGCTCTGGAGTAGTCAAGAAGTAACGGGGATCAGTAATCCGGCTATTAATAGGCTCCAATAATCCAGTGATCTTTTCCTGTAATACCAGAGCAAGGAAATGGAAGAATAGCCACTCAGTGCCTTAGGCTAGCAAGCGAAGGAAAGTGTTGCTGCTGGGCAGCTCACCTCTTTTATATTATTTCTTGTCACTGGCCAGTTTCCTAACCACTGTCATCATCACCCAACCACTGCCACCAGTGCCCAATCACTCCTGTTTTCATGAACATTCTTCTGTGTGCCCTCCTGCCAGGCCTGACTAATAACTGGGGTGGAGCTTCTTTAAGCAGGTCTTGCTAACACTTTGCCTCTTGGGTTCTCTGGAGCTCAGGAAAGTGTCTCACCACCAAATGGAATCACTGTTGAATAGGCACCTCACCCTTCTGATGAAGCAGTGCAGGTTGCTGCTTAACAGGCATCTACCCAGCCCCTACCTGAGCCAGGATCCCAGCAGCATATCTGAGGTTCTCAATGAAGGTGGCTTCCATCTCTGCTGACACTTCCTCCCTCTCAGCACCCAAAGGAATTCGCCCGGCCATAATGTGGATCCTGTAAGCAAAAGGCTGGATCAGGATGGAAGAGGGACAGAAGCAGCAGTGCCGGTGGCTTTCTGCCCTCGAGGCATCCACGATGCTGATATGATGCTACTGAAGTGAAAGCTGTCTCATGCCCGCTTTAATTTTCCCCTGAGGAGATGCAATGACCCATGAAGCCACCTCTAGCACTCAGCAATCAACACACATCACTACACCAGGGTTTCAGCTGGGATAAGCAAACACCTGCAACATGTAGTAGGAATGACAAGAACGTCTGTATCAAAATCATACAAACTATACTCTGTTATTTACCATGAGCTCACCTAGCTTGGCATAGATTTTGAGCTCACAAACAGCACCCACAGGCCACATATGCAAAATCACTATAGGCAGACTGACAGAACCTTAGTAGTAGTTGATCGCCATGTTGGACACACACAATCAGTTGGGTAGGAATGCTGATGTGCTTTCACCATTTCCATGCATGTGTTGCTTGAGGATGAATGAGATTTCTAACTAATTGGTGGTATCTGAGTGAACCCAATAAAATAATTGAACTTGCATTAGTTATGACTACTTTATGTCTGCTTGGTTTCAGTGTGTCTGTTTTACAGTTTAGCAAAATACCACACAGTGTTGCCAAGTACGATTGCAAAAACAGACTGGTGTTAATTTTCCAAATTAAAAGGGCATGGTCTTACACCAAAATAGCCAGCTGCACCACTTTGTTCTGCTTTCTTCATGTAACGCAAAGCGCCATGCAAAATTGGTATTGCCGGTGAGCTTCTGGAAATGTCCTAACATCTGTCACTCATTACTAGCCTGTGTCTTACTGCCTATGTTTTCTCTCCCTCCGCACTCAGAGGTGAGGTGTCTCATTCTGTTGGACGGCAGAAACTGCAAGCAACACTTCCATGCTCAGTAATGAACCTAAATGGGGCTACCTGGGTTGGTTCATCCCTTTGATGTGGAGTTGTAGTTTAATGACTTCTGGAGACCCAAGGTTTAGGAAGGCTAGTGTAGCTTAGCATTGTCTACACTAGCCTTCCTCAAGCTTGGGTCCCCAGAAGTCATTAAACTACAACTCCCATTGTCCTTGACCACTGGCCATTGCTGGCTAGGAATTATGGGAGTTGTAGTCCAACAAGCTCTAGGGACCCAAGGCTGAGAAAGACTGATCTACAGTGATTTGCAGCGTCTCTCCAGGGTTTCAGGCGGGTGTCTCTCAGCACTACTTGAAGATGCCCGGGATGGAACATTAGACCTTCTGCATGCAAAGCACAGAATTGTAGTGTTGGAAGAGACCCTGAGGATCATCTAGTCCAACCCCTTGCAATGAAAGAATATGCATTTGCTCTTATCACTGAACTATGGCTCCTCCCCCAATGGGTTTGCCTTGAGAGTGATAGACCGGCTGCGTCATGTCTAAAGATGCCACTGTGTTCAGGAAATAAAAGCCTTTAAAATGGAAAATGTGTTATTATTATACTTGTCTTTTAACTAGTGAATGAATAAGCAAGGTTTTAAAACAAAACCACTCCAGGCAGGAAAGTAGCTAGTTTTACCAAAGGTGCCAATCTCAGTGCCAGGGCTGGGAATGCCCTAAATGGGAGATAATGTGTGTATTCACTAACAGAAGGATCTTGATCTCCACTGTTACCACCAACAACACCTGACCTCTCTCCTCCCTTGCATCCCCTTATTCCACCTTGCTGCTAAGTGTGTGCTTTTGCTGTTCTTTATGTTTTGTTCCTCCTCCCTATCTCTGGAGTCAAATTTCCACTTTCTGTCCATCACACCACCCTGCTTCAATCCTCCTTAAAACCAGCCCCTCCCTTGAAATAATACATGACTGTGCAAAAATTATCTTCCCTTCCCTTCCGCCCATATTTGGCCTTTAATTGCCCTTCTCCTTTTTTAAATATTTATGTACTACAAGACTGTCCTAATAAAGGCTGCATGCTGCATATTTTAACGCAGGAAGACACTACCCTGAGCAAGGGAAGATTTGCAGCACCAGCAAGGGCAGTAGCTGTGGTAAATCAGATGTCTTTGTGGAACGATCCTGCATTAACTCGTGCCTCTTACAAGATTTATGGTTTCCTTGCATAAGTGAGTCCTGGCATAAGGCAAGGAAAAGACTATGGAACTATGAAGACGGAGCTATGGAAAGGGGCTAGATCCTGTGCCTGCTTCCTTAGCACATTTCCTGCCTTTAGCAAAGAAGATCCCAGAGTGGAGCGGGGGCAGGGGGAAGATGAGGAAAGATGCTTCATTTCAATAAAGGACAGCAATTGATTCATTCTTTCTAGCATGGCTAGCAGGTTTGCTGACAGACAAGTAAAAAAACAGGTGAACACATAACTTGCCCTTTGCTTTCTTTCCAGGTTTCAGGGCCTGCCTTTGCATGGGTCTGTGATGAAAAAGGCACTTATTACACCACTTCACTTTCAAAGTACAATAGTGAGGAGACGTGTAACTCAATTAACACAACCACCACTGCAGCAATTCTGATCATTCCTGTATTATGGCACAAGGATGACGCTGGTGTTCAATATACATATATCTTAACTACTTAAAATACTACCTTGGACATTTCAGGACCTTGCAGTACTTCACAGCCAAAGCCAGGGCCTCCCGGAATTCATGCTGGCGGCCAGGCACTGCCCCTAAGCCCCTGTCATCGTCTTGGTTTCCTGGGGAAAGAGCAGTAAAAATTACCCAGTATATATATGTTGCAGGGGACAAAATAGTAGGAAATAGATGTCTGCCATAAATGATACCCGCTGTCCTATATGCCAGCTAAGTGCTCCTATGTTTGGGGTCAGGAAGAGGTGAGAGGTACAGAACAGCTTTATTTGCTTGGTCTTTGGCAAGCAGAAGGGCAGTCTATAACCTCTAATAGGAATATCTTCGATCGAAACAACCACTGTTTTAAGCAGGGGTCAGCAACCTTTTTCAGCCCTCAGACCATGTGGTGGGCTGGACTATATTTTAGGGGGGGTGGGAATGAACGATTTCCTATGCCCCACAAATAACCCAGAGATGCATTTTAAATAAAAGGCCACATTCTACTCGTGTAAAAACACGCTGATTCCCGGACCATCCGCGGGCCAGATTGAGAAGGCAATTGGGCCGCATACGGGCCTTAGGTTGCCTACCTCTGGTCTAGGAGGCAGCAGGGTTTGGGGGGCAAGAAAATGGACCCATATGTTCTCTCCAAGCCTGTGAAAGAGACACCCAGTGTACAGTGAAGTAAGAGGGAGATGTTGGTCACTATCTTGGGTGCCAAGAGTGATACAAAGAAAGAGGAAAAGAGGTGATGGACTTTGCACCTGACCTGCAGGAATCGGTTTCAAGTTTCAACTGGTAACAGGTGAGGTCTACTACTTAGTAAAAAAAAAATGATCAGAGGCTCTGTACCCCTAAAAGCTGTACAGCAGCAGGCAGAAAAGATATTTAGTGTTTCCAGAAAGATGCAGACTATTAAGTTCTACCTGTTGACTTCTGCCTGCCTGCTTGCCTTTTTCACTCTTTCCGTGAAAAGGCATCCCCGTTGTAGTAGTGCCTATGGAGGTCATGGGAGAAGGCTGGGTCCGGGTGGGGAGACCATATTATATCTGGGAGAAAAGGGCGCCAGCCACGGGCAACTCGGTCGGGTACCTGGCGGGGCGTTGAGCAGGACCAGCTCCAGCCTGGCCTTGTCTGCCGCCTCCCGCAGCTCCTCGGCGCTGCAAGCGTAAGGGGCGCCCAACTCCGCCGCTCGGAAGCCGGCCTGCGCAGCTGCCTCTATGCGCTGCGGCAGCGTCGCCTTCTCTTGGAAGAGCCACGCCAGGTTGGCAGCGAAGCGCAGCGGAGCCATGGCGGACGACGAAGCGGCGGCCCCAGGGAGCCAGGGCGGGCGGCGCAGCGCCTGTAACACCCAGCAAAGGCCGAGAGAGGAGGGGCGGAGGAGGCAGGGGAGGTGTCCGGGAGACGAGCCCTTGGCGCCCGCTGCGCGCTGCTGCTCCGCCTCCGAGGAAAGAGGCGCCGCAGGAGGAGTAGAGGTGGAGCGCGGACGCTCGCGCCGCGTGTGAAAGAGGCGCAGGGTCCTGCGGGTCGCAGTCTTGCCGCGAGGGGGCGTTCGCGGGCTCTGCGCCGGCTCCCTTGCCCCTCCACCCACCCCGTTTGCATTCAGGTGTATCCAGAGAACACGTGTCGCATCGCTGGGATCATTACACCTGTAGGGACAGAAGGCTTATCCTCATTTTGAACTATAAATCTTCTTTTAGAAAAGCTTCTCTCGACTAGACAGGGGAAAGCATATTTTTTTATATTGTATAAAAACATCTCCTTTGGCACTTCATTTCCTCTGTCCATAGGTGATTATACGCCAATGTGCACCATCTTTCCTGAAGGCCTACATCTAGTTTCCCTTGCATTGCCCCTAGATTCTCACCCTGCTTCTGCCCTAGGAGTATATGTTCATCATTCCCCTTCTTCCTGATAACAGTTCCACCTGCTCTGTCCTGGCTGGTTCTCCAGGAGCACCATGAGAAGGATGTCACAAAGGCCTATCCAGCCCAGCATCTTGCTTTTCCACAATGGTCCCACCAAATGCATTATGACAAGTCCATAAGAACAACATGAGCACAACAGTCACCTCCTGCTGTCGTTCCCTGGCAACTGTTATTTTGCGGCATGGTGCCTCTGATCCTGATGCATATAACCATTGCAACTCATAATCATTTATGGCTTTGCTCTCCGTTAATTTGCTTAATCCCCTTTTAAATCCATCTAATACCTGTATAGTTCTTCTCCTTGCTCGGAAGGCAGACCATTACATGCTTTCCGACCACAGCTTGCGCAGGAAGGAGGAAGGAAACTCACAGCAAGACAGGTGGAGCCATGTAGCTCAAGCAATCAAGCCAAGCCAGGCACCACAAGGGAAGGTAAAAGACAGGTCCTTGCCAGAAACTGCTACCCCACAACCCTGCCCCTGACTCCCTTAGGTCTTTTTCCAAATATTAAAAGTCAAGGACATCTCAGAAACATGGATCTAGAGACTGAACTTAAGTGGAGTTTCTTTGCTCAATACCCTGCAAGATGATTATTCACACCCTCCTAACCATGCACTTTGCAATTCTTAGCTGCTCTGCGGCACTGCTGTGCCCAGCCTCTGCTTTGCATTTTGCACACGGCTCCTCTGTGGCCCGATGCATGCTGTTTGTTTGCTTTGAAGTGATGTATAATCTGCGCTGATAATTAAAGAACGTCATTCCAGGGTTAGTATTTATTGATACCAATTTAACTGGCCTCATACATCAAACACCAACCATCCATTGAAATCCCTGGTGAATTTCTGCATCCCAGAGACCTTGTTTTCATTACCCAGAACTGACAGGAATGACTTTTGGGGCACTGGTTCTTCTGCTTTGCCTGAGGCTTTGTACAGGCCACCTTTTTCGTCCTTCAGCACAGACAGAAGCAATTGCTGCTGTTCTGGATTAAATGGGGTCTGCAGTAGGGCAGTGTGATGCTTTTTTATATTATTGCTGCTACAGGTACATACTTCATGTGAGCAAGTCTCTTGAGGTACAGGTTCAGGGCCCGGAAATCTGGGGTGCATTGTATTAGGGAACAAGTTCAGTTTTTCTAGACTGAATATTTAATATAACTAATGTTTGCTGAATCAAGCTCCTGATAGACATAGACGAGAAAGGGACTGTTTCAGTCTCATGATAGTCCAAATCACAACCCAGGGGATTTGTGGCACCAGCATAAAATGGCCGTCTAAGCAAGGAATTGCCCAAAGACCACACAAATCCTACACACATCTTTGCACCTCTTTCTCCACCTCTCCTTTTTGTTGTTCTTCTGCTTCTGATTTAACACTTATTCAGGCAACTAGCAGAACAGGAAGTCGTCAAAATAACGCAAGGAGAGCCTGCTGGTTCTAGTCCAACATCTTGTTTTCAAAGTGGCCAACCAGATGCCTGTGGGAAACCTGCAAGCAGGATCCGAGCACAAGAGCCCTCTCAATAGCTCTGTCATGTCACTGCACCGGTGCAACTACTACAGCTGCCTGGGGCTGATGGGAGCTGTAATCCCAAACATCTGGATGGCACTATGTCATCAAAAGCTGGTCTATAAGGCAAGGCTGTCCATCAGTTGGCTCTCTTTACATAAACCAAATCCCCCTCCTTTCTCTATAATCAGAAGAATAATTTAACACATGAAAAAGCCCTACTAGATCAAAGCAAAGGTCCATCTGGTCCAGCATCCTGTTTCTCACAGTGTCCAGCTAAATGTCTTCAGAAACCTCACAGGTGGAGCATAAAGAGCCCCCCCTTGTTGTCGCCCCCCCCAGCTTCTGATACTCGGAAGCAGGCAGATTCTGAATGGAACCCCTAATAAAAAATAGCTTTATTTAATTCCTGCCCCTCCCAATACATTTTTGAGATCATACACGTCTTTTGTACTATGCTGTAAACATTTTGGCCTCTTTTATGTCACCTTGCACAGAGTGCCCTCTGGAACCTGTGTCTGAGCATTTGCCCAAGCCTCCTCACTTTAAGCAACCTCTCTTTATACGGTTGACAACTTTGTCAGATACTAGTTCTACGCACCAATTCACTAGCTTTCATATATATATATATATATATATATATATATATATATATATATATATGCGCATTATTAATGCTCCATCTGCCTTATGTTTTTTGGGGTTCACTGAGTGAACCTGACAGTGTGAGACATGTAATTATTTAGTGATTTTCCATTTCAGAGACATCATTTCACAGTTTTGCACATTCATTTCATACATCAGATCATATAAAGCATCACATGTTCTCAAAACTCCATATGCACAACAGTCGCTTTCTATAACCTGAGGCAGGGAATAACCCAGGGTGTTGCTTCAAGCAGGTATTTTGATTTTTTTGTGAATATCTACAGCACAACATTATTATGGGACTGTCACCAAAAAGGGATATAAATAAGGAGGATGCAGTTTATCTAGGCTTCAGCACATAAATCACAGGGAAGGCTACAGAAGTAACTGGTTTACTGGTGAAGATTCTTCAGCTGTTCAGAATAAGCTGCAAACAACACATATGCATACACAGTGTTGTGTGTTTGTGTGTGTTTGCTTTCCTTTGTTTCATTAATTAACCATACAGGGAACCTTTATGGCTGAGGTCGGCAACTGGCAGCACCCAAGCTCAGTTCAGCTCCTGGACAATTGCCAGTTGGCCCATAGACCCATTTCCTCCCTTTCGTTACTCCTTCCCTCTCACTTGGCAGTCTGCTTGCTTGCCTGCTGCTGCAGCTACAGCAGCCAGGTTGGACTTAAAAGCCCGCTCCCAGCATGTGGCAAACAAAAGAAAGGAGAAAAGCAGGAGAACACAGCAACCATCCATGAATTTGTCCATTAATTCTGCATTATCCAGAGACAACGTGTGTGTGTGTGTGTGTGTGTGTGTGTGTGTGTGTGTGTCCCTGTCCATGTGGTTAATGATTAACAGTGACTCAAACTGTTTCCATACCCAGTTACAGGTGGGTAGCCGTGTTGGTCTGCCATAGTCGAAACAAAATAGAAAATTCTTTCCAGTAGCACCTTAGAGACCAACTGAGTTTGTTCTTGGTATGAGCTTTCGTGTGCACCTTTCAGCCTTTTGGAGTAAGCTTCTTGCCATCATGGAGGAAGTAAGCTAGCAGTCCATCCAACCACAAGGGAGAAGGAAAGGCAGAGTAAAAGGTGGGCACAGCTTCTACCCAAGGAAAGCATGCTCTGTTTACAAGTAAAGGCTTCCTTAGCTAACGGGACTGAGGCCCAGAGCTTGCCCCCAGGCATTCCTATCTGCTAATTAAGGCACTGACTTCTGCCATATGGCTAGTCTCTGTTTTCTGTGCACTTTTTGTTTCTCCAATGCCCTCAGGGAATAAGGACTTTAAATTACACCCCGGACTTGCCCTCCTTTTCATTGGGCATTGTTTTCTCTTAGCCTGAGCTGAGTAAGCATTGGCAAACAAGCAATCAGCCGTTCTGCTGTTTGTGTTACCCTCAGAGAGGTTAAAGCAATTTCCTTCTTGACTTAGGGAGGTTCATTACAACATTGTATGAGGACCCCTGCAGTGATGGGATAACTGCTGTATAATTATGTAACTACCGTAAAAGCTTTGCTGAGATTAGAATATATTGTTTGAACTGATTTAGAGCTGGGGCTATGTTGCTTTCAGCACCACAAAAGGTTGTCCTATTGTTCTCTGATATTAGGCGAAAGCTTGCAAGCTTGTCAATTTACTGCCAATGAAATAACTCAGAAGCTGTAACAGGAAAGTGTTCCTTAAAATACACTCCAAGGAGGAATGCAACAGCCAGAGAGAAAACGAGATGAAATGCTAGGCCACTAAATGAGATAATACTGTTTAAAAGAAGCAAAAGGCCAAGTGGAGGCCATGGGGTGAAGGACTGCAATTTAGAGGAAATGCACAGTAAAAATATACAGAAATCCAGAGAGGCTAAAGAACTATGAAAAACAATATTGTATCTAAATGCACCTGGAGTTAATAAGGAGGGGGGTTTTTTCCCCCAGCAAGAGGCGGCAGCTTGTTTTTTCCGGATGTCATTGTTGACTAACTCCTTGGCTGCTTTGCCTCAAGTTGGTAGGTGGAAAGGCATGGCACACACACCCTTATTATTATTATTATTATTATTATTATTATTATTATTATTATTATTAAATTATACCCCAGCCACTCTGGGCGGCTTCTAACAAAATATTAAAATACAATAATCCATCAAACATTAAAAGCTTCCCTAAACAGGGCTGCCTTCAGATGTCTTCTAAAAGTCTGGTAGTTGTTCTCTTTGACATCTGGTAGGAGGGCATTCCACAGGGTGGGTGCCACTACCGAGAAGGCCCTCTGCCTGGTTCCCCGTAACTTGGCTTCTCGCAGTGAGGGAACTGCCAGAAGGCCCCTGGCGTTGGACCTCAGTGTCCGGGTAGATCGATGGGGGTGGAGACGCTCCTTCAGACACTCCCCAAAGACCCACTGGTGCCAGTGAGAGCTCCCCCTCTCCACGCCAAGGCTAATAGCAGTACAGGGAGAGGGTGATCTTCTTGGAAATCACAGCTGAGGAAAGGGTTAAACCTCACCTCCACCTGTGATGTGGCCCCAGCAAAATTACTAAATTTAAAAATCAACCTGGCATGCTTTCCAATGGTGCACTTGACATCCTGTCTAGTTGACTGTAAGCTTTTGGTCCTTCTACAAGTGGACACCCTTGGCTATCTGCTGCCATTGTCTTAGCCACACCCACTGCTGATGTGCAGTCCTACCTCCCAGGAATGGCCAAGAGGCAGGGCAGCCCTCAAGCCCATCCTCATACGGATTTACCTGTTAGGAACATTTGCAGAATTCTGCCTCATTGTAGAGTGCGGGAATAGATCTGCTCCCTAGGGGAGCTGTAATTCAGGGCACCAGGTTGGCAAAGGTTAGAATAGATGGCCTTTGGTGTCTTTCAAGCCCTGTATTTCTTTCTGTGCGAGGGGCACCTGCCCACAAACCCTCCACAGTGGTTTGATTTTAAATACAGCAGGCTCTGCTTCTTTGCTGTCGCCCATTCAAGCCAATCTTCAGGAAGGAAATGAAAAGGGCCTAAGGCTGTACTCATTAGTGGGGCTAGACCACCTCGGCTGCCCCCTGGCACTAATTATACCACTGTGTACTAGGAGATGCTGCAGCTCAGCCATACCCATCAGAGATGCGGAGGGTGAGAAGCACCGAAACAGTGCAGCTCTCTCTTCTCCTGCTCATTACAGTAACACTGGCATGACAGCCAAGCGGGGAGGGGGTGGAGACGGCACAGCGCTCAACTGGGTCTCCAGGGCACCTAGCTAATCCATGGCATCTAGTTCTGTCTTTAGTAATAGGCAGCAGCCCATAAATGCCAGCTCTCCAATTAGTTCTGGCCCCTGGCCCCATCACTAAGGAGGATCTCCTTCAAACCAGTACGGGACAAAAAAATATAAAATAAAATCATTTGGCTCAGAGGGAGAAAATCTCACAGAGCAGATGAGAGAGAACCCGGGGCCGCTTTGTCGGGGATGACAAAACGGGATGGGAATCCTCCTTCATATGTTCCTGAGCTCTGCAGAGGTTGAGAGCAAAGCCCCAAGTTCCTGTAGGCCCAGCCCCCAAGGGTTGCTTTTCATTTTACTTCTGAAGATGCAGCTGTGGCTCCCTGAGCAAATGTCTGCAGATGGGTGCAAATGTTATTCAGTGCAATATGCAGTGCAAATGCTATGCAGTACAATATCTGAATCTGAGATAAGACCTGTGAAGGGCAAGACTCTGCCAGTTGTCCTGCATTTTGCAGGTGTGGCTTTTCAGGTAGCTGTGAGCATGTCTTGGGTTTCTCAGTCGAGTGAAGCAGCACTACTGCGGCAGCACAGTAAGACCACCACTAGCAACTGGGAACCCCTGGAAGGCTGGGGAAAATGTCTCACTGGGTAAAGGGACCCCACCCTCTTTGAACTGCACTTAAGCCAAGCTGGTGTGGCCCCCTTGGAGGACACTAGTAACTGGGAAGGTGAGTTAAGATTAAGCAAACCATCTAATAACGTCTAAGAAATTGACTTTTTGTGTTTAGAAAAGTGATGGGAAATACATGAACGAACAACTAACGGGAAAAGCATATAAATGATCTGCATGTAAATCAGGATGAGTGCTTATTGCCATGAAACTGCTCCACAAACAAATCGGGGGGAAACATTCAATAACAACCAGATAGAATCTAACCTCCACATAACCTTTTGCACAAGCAAATCAGGATGGATGTTCAGCAAACAGGTCGTCAGAAGGAGACCTTAGAGGGTGGAGCTAAGAAGAAAGGTATCAAAACAGGAAGAAGCAAGAAGGCAAGAGTTTGACTTGGGAGGCACTGGATTTAGAAACAAGGCGAAAATGAAGAAAAACAATGTAACAAACCTAGTGGTTTGGTGGGAAAGTTGGGTGAGGAAGGGAGTGAGTCAGCAAAGGGCCAGGAAGGTCCAAAAACATGGAGGAAGGAGCTGGAGATTGTTTTTGTGGAGATGTTAAGGAAGGTAAGAGAGGATATATGCATTGGGAGGACATTCTTTCCTCCCATTCATCTCATCCTACCAGGTGCTTAGGAAGGTTGAGGATTGTGTGCAGCCTTGAACTTGCCTGAAGAATGTTGAGCATTGGTGGGCCCACTGACTGACTTCTGAGCTTCAGTGAGTGCCCCTTTGGCAACTGCTAGAAATAGCCAAACTTCAGGCTACGTGAACTATGTAGGACAAGTGGGCAGACCCAAGTTTTCAGTGCAGTCTATATTTTATTATAGGCAAAGGAGTTTGTCCCATATGGGGTATTGGAGGAGTGAATCACATTGCAAGGAATTGCATTTCCACAAAAAGTGGCCAGGTGTTAGCCAGATGTATCCAAAGAGGTGTATTAATTAGTTTCCTGGGGAGCTAGTCCATAACAGCTCATTAATGGAGAAAGTGTTTGCTCTTTTCAGTTAGACACTGCATATTTTATCGTAAATGAAGTGTCTCAGATGACACAGAAGTAAAATAACTAAATTTGCACAGATGCACAAACACACACAAACTAATGTCTGTTGATATGTAACTATGCAAGTTTTGGGGCTGCGTAGATAGCTGTAGATCATCTTTCATCAAACATTTTCCTATACTGATATTAACCCCAGTGGCTGGGGTGGGGTGAGGTGAGGTGAGGACTGTAATTTTAAAATGTCCTGTTCCTTTGAAATGGCACATTTAAAAAGTCAAACACTAGAAGTGAAACACTCCCCCTCCTTCACATAAATGTCAATGCTCGCATTGGAAAATATAGCATTAGATCTAGCCCTAATGCCATTTGTGTTTAACAAGGTTATGTACTGATGCAAATATGCTTTGTCACTTCAGATAAATGGTAGCCTAATCAGAAATAATGTGAAATATGTGACACAATGCATTGAAGAGTAGGCCTGCAAATTGCAGTGATGACCTAAGAAAAGGAGGATCTTGTGTCAAACAGTGTTAAGCCCTAGATCCCTTCATGCTCAGAAATTAGGACTTCCCATTTAGAGCTCCTGTTCTGCAAAGGCAGAGCTACAGAAGCAAGAACTACAAAAGGAAAAAAAAGATGCATGGCTTGAAAATCTTGCAGATGTGATTCTAGGGAAAGTCTGTTGTACGGTCACTGGAGAGAGGGGGGGGAGGGAGGGAGAGAGAGAGTGTGTGTGTGTCTAAGAAATAACATGGCTGGCTACCTCTGATGTCATGTTGCCTTAATCAACCTCAAGGTAAGCAGTGCTGGGTTGGAAGTCACAATCATGCAATCTGGTGTCCTCCAATGTATCGGGGTGTGAAAGCCATGTCTGGTTTTGATGGTACAAGGAGCATCTCATTAAAATTGTGAGACCTTTTCTCTAACCCTCACCAAATTTCTCTGACTAATAAATGGGCCTTAAAAAGCAATATTGTCAGCAGTAGAAGCTAATGTTCAGAATGAGAATCTTTCAGGACCAAGCCAAACAATCAGCCCCCTCCATTTTTCACTAAAGGATCCTCACTGGATGAAGAAAACTATCACTATAAAATAATTTTTTGGGGGGTTTCAGTGGGGATTTAAAATAGCTTGGATAGACTGTCCAGCCACACTGGCCTTCCTCCTTTTAAACCAAAATGACTTTATTTCTCCTCTCAGAAAAAGAAAATCTGCTCAAGTCTTGCTTTCTGCTTATGAACTTGGACTAAAGCCCATGACCGACCTTCATGATCCCAATGGCCTCTTCTGCTGCATAAGCAGTTTTCTACAGGTGAGTGACTTGGGTCAATGTGTGCGAGGGGATTAAAAAACAAGAGCCAGTGGGCTATCCATTAAAGAGCTGCAACTCAATTAAGGCTATTGATTAATCAATGAGCGCAAGCATGACTCCACTCCTCAGCAATAACAAAAATCTTGGCTAGTGATGGACAGCTGCAAATTATAGAAAAAGGAGCTGGTTTTCAGGACAGACCATGAATGGTGGTAAAGGGGGTCTGCTGAAGATCACCAAGGGTCTAGTTAGCCAGACATGAGCTTGTCAGGCCTACTACTACTGACACCAATGATTCTCACTTCCCTTTTATTCCAAAACAACTACATCCCAGGCAACAATCTGAAAAGTTGAAGAGCTAGAAATGCAACCTTTTTCTCAACTCTGTGAAGAGTAAAGTTGCCAGATACAGAATCTGAACTGGTTCAGGTGTCTGCATAGGCAAAGCATAAATTTTTAAAATAAATAAATAAATAATGTTTTTAAGAATTACTCAGGTCCAGTCTTTTGCATTAAAGCCTTGTAGTAACAAGGGAAGCCAGAGCTATTGGAATTTCCCATTCACTGCTTTAAAATATTGGAACCCTCCAGCAAGCTTGGTCGCTAAGGAGATCTACAGGTTTCAGACTGCAGGTTTATTGATATATGGTCATCCATGCAAATCCACACCTTCAATGGCATACTGGTATGTATTCTATGGTGATGGGTTTTCCTCAGGCTCTGGATTGTGTTGAGTTTTGGCAGGATGATAGATACACATCAAGCAGAACAGAATCCATTGCAGTACCCCCCCCCCCAAATTCAATGTTGGGCTGTACTTTTCCTTCCATATTTTGATAGGAGAAAACAAGCAAATTCACAAGCAGAGCTAACTATGCTGTTATCAGGTCAATGAGCAATCTGGTGCAATGTTTTGCCAAAAGTATTTTTTAGAATTTGTGCTTAGAAATCCTTACCTGCTTACAATTCAGTAAGCACATTCTCACATTTGGATGTTTTATATTGTCACCATTTTATTGTCATGCAACAGCTCATTCCCAAACCACTAAAGTATTCAGAAATACAAAATTCAGTACTCGAGGACAAAATTGTCATTAGGTCCTGTTCCTGAATATAATGGCCTGTAACTTGCCAACTGGACCAGTGCAGTAGCCCACAGATTCTCTCAGTGTTATTTATATTAGGTTTGTTTATATTTATATGCTACTTTTCTATGCAAAGGACCTTGAAGCAGCTTACAACAGCCAAGTAGTTCACAATAAGCACATCACAAAACATTGATTACAATATGATGCAACCAATCATGAAACAAGACTAAAAACTAAAAAGAGCAATCACTAGGTAAATTCAGCAGACCTCAGAAGATCAGAAGGCATGATGGAACAGACAGGGTTTTACTGATTATCTAAAAATGTCAGCCAGCAAAACAGTAAACCAAACTCATAATGAGAGAACAGATACTGTGCTTATAGAATAGGTACAATATTCAATACATAGAGCTGGAGGATGTTTTGCTGTTCCAGTGCACAACATGCAACTCTGTGTTCTACAAACTCTAGCCACTTCAAAGCAAACACTGAGTGCAGTGGTAGAACGACATTTTGCTTTGCATATTGTAGGCCCCAGGTTCAATCCCTGATATCTCCAGGTAGTGCTGGAAAAGACTCCTACCTGCAGCCCTGAGGAGCTGCTGAACTGGGTGGGGCAATATAATGGCTCAGTACAAAGCAGCTTCTTATGGTAACAGCAGTCACGAAATTAAAAGACGCCTGCTTCTTGGGAGAAAAACAATGACAAACCTAGACAGCATCTTATAAAGCAGAGACATCACCTTGCCGACAAAGGTCCGTATAGTTAAAGCTATGGTTTTCCCAGTAGTGGTGTATGGAAGTGAGAGCTGGACCATAAAGAAGGCTGATTGCTGAAGAATTGATGCTTTTGAATTATGGTGCTGGAGGAGACTCTTGAGAGTCCCATGGACTGCAAGAAGATCAAACCTCTCCATTCTGAAGGAAATCAACCCTGAGTGCTCACTGGAAGGACAGATCCTGAAGCTGAGGCTCCAATACTTTGGCCGCCTCATGAGAAGAGAAGACTCCCTGGAAAAGACCCTGATGTTGGGAAAGATGGAGGGCACAAGGAGAAGGGGACGACAGAGGATGAGATGGTTGGACAGTGCTCTCGAAGCTACCAATCTGAATCTGACCAAACTGTGGGAGGCAGTGGAAGACAGGAGTGCCTGGCGTGCTTTGGTCCATGGGGTCACGAAGAGTCGGACACGACTAAACGACTGAACAACAAATGTTCCAAAGCATTTACCATCTCAGCCCAGTATGTACCGGTATGTGCCCAAACAGTGCCCTAAACTTTGTTCTTGTGCTGGTGGTGAGAACTGGATGTGTGTGAATAAGCTGTAAATGCAGTTGAATGAACCCTTGAAATCTCTTAATTGGAGATTCCAGGATCTCCCCTATCCTGTTCTTCAATGAGGGGTTGGTTTCTGCCAATCCTCATCCCTCTATCCCTTTCCTGAATATCCAGATCTGCTGCATGAGTTCTTATCCCCAGTGCCGGATTATATGGTTAAATCGGCTGCAAAAACAAAAATGCAAGACTTTGTGCTAGCAAATGTTGGGCAGAAATATTAAAGGAAGATGTCAATTTAGCCCATTAGTGTTCCAAGCCATGGACACCGTCCCTGATCTTTAGAACTTATACCTCAATCCTTGGCAGGCAGCGATGATGAGTCCTGGGCCTGGAGAGTACGTGTACAGAATTATCCTAACCAGGTTTATTTGGAAGCAAGTCTCATTAATTTCAATTTGCATCCAGTTTCAAGTAATTATGTTTAGGATTGCAGCCCAAGTCTGACTGGTGATTTAGAAATGAAGCCTCTCCAGAGCTGCAAGAGCGTGACTGTCAATAGCATGAAAACCTCTGACCAAGAAGTCAAGGGAGCAAGGGATTGCCAAAGGCAATGTCCACTTGCACCCTTAAATACCAAAGATAGGTCAAAGCCACTCTGCTTCCTACCCTGTTCCTCCACTGTTTCTCCTGCTGACCATCGTCTTCCTCTCAATCACAAGTTCAGATTGTGTGTGAAATGCTAACATTGCATGAGATTGGCTTAAGTAGCAAATTTGGGGCTTTGTTTCTTTACCATCTGGTACCTGGGCCAGACAGTTCATCTGCCACAGTTCCCCTGCTATCACTGTGGGCACCTGTTACTGTAAATCATTCCTGGACCTCTTAAATACTGAAATTCTCACCCTTCCAGAGGGAGTCTAGAGGCTGGATGGTTTTAATAGGACTCAGAAATAACCATGTCATTGAGCCCAAGCAGATGCCCAGCAGTAGACTCCAGCCAACCAATAGCTTGATGTAGTTAGGCACCCTTAAGTCAATTTGAATCAATGGACTTTGTCACATCAACAAAGGGCAAGGCAGCAAAAGCTGGAGGTGAGAACAGGAAATCCATGATCTTTAGCTGAAGGAGAAAAGTCCATCAATCCAAGTGTGGCTGTGAGACAGGAAGGCATCTGGAATTCTTCCTGAAGAGAATGGCTAGACTCCCTTGCTGTAGCCATTGCTTTTGCCTATCTAGCCATTTAATTTTTCAGTCCAAAGGCTCCCTGGCCTAAGGAATGCTGCAAAGCAGGAAAAGTGCTACGGACAGATCAAAAGGCCACTTCAGTACCACTACTTTTTATTAGCTCAGTGGCTCTTTCTTAGAATCATAGAGTTGGAAGAGACCACAAGGGCCATCCAGTCCAACCCCCTGCCAAGCAGGAAACACCATCAAAGCAATCCCGACAGATGGCTGTCAAGCCTCTGCTTAAGGACCTCCAAATAAGGAGACTCCACCACACTCCTTGGCAGCAAATTCCACTGTCGAACAGCTCTTACTGTCTTATTCTGGCTTGGCTCTGCTTTCCTTAACAGGAGTAATAAAAAGAGATGCCATGCACTCGCAAGGTGCCCAGGGCTTGTAGTCGGTCCTTGGGATTGCGAACCTCAGCTTGGGAGAGGACAGAGGAGATAACTGAATGCCCAGCCTAGCCCCTGCAGCAAAGGCAAAGCCATCATCTGCTTTGCTCCTGCGTCTAATATCCTGGCAAAAGGGATGAAGGACTCTGCAGGGAGATCAATCTTGTGGCCCTCAGTTTATTAGCTCGCTCTTATCTCTGGCTATATTTCAAAACACAGCTTTGATCATTTTCTTTCTTTTTCTCTCTTTCATGCAACGTGATTGAATTTAAATAGACTTTTCTGTGGGCATGAGCTGCACATTCAGTGAAGAGTTGATTCCAGCACATCAGTGAAAGAGGCCAGTGGAGAGTATTTGTAACTGGGTGCAGAGCCCTGCAAGGTTAAGAAAGAAAGAGGGTAGAACAAAGTGTCAGGCCGTCTCTGGCTTAACCCACAGCTGGGCATCATCAGGATGGCTACTGATTATCCAGCAGTGCTCAAAAAACTTGTAAGAAACCTAGACAGTCTGCTTCTTTGCTGGATGATTTCTAGCAGAGAAACAGGAAGGGAGAGGGGGTATTAACCCTTTGCTTGACCTGCCTTTGCTTGACCTGTTGTTTGTGGTGGTGATCCAAGCAGACTTGACAGATACCTGAACCCGTCCATCTCTGGAAACTGTAAGGCAGCAACAGACCTCCTTACTGCGGGCAGCAGGGGAAAATTTGCTCGGGGCAGTCTGTCCAGCTCTCCAGCCTACTCAAAGTGGTGGTGGTGGTGAATCAGCAATCTGTGGGCCTGGTCCTGCTCACCAAGCCTTTCCCATCACCCCTGGCCTGTAACCAGTGGCCACTGGAAAAACAAACACTAAGTGCTACTAAGCTCTCCCTTGTCAGAGCAGATAGGAACACACAGGAAACAAAGGAACATTCAGTGAAGAGGGAAAAGGTGCTAACATGTGACTTATTTAACTACTAAAGGTAGCAGGTGCTTGTGATGTCAGCACTATGATCCCACACATACTAAAAAAAGTGGTTCTTGCTTCAGTTTCACATAGATAAAGCAGCAAATGTGCTATGCTCTGGACTTCAGGGATGTAGCTAAGAAGGTTGCAGGTTCCGTCCCAACTAGAGCATCTCCAACTAGAGCTGGGGAAGACTCATCTCTGAAACCCTGGGGGACTGCATCCAGTTAGTGTGGACTGTGATAGCCAACGTGGTGCCCTCCAAATGTTGTGGACTACAACACCCATCATCCATGGCAATTGTCCATGCTGGAAGGGATGATGTGAGCTATAGTCCATAGCATCTGGAAGGCATCAGGTTGGCTACTACTGGTGTACACAATACGTAGCTAGATGGACAAATGGTTTGCCTTGGTGTAAGGAAGCTTCCTATGAATACTTTGGGACTTGTAATAAATATTTAGGACTTGTTGATTCAGTAATGTAAGGGCCCTGTTCAGCTAATGCACATTCCACAAGATCCCTTGAAATAAATACCAGAAAAGTTGACATGTATTCCTTTAATAAGGAAGGCATGGTACAAATTAGGATACATTAAAGGAGAAGCAATATTTGTTCCAAATAAAATCAAAACTAAACAGAACTTGACAGTTTCTTTTAAAAAGCACACTGTTAGCAGAAACATTAACTAAGAATAATGTTTAGGATTCAGATTCCATCGGTATACCACCACCCCCAGCCGATTCACTACAACTGTAGACACTAGACAATCATTAACAAGAGTTCACCACTTCACAAATCAGCTGTTTGAGCCCATGCCGACCAAACTTCCTTGGGGTGAATAAGGAGGGCTTTGGGTAGGTTGTCTGTGCTACCTTGCCAAGTAATAAGAAGGATTTTACCACGCATCAGATACGAACATGGTTTTCCTCAGAGGCCTGCTGTTGAGCAATCCGGCGGAGGTATCTAGACTGGACTTGACCAAGCTGCTTAAAAAATTTTGGTGGACCACCTACCTCCTTGACCTTTGCCCATTTTGGCTTCTTAGAGCTAGTCACAGGGGGTTGACTGGGTGGGTCCAGTGATTAGGACTTCCCTGGAGAAGGGGGAGATACCATCTGCCTTGAAGGAGGCAGTAGTACACCCCCACCTTGGATCCAGAAGTGTTTAACAACTATCATCCACTGGCAAATACCCCCCTTTGGGGGCAAGGTGGTTATTTGGATGGCATGCTTGGAGGAAGCTGATTATTTGGATGCATTTCAGTCTGGCTTCAGGCCTGGTCATGGCATTTGATATTGTTGACCACAGAATCCTTCTGGAGCATCTCAAGGAGGTGGGGGAAGTGTGCTCCAGTAGTTCCTCTCCTACTTCAGGGGCCATTTCGAGAAAGCAGTCAAAGTGGTGTCCCACAAGGTTCTATCTTGTCCCCCATGCTATTTAACATCTAGGTGAAGCCTCTGGGAGCTGTCATAGGGAGATTTGGAATGAAGTGCCATCAATAGGCAGGTGACACTCAGCTCTGTTTCTTTATTCCGTCTGAATCAGGAGATGCAGTTGAGGTGTTAGAACCAGTGCTCGGAGGCTGTGATGCATTGGATGTGGCCCAATAAACTGAATCTGAATCCTGACATGAATGTCTTATGTGACCAGGAGGTGAGGAAATGGCCTGCCCTGGACAAGATTGCACTGCCCTGGAAGGAGCAGGTCTGCAGCTTGTGGATGCTCCTGGAAGCAACACTGTCATTGGTGACTCAAGTGATCTCAGTGGTTAGGAGTGCCTTTTTCTAGTTACGGTTGCTTCATCACCTGCGGCCCCTGTTGGACAGAGATGACTTAGCCGCTGTGCTCCATGCTCTAGTAACTTCCAGATTGAATTATTGTAATGCACTCTACACAGGGCTGCCCCTGAAGATGACTTGGAACATCGGCTGGTCCAAAATGCAGCTGCCAGATTATTGGCTGGGGTTTCCTTCTGAGCACATATAACCCCCTGGTTTTAAAACAGCATCACTGGCTGCCCGTTCCTTTCCTGGCCCAACCCAAGGTGCTGTACGCAAAAGAATGGAAACATTCCCCCTCATCGCCGCATAATCCACCACTGTTCTGACCCATCAATTCTAGCACAGCAGTTTCCTAGTCTACACCTTTCTCAAAAGGATTCTTCATGCTTCCTGGGTTGCCCTTTAGCACATCAGTTTCTCTATTCATTACCGAAATCCCTGAACATTTTCAAATCCAAATCTGTTGACATAACACAGGGTATACAGCTGTGCACCAGCAAAGCGATTGTCATAACTGAGTATGTATCTGGCAGGAGTTGGCATCACTGGGCATATGCTGCAGCCCACACTATACCAGGAGGTGCATTGCCACCTCCCACAGCCTCCTGGCCCTGCTTCTCTTTCCCTAGCTGCCTATTCACCTTCAAACATGCAAACAGTAACAAGACTTACGAAGTGGAGCAGCACACTCCCTTTGCCACCTTCCCTCCCTCTGTGTGGTTGTGCAGACGAGACCCAGAGGGAGAGAGAAAGCAAATATGCAGTGGTTTAGAGAGCGCCTCCCACTGAAGGTACGGTATATTATCCAAAGGTGCTCCAAAATCTAGAGCCAGCACTAATATCTGGCTATGGATTATTTTATTTTATTTTGGTCTATATCTAGGACTGGGAACTGTTTTTTTTCCTGGCACGTCAGATCTATGTCTGCCCTACCCTTTGAAGGCCAAATTCAATAAGTGGATGGAACTGCCTACATGTCAGTCACCTAGCATCCCAATGACATCAGGTGGTGAGCCTCTTTGAAGATGCGCTCCCAGCACACCTTCAAAGTGGCTAGCTCCAGAAGCAAGCAGCAGTTTGCACTGAGACTGCTGCTAAAACAGAGGAGGTCACCCCCCCCCATTTCAGCAGTGGTTCCCTTTTCCTGCTCCAGTAAAGGAACAATCAGGAACTCACTTTAAGCTCCCAGTTGCTCCTTTGATGCTACACCAGTGCCTGCCCCACATCTGGCATCACATATGATGTTAAATGTAGGGCAGGTGGCCGTGGTTGTCAGGAGCAGCCTGGCAGGCAGGCCAAACTGGGACCCCCACTGGACCAAAATTGGCCCGCCAGCTGGAGACTCCCCACCCCAGCCTATACTAATTGCCCTATTCAATCAATTACATATAACTAAATTGGGAACATACATAGTATCTTTTGCAGATATTTATTGGATAGAATAGTTGCTCTCAGTAAAACATTCTAAACACATACTTTACATTTCAAGCCACATTGCTTGAATCAAGAAATACACAAGATTGTTTGAAACAATGCTGCCAGCAATGAAACTCTTCCATAAGGGAGAGTTCCAATTAATATTTGATTTTTTAAATCCACATGTTTGAACTGTGGTTAATGCATTTGATTAATCATGCCAATTAATGGAATAATGCTTTCAGCTCTGCTTTCAAGTTTTCCTTTCCTTTTTTTTTTAATGACACTAGAAAGACAACTTCTCACCAACCACATTTGTAATTGAAAATTACTTATCTGTAGTTTATGATGTGGCTCTCCTGTCATCAATGTTTCACATTTGACTGCTTCAATGAACTTTAATTTTATTATAGCAGACTGCTTTAAAACAAAAGAAAGAAAGAAAAATAGTAGCTGAATGTGTAGAACAAGTAGCACTTGAATGCACCTATTTAAATATATGCAAATTTGCCTTTTATTCTGAAAATGCTGTTGACCTTGTTGTTCCAGTGAAAGGAGTGTGAGCAGGGTACAGGGAATGCCCCCTCAGTTACAATTATTTCACCTGAAGCTTTTGTGGTAACTGGAAGGTGTAACCGATTCTCACCGTCTGCAATGGCACAGGGCAGAGTAAGGAACAAGTAGCTGGAGCAGATGATCTTCCACTCCTTCCTGTAAGCACATTTTCCCTTTCTTCTTTTCCACTATAGTTGGAAGAGCTCAAATTAGCTTTGGCATATGTGTGAAGACTTCACAAGCAGCACTGCCTGAAAGAGACCAGTTGGGTAGTGCAGCCAATGTTTGTGATTCACTTCAATGCAAGAGGGAGCCAGCACCACCATGTGTGTGCATAAACAGGAGAAGCTCAGAGTAGGACAAGTCTGGCAAGTGTACTGAACATCTCCTGGCTTTAAGAATGGGCAAACCAAGCATGTACTCGCATTACATGGGGGAGATATGCCACAACACCAGGGGGAATGCCCACCATATACAACATGTGTTCAGCATAGGAGGGAGAGGGAGAAACACACAGCTAGAAAATATATAAAACACACATAAGCATCCCTAGAAACTTCACCAGTTGGGCACTATGCCAACAACAATACCAACATACCACTCATGCATGAAGGTAGCCAATTAACTCATGATGATAAACACATGCCACCAGTATGTTTCTTGCATTGCCCCAGACCAGGCATAGGCAACCTTCGGCTCTCCAGATGTTTTGGCCTACAACTCCCATGATCCCTAGCTAACAGGACCAGTGGTCAGGGATGATGGGAATTGTAGTCCGAAACATCTGGAGAGCCGAAGGTTGCTGACCCCTGCCCCAGACACACAACAAGAGCCTTATTCAGCCTGACCATGGGAGGGCTATAGGCTTGCCCCTGCAAACCAGGTACACCTGGAACTGCATGCACAATAGGTGTTTGTAATGCACCGACAGAGAAGAGGAAGCAATGCTGCCTGGGTGCTCAGCCAGTGCTCATGCCCAGGATGGAGAGGAGGAAACTACAGTGACAGAGGATACTTCCACCTTAAAAGTTGAAGTGAAACATTGTGCATGCAGCAGAAGTTTGTTCTGCTTCTGTAATCCAGCACAGCAAAGGTATTGAAGAGTGGCCAAGCACTAACAAGGATAGTTCCCTATCACCTCCCCCCCCAAAAAACAACCCTGTCTGCATAACATGGGGCCAGAGATATAGCCCCATGCTGTGTACCCTGTCATTTGAATTATGGTCTGCCCATGTGAGGATGCTGAGCTGTGACTGGTTGTTGAGTTATACACCATATCCTAACTTTTTTGTGGTGGCTTGATGGCGGGGGCAGTCATCCATATAGGATGGCTATTTTTCTTTTTTCTTAAAAAAAGAATTCCCATTGAAGTCAGCGAGAGAGGGATTTCAGCTCAAGGGTTGGGGTAGAGTTTATTTTTCTTTTCTTTTTAAAATTCTTCTCGCTCAGTGATTTGGTCTATTATGGACTCAAATTGCATGGTTATATTACCAAGTCACCTTTTGCTTTGCGATGCATTTGTCTGCATATTAAAAAAGAGGTTTCACTTGATATCATGGCTCTTCATTTCTTATCCCCTTACAAAGAAGTTGATTAAACGCACCGCTCTGCTTCAGAGCCTCTATGTTAGAAATATCCTCAATAATGACAGGCACATCCTTTTTCTGTTTCCCAGCTGTCAGTTCATCCTCACTGAGAATGTACAGAGAGCAAATTTCACTGTCAACAGGGTCATTCATAGCCAGGGACTGAAGAGGGACATGGGACCTCTGTATGCTGCTTCTCCTCTCTCCTGCCCACGTCCCATTCATGACTCTTCTCCCTTTCAGCTGTTCCTTTGCTGGTGCTGGTGTAAGGGCTCCTCTGGCATAGCTGAGGTGTTCTGCTAGTATATCTTGTTTTGTTTTTAAAAGGGTTAATTCAATAAGAGACACTGCACTCCTTAGAAAACTGAGCCTGATATTGTTAACCACGCAGGGATGATTTCATGGGAAGCAACTCGTAAACAAAATCAACCAGTAAATTATTTGTGTTTTCCAATCCCTCATGAGGGGGGACCCAGTTAAATTGTTAATCCTAGTCTGCCTCCCATGGCATGCATCACTCAATCTGGTGTTTAAAGACTCGAACTCCCATCACCCCCAGCCAATATGGCTAATGGCCAGAGATAGTACAGAACACCCAACTACCTGTAAGAAGCAGATCCATTCTGCTCCTCTTCTGATAAACTATGAGATTTCTGTGGTGAGGTGGCCTGCAGTCCCTGAGCTAAACAGGAGAGGGCAGCCTCCGCACACAGTGAGGCAGTTGATAAGCAGAGTGGGTCAGTGGGGAGCAAGTGCTTCTCTTATTCCCCAGGTGACACTACTGGGGACTAGATTATCTTCCTTGAAATGCTTTCACTACTGCTGGGACCTGGAGCCTTTCTGGCCTCCTTGCGTGCAGAATGTCCCAGGTTCAATCCTGGGATGTCCAGGTAGGGCTAGGAATGCCCACTGTCTGAAACTCTGGACAGCCACTGCTGAAGTCATTGTAGACAATACTGAGCGAGATGTTCTGACTCAGCTTCCAGCTCCATCCATTGCTCAGGACTTGTGAAAAGCTGCCCGCTCCAGGCCTTGCTAATAAATGGGAGCATCAAAAGACTGACAGCTTCTCCTTGTAGTCAGCTCCAGAAATAAACACCAGTAATTACCAAGTACTAGAAATCACTTGATCAGTCTGTGGACGCTGTCAATGTCAGCACAGAGCAAAAAGCGGAGGTGTTTATTGAAATCGTTAAGGGGCGGGGGGCATGTTAGATTGTTAATCACTTTTCAGCCCCTGTTGATTATCCATGTGTTTGGGCCTGGCTTTCTGCTGATGGCATGGGGATTACATTAGTCACTTCTGTGGAGTAGCTATTCCTTCTTCCCAAAGTGACCATCACAAGTAGTCATGGGGTGCCTCACTGCACCCCTGTACTAGAATGAGAGATATCTGGTTGCCGCATTACCTAAGCTCAACAGCTTTAAAGATGGGGATAATACCAGCCATTCAGAAGGAATAAACACTAAATATACTCCAAAACCACTTGGGATTCTGTCCCAATGATGCCCAGCCTCTGATGCTGAACCCACAAGTAATTTCCAGATTTGCTCTTCCCCCACATGCCAGACACTCTGGTTTACTAGTTCTGCACAGATCACAGTTCCTTTGGCACAAATGGCATTTAAATCCAACACTAGTAAAAATGTATGCCTTAGTAGCTAAATTTACTTTGTTGTAAAAACCAAGGTTTTGAGAAGGTCCAAAAATGGAATTAGAAGTGCACAAATACAACTGGGTGCTCTCATCCAGGATCCCTATGGCCTCAGCATATGAATCACTCGCACTAAAATCTAATGTTTATGAGTTCCTGTCCAGCCAACCCCAGTGAGCTGCAGCACAATTGTTAACTAGGTTATCAATATTAGGTATCCCTACTTCTTCTTGTATCTTTGCAGAGGACTGAGCCATTAAGATCTTGAAATAATCTTTTGGCTTTTCAAGTTCCACTGTCATCCTGTCCATGCCATTGGCAATCAGCTTGAGTATGGCTAGGAATTATGGGCATCTTTCTGCAATTTGGATGCAAAGTGTGACAAAGAGAAACATGTGTTGTCTTGCCTACTCTGGTCTTTTGTCTGTAGCAAGCTAGATCAGAAACAACCAAAATGGCATCCTCTGGATTTTATTTGCATTCCACCTCCCATCAGCCCCAGCCAGCACAGGCAATAGTTAGAGATGGTGACAGTTGTAATCCAACATCTTCCTGACTTGGATCATAGATCTATACTCTGTGCCCCTCCAGATATTGTTTGACTGCAACTCCCATCAGCCCTGACCATTGACCATACTGGCTGGGGCTGATGGCAGCTGAGAGTCCATGGGTTCCTCATCCCTGAGCTAGACCATCACAATTTTTATTTCAGTAGGGTCAGCTCAAGACACTTGGCAAAATAATCAACCAGAACTGGAAGAACCCTATAAGTCACAGCAGGTCCTAGGAAAAGAGAAGAACAGATGATTTAAAAAGCTTTTGGGTAAGTTTTGCCCTACAGCCTCAACTTGTTGCTGTTCCTTTCCACAAACGTGGCCTTACTTAGCAGTAGTTGGCAAGGACTGAATGCTAGCCCCACATGTGTCTTTGTTTTATTGCCAGAAGTCCTGCATTTTGCTAAGGAGAGACAAGCTGGGATTCCCTAACTCTGATTTTCTGGCTGAGATCCAGGGCAGCTGCTTTTTATACCTAAGGCCCCCACAACTGCTTTCTTCCATGGTCAGTTAAAGCCACCCACCCTCTGCAGTGTGACTGCTGCTTCAGAAAGCATGCCAGCACTGCCATTGGAATGACAGAAGCAGAGGCACTCCCTTATCTGCAGCATCAGGATTTTGCAGTCACTACCAGAGCAATTAGCATCTAATTTAGAGTCTTTAGCTGCCATAATCTGCCTCTCACGCCATTTACTCAGAGCATGGATAAGGAGGAGTTATCCCAGGGGGATAAGAAGGAACCTGTAGCCCAAGGGCTCTAAATTCACATGGGCAACTAAGGGACTGTAGTGCCAGTTTCTCATTGCAGAGACCACAGGGTAAAGATGGACAGGGTATGCCCTGCCAAAACCAGACCTTTGTTTCCATCTGTGGAATCCCTTGGAGTTTGCTTTTCCCAAGAGAAAGGATCCAGGAGTCCGGAATCCATTTGTCCCTGCCCAACACAGCAGCTTCCAGGAGGGGCCTTCCCTTTCATGCCTTTTGGTGTGGTTCATTCCCTGCTGCTCTCTATTTTTAAGCATACATCCCACAAGCCACCAATGGATCAGGCAGCACAATTTCAGAGAGTTCTGCATCACTGAAATATTTATCTAATTGCCCTTCTGCAGAGGAATCAAGGTCCTCTGTGGGCTATGGAAGTGTGGGGGAGGGAGGAGAGACAGAGGACTCTGGTTTCCCTCGGGGAGCCTCAGTGGGAACATGGATGCAGGCTGAAGACCATCTGTTTGCACCAGCAGCCTCCAGCACACAGGCTGCTCCCATATGCTCTCTGGGTAGCACCACTTTTAGCTTTGTCCTGGGGGGGACACAACTAGTTCCCAGCGTGAAGGCAACCAGCTATCAACACCAGCACATATGGGGAAAAGGAGATTGGGCTCTGAACTCCCTGGCATTCCTCCTTTCTACCCAAAACCAGCCACTGCTCCTCTGTAGCACGAGAGACTCTCGCTGCTTCTTTCTGGAGTCTATTCCCACCATCATAAAATCACAGAGTTGTAGAGTTGGAAGGAACCCTGAGGATCATCTAGTCCAACATGCAACCTTGGCATTACCAGCACTATGCTCTAACCAACTGAGCTATCAAGGCTGTTCTCACATACTCTCTTAGTAACCCTACTGTGCCAGGGGCTTGCCACTCAGGTGGCTTCTCACAGGTTTTGGAGGCCCATAGCAAACCCTTGTTCATACTGTGTTGCCTTTCTAGGCCCAGACACCAGCAAGAAATGTTTGACTCTATGGGTTTGTGCGACCTGCAGGGGTATGTCCTGTCACCCTCTTCAGCATCTCATTAGCAAGGCTCTGTGGTGTGTAGCCCATACAGTAAATGAAAATGGAGGAGTCTCTGAAGAGCTGTTATCTAACCCTAACTATGGGAACACCTTCCTAACTGAGAACCAGAGCTGATACAAGGAACCAACCCTTTGGTCTCTCCTCAGATGCACAGCTTTCTTTCTTTCTTTTCTTTCTTTCTTTCCTTCTTTCCTCAACCACCTGTTTCTTGATCCTCACTTCCATAGATCAGAGGAGTCATTTTGCCAGCAGGCATTTTCCACACCACAAAGAGACCAGCAGGTGACAGCAGCCATCAGATTCTCTAAAAGTGATTCGATCATGCTTAGAAATCAGATTTCTATCAAATACTGATGAGAATTCCATCAACGGCAGGGATTTCAAGGCTCCAGAAACATAAAATGGCGGAGGAAGAGTGCAAAGTCTGGACCAGGCCTGAGAACTACCTACCTCTGCTAATACCACTAGTGCGCAGAGTGCATCTCAGTGCACTCTGCTTCTACCCCTCAGTACAGCTTAGCTTGCCTGCTGGAAGCCAACTTCTTTCGAAGGAGGCAAAGACTTGCAAGCATCCTGTTAGAGCTAGAAACCATTTGTCTCTGTCCAGTTTACACACTAGATGCATTGCCTCCCTGTGTCCTGGTCAAACAATGTGTGCAACCTTTTTTTAAAAAAAATAAAAATGAAATAGACATAACCTCCTAGAAAAAAAGAGACCACACCATACTGGAAATCTGGCATTGATCAAGAGATAAGGCTAAGTCCGTTCTCTAATGCAGGAGATGAAATATGCTGGCTGACATGAAGTCCCTAAAATGACAATACATTTTTTTGTAGAGTGAGTAGCCTTGCTAACTTCTTTTTGTTCAAAAAATGCTTAAATGAGGCATAAGATGAACCCTGCTGGATGAGGCCAAAAGCCCATCTTAGACCAGCATTCCGGTAGACAACCAGGTGCCTATAAAAAGCTTAAAAGGAGATGAACACAATAGCACTCACCCATTTGCCACTGATAGCCTTATCCTTGATGAATTTGTCTAACCGTATTTTATGGTAGAGAATTATAGCAATGGGCACCAACCAAATTCATCAAGGATAAAGTAGAGAATTATATTGTTTTAACTGTGTGAAGAAGTACTTTCCTTTTATTTGCCCTGAATCTTCCAACACTTTCATTAGATTGACCCAGGTTCTAGTATCATAAAAAGTCTCTATTCGCTCTCTCCCTAACCTTGTATACATGGTACCCCTTACTCACATTTTTTCCTGTAAACTGACCCCTCTAGTCGCTTGCTCCACATCAACACTAACACACAAGTGTGATACATCAATCAAGTGTGAGAGCAGTAACATAACAACAATTTTACAACAACAAAATCACTAAATTATGATGGAGGGAGTTGGGCTGCCCATTTCCATTTGTGCCGCAGGTGTTATCCATTAGGTGCCCACAAGTGGTACTTGGCAGTGGCAACTGTACCATGCAAGGAAAGAACTGCATTTTCCCAGGTACAAGATGATGCTTTCTGAAAGCTCGGAAAATGTGATATCCCTGTATCAGAAGTGCTGGAAGAGAAAATGTTTGGATCCTGCATCACTACAGATGAGTTACAACATGAAAAATCCAATTGTGTAGAAAGGGTCCTATAATTAGGTTTTTAAATGCTGTTTGCCTCCTGGGGTGCTAGACTGAAGCAAGCTGATTATTCTCAAGCATGCACCTTGGTTCCTCAGAGCCAAGAAACTGCTAATATTTCTTACAACTCTCCACTCCTGCTGCAGAAGAAACCAAAACAAGAGGTTGTGATGGCCCAAGAGGACCTGCTTGCTGCTGAAGTAGTCTTTAATTTAGCTTTTCTGATGCCAAGATAAACAGCAGGAGGATCTCACTCATGTAATGGCAGGATGCAGAGGGATATGTTGGATCAGGGCTGCAGATTCTGCTGCTCCAGCCCCAGCCCCAGCACTTACAGTTAAAAGTATCTGGTAGCAGCTGACCTGGAAGGGTTCTGCCTGAGGCATTAGAGAGCCACTGCCAAGGTAGGTAATACTAGGCTAGACAGACAAACGGCCTTGACAAAATATACAGCAATTTCCCATAGCATGAGCACTGAAGGGCACATACAAAAACAACAACCAGCTATTAAAGAGGTGATGCTTTTGAAAGTTACAAGGAGTACAAAATTCTGGGGGGTAGGGAGGGAAGGACTTGTGCAAAGATATCACTGGCACATTTCAGTAGATACTTGCAACACCACACACAATTGTCTTGCTTGCTGACTAATAATAATAATAATAATAATAATAATACCCCGCCCATCTGGCTGGGTTTCCCCAACCACTCTGGGCGGCTTCCAGCAAAATATTAAAATACAATAATTCATCAAATATTAAAAGCTTCCTTAAACAGGGCTGCCTTCAGATGTCTTCTAAACGTCAGATAGTTGTTTATTTCTTTGACATCTGGTGGGAGGGCATTCCACAGGGTGGGCACCACTACTGAGAAGGCCCTCTGCCTGGTTCCCTGTAACTTTGCTTCTCGCAGTGAGGGAACCGCCAGAAGGCCCTCTGCGCTGGACCTCGGTGTCCTGGCAGAACAATGGGGGTGGAGACGCTCCTTCAGGTATACTGGGCCGAGGCCGTTTAGGGCTTTAAAGGTCAGCACCAACACTTTGAATTGTGGCCAGAAATGTACTGGGAGCCAATGTAGGTCTTTCAGGACCAGTGTTATGTGGTCTCGGCAGCCACCTCCAGTCACCAGTCTAGCTGCCGCATTCATTCTGGATTAGTTGTAGTTTCCGGGTCACCTTCAAAGGTAGCCCCACATAGAGCACATTGCAGTAGTCCAAGTGGGAGATAACCAAAGCATGCACCACTCTGGCAAGACAGTCCACGGGCAGGTAGGGTCTCAGCCTGCATACAAGATGGAGCTGGTAGACAGCTGCCCTCGACACAGAATTGACCTGTGCCTCCATGGACAGCTGTGAGTCCAAAATGACTCCCAGGCTGTGCACCTGGCCCTTCAGGGGCACAAGAAACACAGTTGTTGTTGTTGTTGTTGTTGTTGTTGTTGTTGTTGTTGTTGTTAGCTGAATTTATATACTGCCCCATACCTAGAGGTCTCAGATGTCCAAATAACACAGCTAGCAGCTTTAACTGTGAGGAAGTTGTGGTGCTCTCACAACAGGAGCAGCATCTTGCAGGTTAACATCAATCTGGCCTGTTGAGTTACTACAGCTCTGAAGTCCCTCTGAAGAAGTCACTATGTCTGAGAAAGCCCAAATAGGTTCTGCAGAGGGTAGATAACTGGCAGACATCTGGATTGCACATGTTAGACTGTCACTTGGAAAAATGTGTTTGTTCTAAATAAACCTTAAGTAAGGCAATGGTCTGTTTCCATTTTGAATAATTTTACACAAGAGGGTCAGCCCCTACCATTAGGCAGAGAGAGGCAACTAGCTCAGATGATAGATACCGAGGGCTGAGGAGCAGCATGAGATTGGAGGATAGATCTCTGTGTGCCTCATGGGCTGCCCTGGGCTGCTCAAGCTAGCCTGTTGCCCACAGGTGCAGCTGGGAACACCTGTCTGGTTGACTTCTGTATGTACAATGTAAGATTACACAATAATGTAAGATTGCACAATGATTATAGTAGTATTAGAGCAGTATCTTCCCCCCCCCCAAAATATGCCATTCCTCACCCCCTCCCCATGCTGTGACACACTGAGGGTCCTCATCATTGTGCCAACCTGCAGCTCACCCTTCTGAACATGCAAACGCTGTCATCCTGCACCCATGATGGAGAACTCTGTGCAGTCATTTATATGCACAGACTCGAGGAAAAGCCGGTAATTAATGAAGCCCCTTTCATTACTATTATGCAAATGTGATTAATTTCAGCTGTTATGAATATGCAAATATTACAATTATGATCTAATTACCAGCACTTGTGGTGGGGAACAGGAAAATGATAAAAAAAAGCAGCCAAAGCGCCCTAGCAGTGCCAGGTGGGAGTAGTGGGTGGCAGGTCAGGGGGCGCCAGATAGCTGGCAGAGAGAGCAAGAGAAGAAGCAGGACAGCTAGCCAGCAAATGGGATGCATGAGCACGACCAACACAGGTATTGGGGAGGGAAGCATGCTCCTTAACCTTGTGAGTCGCCTTTGTGCCCTTCGCTACATTTGTCATTCTTCTGGGCACATAAAACTCCACAACAACTTCTGTGTGTGCAGTGTAGCTATGGAAAGATGGGAGGTAACCAGCAGAGTGGGGATTGTAGGATAGAATGAGCTGCCTTGAAGGATGGGGCTTAAGGCCACACAGGATATCACATTTTTAAAATTGACCCCACTGCACACCTAGATGCAGAAATTAAGTGTTTCCCACCCCATCACTTTCTTTCCATGTCAGGAAAAGACCCACATGCCAGATTGCTGTGCATCAGTCTCCACAAGAATCACAGAGAAGGAGAAAAGATGGCAAATCTTTTCCTTAAATGAGAAAGATCCACTACTATTCCCACAGCCAGCATTATGGGGGGGAAAGTATGGAAACAGAACAAGACTTGACTGGGAGGGGCAGAGTTGAGTAGGAGAGCCCATCCCCAACCTTCTGTTGCAGGAGACAAGAAGGGTCTTTGCTCAGAGGATTCCCCTTGGCATAGCCCCTGCGTGGGCCCTGTCCCCCTGATGGCTGGCTGAATGCTAAGAGTCACTGAATCAATGCCACAGAATGACTAAAGCAATTCTGATGGGAAAAGGAAAGGACTGGGACAAGATTCATGCAATTAGCAATTAGTTGGATGGTTTCTTTCCAAACAGAAAGTTGCAGACACAGGGGGCTCATTTCACATCAGGTGTGAGGAATAGGGGTGCTTTGCTCCCCCCTCCAGTATCTGGATTGGGGGGTTCGCACCTGGTATTTATAGGGGTGGAGGAGGCTTCCATTGGCTCAGGTTAGTGTTAATCATACTGCTGTACTGACATCTCCCAAACTCCCAAATCTGCCCTCTCCCAAATTGCTCAGCAATAGGCTCTGTCCCTTGTGAGCCCCTTCCTAGACCCCTGGAATTGCACGTGGGCTGGGTGGAGCAGCGCAATCATTTGCCTCCGTAGAGTTGCCTGGTGTGCATGCCACATGCGGCTTACAGCAGCAGCAGCAGCCCATATTTTATTTATAGACGCATAATTAGTGTTTTCCCTGGGAGAGGCAGAAGCTAAACATTGCTCATTAGAAGGGCTGAGCCTGGCATAGGCAAGTGCAGCTACATGCTGGCAGAGCAGTTAGGGGCCAATCAGAGAGCGGCTCCCAGAAGAGTCCAGCCTGGGCAGTGAGGGCAAGCTCAGGGATAAGAGCTGTGTTTTCTCCATCACAACTAGCAGCCATGCAAAAGAGCTACATTCCTAATATACTAGAATATGATGCACTGACTCGTATAAGGAGCAGGAGGAGTTTCTGAAGAGATCCATCCCTTTTGCCTTGGTTACATAACAGCAAGTCCAGATTTGCTGCCAAGTGCACCCTCAACAAGGAGCTGCAACCCGTTACAGTTCCCTGCAGAAGGGGGCTTATGCATGCATTTGTTGCATTCATCATATACATTTTGGGATGCACACTTGAACCATCTTTCGTGTACACTTAAATATGTGATGCATCAAGTGGCTCAAGAAATCTGCATCACCACAACTGTGCAGAACAAAATCTGTCAGCACAGAATTGGTAGCAACAGTAGTGTGGTGTAGCAGTCAGAGTAGAACCTAGGAGACTGGTTCAAATCCCCACACACCCATGGACCTCACTGGGTGACCTTCAACCAGTCACTGTCTCAGTCTAACCTACCTCACAGGTTGGTTATGAGGATAAAACGGGGATTGGGACAACCAGGTATGTCACCTCAAGCTCCTTGGAGGAAAGGTGGGATATTAATGTTTCCAAATTCGAAACCAAAGCCAAACTTGTAATCTGAATGGTTAGAACATACGAGCCTGGCTAGATCAGCCCAAATGCCATATGAGACCCAGCATCCTGTTCTCACCAGCTGCCTATGTGAAGCCCACAACAAGCAGAACATGAATCACCATTCATGATCACCAGCAGCAGCTGATATTCAGAGGCATGATGCCTCCACTACTGCTAGTAACATAACCGTTGTGACTAGTAGCCATTGACTACTAGTAGCCCCGATTATGGACAAAAGTTTAAAAGTGCATTAGCAGTGTCTGGTCATGACCTGGAAAGCAGGAGTGGTGGTGTGGAACCTATATGGTGTTTCCAGCAAGGAAGGAGCATTATATGGCTCTTTGTGTTCACACGTCTTTTCTCAAGCTCAACAGCCCACTTCATCCTTAGTCATGCACAGATATAGCACTGCATTCTGAAGTCATCTACTTTTCTTCTTCTTCTGAGAAGCACCCAGGGAACTATTTCAAAACACTGTCATAAAATTTCAGATTCTGTGAAACACCAGTTTTTGCAAATAGACTGAGGTAGGACAAATGAATAAATGTGTGTGAAGTTTTATGAAGTATTTTGACCTCAGAATTTGCATTTTATGGCTACAGAATTTAGAACTCCTTACAACAGAAATCCAAGTCTCCTGCAAATAAATCTTCCAAAAAAATAGAATAAAATTGATGCTATGCATACTTAGTTATCCTGACCTAGCTGTGGAAATCTATGCATGGGAGCAAGTTCCTGTAAATGTGCACAGACAGCAACAGTTTCAGACATGCATTTGGCATGTTCAGACAGATCCTGTTGAACTGCCTGGATGAGTCTCTTGATGTGAATATACAATGACATTTTGGAACACTATTCATTGCACAACTAGAATTGAATGGATACCATTGCATTAAAGATGTGCTTGCTGTTGCTCCTGCCAATCAAAAGCTGGGGTAACAGCAGCAAATGTCAGCAATTCCTGTCATTTAATCTTGAAAGAAAGTAATGGCATTTTTAGCAGGCTTTCTCTCGCCTGCTACCATGATGGTAGCACTGGAGGCAGTAGCCAATAAATAACCTCAGTAAAGTCATGCCACCCAGAAATCTTAGGATGCTGTTGCCCCGGTGGATCAGCAGGTGGTGCTCTTGCTACAGTCAGGAGAGATCCAGAATGGTGCTGAAAAGGTGCTATGCACCCTTGAGATCTTGACATCTCACATGCTCGCCTGCAGTTTTCAGACTACCTTTGGGGAACCTCTTCTACACTAAAGTCACAGAATCATAGAATCACAGAATCTTAGAGTTGGAAGGGACCCTGAGGATCATCTAGCCCAACCCCCTGCAATGCAGGAATCTCAACTAAAACATCCACGACAGATGGCCATCCAAGCTCTGCTTAAAAAGCTCCAAGGAGGGAGAGTCCACCACCTCTCATGGAAGACGGTTCCACTGTCAAGCAGCTCTTACAGTTAGAAAGTTCATTCTGGTGTTAAGCCGGAATGTCCTTTCTTGTAACTTGAATCCATCCATCCACCTTGTCTGTCAAGGAACTCCTTCACAGCTGCAATGGACCACAGCTGCAGTAAGTTCTGGCCTATGTTCTAAGACAGACACTCACAGGACACTGGCAAGGTCCGCTGGACCCCACTACTGCCCCACATAAATTGAGAGCACACTACAGCAGCCTTTCCCAACTCTGGGCCTTCAAATGTTGTTCATCTACAACTCCCATCATTCCTAGCTAGCAGGGCCAGTGGTCAGGGATGATGGGAGTTGTAGTCCAACATCTGGGGACTCAAGGTCAGGAAAGGCTGCTCTAGAGAACATAGTCAAAAAAATTTTTTTTAAAAAAGCCTTCCAGTAGCACCTTAGTTTGCTCTTGGTATGAGCTTTCGTGTGCATGCAAACTTCTTCAGAACATAGTCGATGCTTCCCTGCAGGGGAAGATGCTTAATAGTAAACAAGCTGTATTTTAGGGGAGCTTGTCCACCAGCACTCATGTTCTCCTTGAGGAACTCCTGGTGTGCTTCTGAGGAACTTAATGCAACTTAATCCCTTCCAAGTGTCCCTGCAATGACGCCTTCTCAGCAAGTTAAGTGAAAAGTAACTTGTGCACCCAGTGAGTTTAAGAGCGGAGCAGGGATTTGAACCGGGGTCCCCCCGCCTTCAAGCTACTGTACTACCCCACCCTTCTCTGGAGGGCATTGTACCTGCATGGGCTGCTTAATGTGAGAAACCAGCCTGGCTGGAATCAGTGAGTTCACATGCTATATACCAGCTGCACATTTCACACATACAAATTCAAAAAGCAGCTGGAAGGACCTTTGCGCCCCACTTTATTGTAACGTGAATGAGGGCAAAAGGATACATTGCCCAAGAGAGCATGCCATATGAAACAGATCCCAGAACCAGGACCTTGCTATGGCTTGTGCTTAATGCGTTCACTGATGCTTGCAAACAAGCAATTGCCCCTTTATCCTTTATCTTTCTACATGTGCTGGTGCTGTGGGGCAGCTCATCAAGTAAACCAGCAAGGCTCCACCTAACACATGGAGCACAGGCAGATTGCTGTTGGACTGGCACTGCAGAAACAACCCCCCCCCCAAAAAGCTTTATTCCGACCCCCAAGTCCCCCCTCCTAATTTCTTTTCACAGTCAAGGGTCTGCCCCCACCTTATCTTTTTGGCTCTGCAGCTGCCTAGCCCCATTCAGTTCCATTTCAGTGCTGCCTTGTCCGAGAGCCGTCTCTGCTCTAATGCAAACCATCCATCTCCATTCCAATTAGACATTACAGGGGAGTCACACGAGACACTCCTATCGGCAGCAGCATCTCAGCTCAAGCAGCTCTGCAGAGCTGGGGAATTAGGTAACCAGGCAACAGAGGAAGATGCAGCACCGCGGTGACACAGAGTTAAACCCAGAAGCACAAGGCAGCATGAAGCCCAGTACGCTGACCCCCCAGCATGTGCCCAACACACAGCAGCCCAGGCAAACACTTTTGCTGGGCCTGCAGCAACTAAGCTTTCCTGCACTTGGTTCAGGACAACATGCCTGCAACTACCTTCCTTCCTCTTGCTGCACACATGAACACACACATGAACACATATGATAGGTCTTAGCACCAGAACCCAGAATTTAACCCTGCAACATGCAAAGCAATAATAAACATGAGCGCTTTTAGACATATGCAATAGCAAGGGAGGTTGACAGGACCACAGACAGAAGAGGTAGGAGAAATTACTGTGCCTGTCCTCTTTCTGGGGGTGTAAAGGTATACGAGTGTCCAGTTAATGACTCAGGAGACATACCAGGGGGGAAAGTGCCAACATCAGTCTTGCCTGCAGATAACTGCCTACATCCCCATAGTTTGAGGATGCTTCTTGACCCTATACCTCAGCAGCTCTTGTGTGCTTTATCATGCTTGTAAAATCTCTGTGAAATGACGAGCGAATTACGTGGGCAGATACATAATACATACACAGTAGTCTTGCAGTAACCTCTGATTTCTTACATTTAAGCCAGTAGTTTTAGTGCACTTCCTGGCAATACGTGGACCAGTGTTCTGACTCAGATGATAGAATTCTGGCACTAGTGGCTCTGAGCCCCGTGAACACAGGACAAAGAGCAGCGGAAGTGGGGCAAGGGCAAAAGGAACAGTCCACATGGTCCTCAATGGATGAGAAAGCTTTCTACTGCTGCATGCCAGGGGCCATAACTGCACACCACTCAGCATACACAAAAAAGTCAAGTATCATTTTGAATGCGAACATGCAAATTAAGACATTCCCGTCGCTAAACAAAAATAAACAAATCCTGAATGGGGAAAAGAGGAAGGCAGCCTCCAGCGAGGCACATGGATCGTTGTTGCCGCTCCCTAGGCCTTTCTATAGCGGAGATGCAATGGGCTGACTCCCCACCACCACCACCTGCTTTCATTCAACTCCAATTTGTGCTAATTATTGCCTGCTCTTCTCTCCTCAGGGGGCTGGATGAGAGGATAAACACAGCCATGCAGGCAGGAATTAACTGCCACACACACATACCCCCCCTCTCCGACCGACCTCCGCCACCTAATTGCGTTCGGCTTGTGTGCAGGGAAGGCCTACCTTGCCAGGGTCACCCTTGCAGTAGCAATCGAAGCAGGGGCTGTCGGTGGCAGGTGGAAATCTACACCCACCCACCCCAAAAGGCTTGGCACACGTTCCGTTTCTGAGGCTGGCTCCAGGACAAGTGCAGGTTTTGTACAAACAAGCTTTTGCAGCAACAATCCATGCTAATGAGAAATACATCGCTGCTACCCTCATGTCAGAGTGGTTTACAATCATTTCTAGACACATGCCGCTCTATCCTCCCCTGTATGCATAGGCATAAAAACACTGACAGCACTTTGTGTCAGTAGTATTAAATGAAGGGGAGCGGGGTGGGGTGGGGTGGGGTGGGGGTGGAGCTAGCTTTGAATATGAAATAACACGGAGGAGCAAATGTGCCTCTGCATCACAATGACCCCAGATTTTAGAGGATCCATTACAACAGGCATTGCTCAAATTGTTCAGATGGACTGATGGTTCTGCCATTATCATAATGCATGAATCGGTCTAAAGGGTTGCAAAAGCTGCAGTCCTACATGTATTCAACTCAATGGGGCTTCCTTCCAACTAAGGATGAGGCTGTGAGTTTTTAGCCCTGTTTGTGGGTTCTACTCACAATTAACCTGTACACACAAGCAGGAAGCAGAACTGTGTTGAGAACAGACTTCCCCAGTAGGGCATCCATCACAGCTCAATCGTATGCAAGCTTACTCAGCAATAAAATCCATTTTGCTCAATGGTGCTTAATACCAAGTTCAGTCAGGTCAGCAGTCTCCGCTATATGCTTCTAGGAACATAGGAAGCTGACTTAGGCCAACTCAGACCTATCTGGCCCAGTATTGTCAACATTGACTGGCAGCAGTTCTCTGGGATCTGAGACAGGGTTCTATCCTAAGTCCTACCTGAAGAGGTCAGGGAATGAACCTGGGATCTTCTGCATGCAAACCAGGTGCCTTAGCACTGAGCTACAGCCCTTCCCCAAAGGCCCTGTTGGTGACCCCATCCTTCCAACTCTTGTTTGCCCCCAACACCACCAGAATCCATTATATATACAACATATTGGTCCCTGACATTAAGACCTGCGATGGCACCCTCTTTATTTCCATCCCCCATGGTACTCACAATGTATTCCAGTCAAATGGCATGCAGGATTCGAGACAGGCTTCTGGGATGCAGCAGAGCTTCTTTCCTCAGTGAGTTTGTCTTGTTAGAGACAGGAAAGGATTTGCAGCTTTCTCACACAGCATGGAACTCTTCTTCTAGAAAGGCCTGGAGAAGAGAAGACAAGCTCCACCTTGCTCCCAATCAAGACAACATGTACTGTTGTTCTTCACTGCAACACCACAATAATGCTTATCACACAGCTGGGGCATCATTCCATTCCTGTTTGCTTTCACAGCTGTAACTTGGAGGAGAGAATTGACTATGTTTCTTCAGGCATAGCTATCAGGCGTTAAACTACTGCTGGACCAGCAGAAATCTAGCTGGTGACATTTTCTTCAGCATTTTATTTCCACACCTGCTAAAAAAACAACTGCTAGCTAAATTTCTGCTTGTAACTTAGTTGTTAAAGGCACAGGAACTCCACCGGGGGGGGGGAATAAATGTTGACAATCCTATTTGCAATGGGCTATTATTTCTGGTCCCTCAGAAGCTGAAGGCTCTACATTATTTCAGATGTGGGTTGGTTGTTTTTTTGTTCTTTCTTTTTTGCAATCACTCCTGCTCAGAGGTTGGGGCAGGTGGGTGGTAGCTTGAAAGCTGCTGGCCAAGTGTTACTGTCCCTCAGCTGCTATCATCAAGCTTTTACTTGAGTAGGAATCTGTCCCTATATTATTATGCAGGATTGCCTAACATGGCTTGCATCAACACAGAGCCGGGTCAGGCAGTTGCCAAGAGCCCACAAACACTGGAAAAGACACTGATCTCTAATCCATCTTCCCTGCTGTTCTCCCATCGCTTTTGAAATGAGTAGTGTAGTTTAAGCAGAGGCACCAACTTGTGAGGAAGATTGGGGAGGCTGATGCCGTGTCAGGACATCACATCAGGGCAGAGGAGCCACAAACACGGCAGCAGCACGGCTTCATTGGCTGGAGGCTCCTCCTCTGCCTCCCGCTGCTGTCGGCCTCCTTCGCCTCCATGGCAGGAGGAGGAGCTAGCCACTGAAGCTGTGCCGCTCCCAGGTGTTCTTGGCTCCTCTAACCTAACACAACTCTTTTTCAACAGAGAGGCCCCAAAAGAGTTTGGTCCCCTAGGAGTTGGTGCTCCTGATTTTAAGGAACTCAATGGGCAGAATACACTTGGGTAGGGAAGGTATATTATCATGTGTGTGCATGTGCATGTAGCAGAGACACACATACACACCCAAAAGATCTCCTTTGAGAGTCCCTCAAAGACCTGGGTTCCCTGGCAGGTATGGAGTTCAATTTAAGGCTGTGACCCTAACCCCATTTATCTGGGAATAAGCCCCATTGAATTTGGTAAAACTAACTTCTGAGCAGACATGGTTAGAATTCCTCTGTGTATCATTCTATCAAAAGGGCAAAGCAATGTCTGTCATCCCATTGTCCTTAGCAGAGAGGCTGAATGTGAAAATTATGCATCCTACAGGGAACAGTCCTCTGTTTCAGGGCCTGTCTGGTCCAAGTCTGTGTACATATACAGTACACAAACAGTACACAAGCAGCTGAAAACACACCTAGGTGATTGTTTTTCTCAGTTCAGATAGGTTGGTGTTCAAAATACAGAATTTTATAAGAAATGATAGGATAGATAAATGATAGGTGAGGATTGTGGCTAGTGTTGTGCGTTCACTGATTTCCAAGCCAGTAGTAGAAGCACACTAGATGCAAAATAAACAGGAACGTGTACACAGCCCAAGTTTGGTTTAGAAATAAAGAACCACAACAAGAAGGGAGAGGTGTGGCCTTGAAATTGACCATGCACCTGGACATCAGGCACATACGTGATCTGGTCACAATATTCACGACTGTGGTAAGAGATATTGTATCTCTATTTAAATTATAGCAATTTCTTCTAAATTTGCTTCTAAAAATCTCTTAAAAGATCTGTTGCTTCTAATTGCTTCTAAATTAGGGTAATTGCTTCTAAATTTGCACACGCACATACACATATACATACACACTTGCGAATTTTATGCAGATCTGTGTGTTCTTCAGTCTTCTTTCTTGGGGTTATGCATTTCCCCTTTCTAGCAATGTATAAGTGGCCATCCTGGGAGGGGGGCACTGGGATGAACTCTCAGGCCTTCAAGTATCAGTAAACCGAAGCACTGAATTTGCAGCCATTTATAATGGGATAGAATGTTCACCCTTCTGCTTGATTCATGAGAACATCTTAGGTCAGCTGTCAGGATTTATCACTGTGAACAGGCTGGCAGGAAGGTGCTGGCAATCTTCCTATAATGCCAGCCAGGGGTTGTGCAGAGCCAGAATCTCCATCTTCAGTCACGGTGAAGCATTTTTAGTATAAATTTCACAGTAAAGGTACAGTGGCAGCTGGGTCCAGCCACTACTCTCCTGGGTCAATGCAAGTCATGTAGCAGTTTTTTGCCCACTGTGACTAATAATGCCACCTTTCCCCCCTCCTGGCCCTGCTCTTTGCTCTTTTAACTGCTGTAGACTGTCATACACATTGCTGATGAAGCTTTTCTCACTATCTCCATACCAAGAAAGCTTCACCTCCCAAATCCCTATGCATTGGGCTGCTCTTAAAATGCATAGGAACAGGGCCAAATAAAATATGGCAACCCAAGTCACGAGGCCGGTAAATAAAAAGTGAGGATGCCCACCCACCATTATAACAACATGATCCTCAGTCTTTCCAAGGGCCTGTTTGTGCAGTAGTGGAGCTTCATGCTCCGGCACTGGGGGGCGGAGAGCAGGCGGGGGTGGGGCACGCTGCCTGTAGGGACATGGCTCCCAGCGTGGGCGAGGTGCAGCCGCGATGGCACCCTACTGGGATCACGTTGCCGGGGCGGTGTGCTCCTCCCGCACTCCTCTTCCTCCGCCAGTGTGTTTGTGCTCGCCTATCTGCTGCAGAAATCATCTAATGGGATACTACATTTCAGGGCCACACAAAAACAAAGGCTGAGCCCAGTGGACCTGTGATGCTAGAGGCGTAATCAGCTGTCCCTTCCCTATGAAAAAACAGCAGCAGTGCATCTGAGTTAGCCTTAACACACAACAGAAACCTCTGCAAAAATACACCTGCTACAGCAGAACTGAGTGACCAGATGCCAAAGGCAAGCCTTTCTCCTGCTTTATTCTGCCTGAATCAGCCCTGGGTGGCTGGACATGGAACAATCCTTTGCTACAATTACTGTCTTCCCCCAGACTGCAGGAAAAGCTGCAATTGAGAGGTTGATGCTGCAGGCTCCTTCCAGAGCTATCTTGGGAGCTCATGCACAGGTTTTACTGCCCTGATATTTCTTGTAGAGCGAAATCTATCTATAAATCTGCCACTTCCCCCTCATTGGTCTCTTTGCGTGCTGGCCTGCTGGGTCAGGAAGTACTAATAGCCAGTGTAATGTAGGCTGACACCACAGTCACCAGTGCAACAGCTCACCTCGCCAAAGAGTCTTCTCGGAGAGAGCAAGGGAAATGAGCACGGGCACTGAGGCAAGAACTACCCCACAGCTGACTCCTGCACAGTCCAGCCAGCAATATTACAGAAATACAGGGAGGGGGAAATTGCAGCCATGTCTGGAGAGAAAGGTGGCAGTGCCTAAACAAAGATAGGAGCACAGGGAACTATCTCATCCCAGGTCACACTATTTGCCCATCTCGCTCTGTCTTGTTTACCCTGATTCGTCCCTGTCCTCCCAGTCAGATGATTCTTTTAACTAGACATACCAGGGCCCAGACCTAGGATTTTCTTTAAATAAAGTACCGGTATGTGTCCCACCACTGAGCTATGTTTCCTCAGGGTCAGTTGCCTGATGCCAAGAAAACTTTAGTAGTGCTGCCAACTTCAGTACTGTCCCCTGCTCCTGTGCTTTTTTTTTTTTAACAACCACTTGATCACCCAGAAGAAGTGTTTATCTCAAAGTCATAAAACAGCTCCATTTGCTGATTCCTGCAAATCGAGGGGTTGTAAAAGTCTGGGGATCAACCCAGGCTGGTTTTTATTCTGGTCAGTTGGCAACCTGTGCTGTGTTTAAAATAACTCTTGTTGTTTTTAGAGATTTTTCATCTGGTAGAAACTAAAACACCAGGAAGTCTCAAAGCCACCACTGAACCAGAATGTCAGGGGGTTCTAAGACTTCCTTTTTTGCAATCACCATCACCTCTTTAGATGCCCATCACCAAAACAATGGCACAGATGTGAGAATATCATCATCTTGCATAAACTCACTCATAAGCTGGAATCCTGCAGATGCTTACACGGGACACAAAAAAGTGTGCTCAGGATTGCAGCATTAGAACTTTTCAAAAAAAATTTTTTATCCTTGTGTCAGTTACAATCCAGGGATGGTAGCATAATCCCCATTTCCAATGCAATGTATAACAGGAGAAGAAGCCTCATCCTCCACTTTTGTTTAAATCAGCAGAACATTAAAAAAAAAAAAAAACCTAGGAAGCTGCTTTATAATGAGTCAGGCCATTGATCCATCCAGCTCAGTAGGCTATTGTCAACTCTGACTGGCAGTGGCTTCCCAGGGTTTCAAGGAAGGAACACTTCCACCACTACCTGGAGATGCCAGGGATTGAACCTGGGACCTTCTGCAAGCAAAGTAGATGTTCTACCACTGAGCTACAGCCCTTCCCTGCACAGGAGAGGAGAAACATGGAGCCTTTAAAAAAAAAAAAAGTACATTAAGAGGTTTAAAAGAAAAGGATCACTGAATGGTGCAGAACTGCTCTTCTTGGCCATTTAAATAATAATAATAATCAGAGGGCTGCTGGAGCATTCCTGTACTTCGAGTCGTGCCATTTAGGAAGAAGTCTTTAAAAGCTAGCCAGGATCAGCTAGTGTAAGGGAAGAGGAAGGGCATACCTTAGGCAACAGCACCTCTAGGGATGCTAGCCCCAAGATGGAGAAGGGACAGCCATTGCTGAGGATGAAATAAATTGCTTCTCTACTACTAGGTATCAAAGGGCAGCACTGCTCCAAACCACCTAAAGGCTAGTGGCTAAAAATGAAGAGCTGCCCTTTGCATTTATACAATGCCAGAGAGGAAGAAACACAGACAACTGCCTTATAATGAGTCAGCCCAGTGGTCCATCAAGCTTGGGAATTTCACTACAATGACAAGCAGTGCCTCTCCAAGGTTTGAGACAGGAGTCTTTTTCAGCCCTACCTGGAGACTGAACAGTGGGGCTCCTGCATGGGAAGTAGGTGCTCTACCACTAAGATATGGGCCTTCCTAAAAAAAAAAAAAGTGGTGCTCAGAAGGAAGGGGCCACTGTGTGAGGCAGGGTGAGCAGCTAAGAAAAAAGGACAGGTCAGGAGAACCCCTAGAAGAGCACACAGGGGCATGAGAGGCAGGAGAAGGGAATCTTTCTACCTAGCAAGCTGGAATGCTTGTGCAGATGGAACAAATTGGAAGAGAGCAACATTGAATTCCACCCTGAGGTATTTGTGCGGTGCTTTCATCTATACTTGGCTAGGTTATCTGTAAATAAATACAAATACTTCAAAACACCAATAAGCCTCCAGTGTCCTAATCCAAAGGAAACCAAAGATGGATAATTGCTACCCCTGTAGAACCTCTCACTGTTTGGAGAACAACAACAGCATGTATATGCCACCTTTCAAAACTCATCAACAAAGTGAGTAATGGTACCACTGATAATTGCCCCTGTCCTCCTTTGCATCAGGCTACATAAACTGATGCCAAATTGGGGCAGCGCTATGGTTACCCTCCTGTGGCTTTAACAGCAGCCTCGGCTTCAGGAATTCAGCAGGTGAGGCTTTTCCCCCCACCACTTAGCTCCATCCTAGGAAACTACTCCACCATTCAATCTTTTGATGTGAGGCTGCTGCTACTGGAATGAGGCCAGTAAAAGAGGTGGCAGAGTTACTCAAAAGAGAAAAAGAAACTCTTCCAGATACCAGTATATTCTGGACTCTGTGCTGCTTGTGAATGCAAGCTTTACGCTGCATCCACATGATGTCATCCTCTTCCTCCCCATCAAAATGCTGTCCTATGTCATTTTCCACATAAAATTAGGTCAATTAAAAACACGTGGACAAGGCAAATCCTGATTAAATGGGTGGGGATTTGGGGTGGCAGTTTGAGGAGCATGACATCATATGAACACAGCAAAAAACTCTTCAATGCACAAGAAACTGCCTCGTGGAAGTGCCCAAGGAGAGGCCAGGCGGCAGCAAGTGTACAAGGTCTATTCTTGCAGCCTTGGCACATCCAGACCCAGCACTTATAGGGCTCCCAAACAATCCTCCATTACTGGATGTCAGGAGCTGGAGTCAAGTGCAGGTCAGCAATAAAAATAATAATAAAAACCACAGTGTCAGTGCAGTTAACTCTTTATTTTAAGAAAGCAAAACAGTGCAGGCCTAATGATCCCAGCAACTCTTCCTAGTAGGTTTTGCTTCAATGAGGCAGCTGTGAGGACTGAAGGTCCCTGCCTTTCCACCACCCTCTAAGGCAGGCTGCCTCAAACTCAGCCCTCCAGATGTTTTGAGACTACAATTCCCATCATCCCTGACCACTGGTCCTGCTAGCTAGGGATCATGGGAGTTGCAGGCCAAAAACATCTGGAGGGCCGAGTTTGAGGAAGCCTGCTCTAAGGCTCTTCCTTTCCAAGGTTTCCCCCCAAACAGTCGCAAACTGCATCTGTGCACAACCAATTTCTGCTCTGCTCTTTTCATTTCCCTGCGTGTTCTAGGAGACCGGGAAGCGGGAGATGGTCGTGGCAGGAGTGGGAGACTCACTGGGTTCTTCAGCAGCCTGCCTCAACTCTGCCTCTTAGTCCACCTCCTCTCCAACCTCGGAGTCTGAGCGGGTCTCTGCCACAGCCTCTTCCTGCCCACTAAACCCTGTTACCTCTTCTGCTTCCGACACCTCCTCCTCCCAGTCTACTCCTTTTTCTCCCTGTGACCACTCATCTTCGTCCCGCCACCAATCCCCTGGCTCTGAGCCTTCTTCGTCTAGGGGTTCCCTAGCTGGTGCCTCCCACCACTCCTTTGCATCCAGCCAGTCCATGGCATCGGATTGGAACAAAGCCAGTGCTTGATCTCAGCACACACACAGGCACACAACCAAACATACTTTCCACTAGCTACTGCTGCATTGTGGGCTTTTAGCTTCTTTGTGGCATGGAGGTTGCACCTGAGAAGCATCATACAGTTGGAGACCTGCCTGCTCACCTCACTACCACTGACTGCATGACTCCCTTGACCGAGGCAGCTGTGCCTGTTTCCCTGAGGGTGACAAGTCTCCCTTTCTTGTCAGTGCATCCTCTTGCTGTTGCCATAGTTACCAGTGCTGGGTGTCCTTTATCCCATGGAACTCTCCATAATGAGGAGCATAATGAAAGGAGCATTTCAAAGGAAAGGGCAGAATCAACAGTCAGCTCACTCTGTCCCAACAGAGTTGAGCATCCTACACTGGGGCAGGGTGGTGGTGGAATCCTGCCTCCCAGACTTGATTTATTTTTACAGAGAAACAGCTGTGCCACCACTCCACATCCCCAAAGGCTATTTTTGTTCCTAACTTTACCCTTAACATTTTTTTTACACTGTTCCCTTACTATTGAATCAGAAACTTATTCCTGCACTCAGGAGGTGGGTACCAGCATAACTCATAAAGCTGCAACATCTATCTTTCCTTAAGCCATCACGAAGACCACAGTCACACCATGCATTTAAAGCACTGGGTTGCCCCTTTAAACAGTCACAGCTTCCCCCCCAAAGAAGCCTGGGAGCTGTAGTTCATTAATGCTGCTGGGAATTGTCACTCTGAGAGAGACTCCTAAAGACAGAAGATGCTGTTCGCCCTAGTTCTTAAGTGTGTGTCCCCACTTCAGTTGTGTCCTGGTGCTACTTTACAACTAAAATATGCTTCTGGACTCTGACTCAAGAAGCTTTCTTGAGCTTCATGTCTCTGGGGCAATGGATTCAAACTACAAGAAAGAAGATTCCACCTAAACATTAGGAAGAACTTCCTGACAGTGAGAGCTGTTCGGCAGTGGAATTTGCTACCAAGGAGTGTGGTGGAGTCTCCTTCTTTGGAGGTCTTTAAGCAGAGGCTTGACAGCCATCTGTCAGGAATGCTTTGATGGTGTTTCCTGCTTGGCAGGGGGTTGGACTGGATGGCCCTTGTGGTCTCTTCCAACTCTATGATTCTATGATTCTATGTTACCCAACAGCGAGCAGAGGGGGCTGCATGGGGCACATTTCTGTCCAGATTCTTTGCCGGGACAATTCCATGAGAATATAAAGCTTCCTTATACAGAGTCAGGCCATTGGCTCATCTAGCTCAGAGGCACCTACTCTGACTGCACCATTATGCAATGTGCTACTGCCAGAGTTCTTATCAGGGTGTGGCCCCATTTATCGGTGCGACACCATTGCCAGGTGCTGTAGTAGGGAGTCAGATGTGTCCTCAGGCTTCCAGTAAGAATAGACACCATTGCTTACTAATAGAACATAACTGCTTATTTTAATATAAAATACAACTGAGGCCTACAGCCTCTAACAACAATCAGGCATCTTATCAAATACACAAATAACAACCAGGGGGCTCTTTTCCCCATGCTCCCTCCAGAAGGCAAATGGACCCACCTACAATTAGTGACTCTTCATTCTCCTGGTGCTGTTGCGTGCACTTGGCTACACCCAGTTTAGGCCATGAAATATTATTCTGTTGGGAGGAGGGTTAATTTGATGCAGCACCATGACTGGTGTAAGACTAGATGGAAGGAAGGGGTTGTGCTTGTTGTTGCAACTTTATTAGTTATGCTGACATTGCATTGCAGGCTGCACGTAGGATCCTGCCTACCTCATATCCTCTCAGCTGCATAGGTATGGTGACCATCTTGCAGGGGTCATAAGAACAGGGAGCAAATATTTAATGTTCAAGTGCATATGAGCCAAAACTAATATCCTCCAGGAACTGATTTATTGGCACAAGTAAGAGGATTAGCAAAAGGATGAAAAGGGATGTGTCTCCTGGCAGGAGGTTAACTAGAAGTACTTAACCCATCAAAGAAGAGTTTCTGAATTATACAGGTCGTTTATAGGCAGATGGGCAATTCCTCTATTTAGGAATAACTCTTTGGCATTTGGCAAATGCAGAAGTCAGCAGGGAACAAGTCCCTCACCTAGGAAGAGAGTGGAGACTGGACTTGAGTTCAGATACCCTGATGCAGGCTTGTTGTCAGTTGTCAGCTTTCAAACTAAATCTGACTGTCATTTTGCTTGCAGCAAATGTAACAAGCCATAATTCTATACAGTATATGATTCAGGCACACAACAAGGTTTACACAAGATCCTCCTCCTCCTGGTTTTCTTTAGCTTTCTGCAGTTCTGTGCTACTGTGGTGGGGGCAGGCCTTTACCTTCCTGCAAGATTTCATTAAAAACCAACGTTCAGTTGGATCCCCAAAGCAGGCAAAATACCATGCAACAATGCTTACCCTTTGCAATTCTGAGCTTGAATAAAATAGCCAGGAAGAAATCACACCCAAAATACAACACTTCCTTCTTCCAAACTGAGGCACTTACTGCTTTTCCTTTGCTTCCTCTTTATGAATTAATCTGACTGCAGTAAACAGTGTTCGGCCAAGGCCAGAGACTGTGAGGTAGCAACTCCAGCCAAGACAATGGAGATGATATGCTGAATCAATCTAGAAAAACAGAAAATGTACATTGTGGGCTGGCAGCACAGGGATGCAGTCCCAGAACTGGCCTCATTCTGAAAGGCTATTTTTTATCCCTTACAGTCTCGTTATGGAAATGGATCCCACCCTAGCATGAATAATTCACAAAGTCATCAATCTCCATGTCCAAATATCAATGTTACAAGGGGAGTCAAAGAGCACTTAGGACTAAAAGCTTCACTAAGAGGCACGTCCAGGCAGGTGGGGGTGGGGGGTGGGGTGGGGTGAGGGAATGAGATTAAGGGTTTGCCCAGCACTGCAGGGAAAGGAAGCTGGCAGCACCTGGAGTTGCCAGATCAACCTTTCAGACACCAGAGGCTACTTAGAGCCAGAAAGCATAGTAAAAATAAAAATACAGAGAAGGGGGAATGAGGAAAAAGCGATTAGTGACATGTTAGAATCACAGACAAGACAGATTTCCCAGGTTTCAGGCAGCCTCCCAGAGAAAGAAGTATTGGTACTGATTATAAACCCTGACGTGCTTCCAAGGAACAGCAATTTTCCCAGCAACTGTATCTTACCCACATTATCTCATATAACAGAAATTAGTGTGGTGCTGAGAAACTGGATATCAGCAACCGCTGGGGGAGTGAGAAGCCCACATCAAGGCAGAAAGTAACACTCAGGAAATCAGGGAAGCCAAGTCTGCTAGCATTGCGTAGCCTAAGTCATCCATCTCCATCTCAGCCTCTGCCCCAGCCTCGAGTGCCACAGTGCACAGCGCTGATTGCTGAAAGGCAAAAGCCGGCCCTGCATGCCCAGATGCATTCTCATCCCGGCACTGCCCCAGCTTAACCTCAGCAAAGCACCAGGTGATGGAGCTACTGATACAGCTTTTTTCCGGACAGAGGCTCCCGTGCCACAGGGAGTGAATTAATTTGCTTCGTGTATCAGTTACTTTACTAACTAGATCTCAGCTATTTAAACCTCAGCCAGTCCACCCCGCTCCCCAGAGGAACGCCCCTGGCAACAATGCTACACTCCATTGTAAGTGGGGGTAAAGAAATACTCACTCGGGGGCTTTGACCTAGGCCAGGGAGTGATGGACCCATCTGGAATTACCAGATGCTATCTCTTACACACACACACACACACACACACACACGAAAGGCTGAGAAACTTCCTCTTCACTACCTTTCCCAGCAAATGGCACAGCCAGCAAGGTGGAAGCATAGACTTTCTCACCGGGGGGGGGGGCACTGTCAAGGAATGCTTGGCAATTCAGGATGCCCCGTGAATAGTAGAACAGGACAGTGCCCCAGCCCACAGCATCTCGGGGGTGAGATATTATAATAGGCTGGGAATTCCAGTGACAATCAACTTTATGTTTAGCTCACTGGGGTGCTTGTGGGTGGGCAAGGAGTGGTTTGTAAAAAAAACAAACCTGAGGAATTCCTATGCTTCCAGCTAACTTCTGTGGATTCCATTCCTGAAACACATGCTTGCACCAGGGCACAGAACTGCAGTAAAGGGTGTGGGCTGGATGTGGCCAATGCTGGGCAGATATTGGCTGGGCACAGCTACTCTTGCTGTCTCTGTAATTACCAGTAGTTCTTATGTAGATGCACCCAGTGTAAATACCAGAAGGTGAAAACATCTGCCCAAGTGAGTAGTGCATGTGAAGGAAAGAGATGGAAAATCCGAAAGAGAGAGCAGCACACCCACAGAATTGCCTGCAAGGCAGTCAGGAAGTGGTGTTGCTACACTGCATTTTGTCCAGTTACCCTTTCCTCCCCCCCTCCCCCCCCCATACCAAGAAAGCATTGACTGGGGCTACAGTACTGACAAAGGGAATCATGGTCCTGGCCAAGAATTGAGAATCTCTGAGGGAAAACCCTTCCCCATTCCTCCACAGGAAGACGTTAGCACGGTGCCTATAGAAACACGCCATGAAGCTGGGAGCTCAGGTTTCTGAAAGCACTCAAACCAGAAAAACCAGTCGGGGGGAATGGTCTGTTTTTGCCTGCATTACACAGACACACAGCTTTGGGTTCAAGGGGAAAGTGGGCGGGGAGTGGCTTTTTTCATTACCAGGCAGATAGTGTGATCATATGTAAGAGGCTGTGCCTGAACTAGCACAAATCCTCGGGTTTTTACCTAACATTGGTTTCACCTGAGAACTGCACAGCAACATGTTTCAGTTAAACACTACAAGGGTACCACTGCAAAACCTGGGTACATGATCTGCACCACAGATCGGCACAACAATGATTCTCCCTTGCTGTACCACCATCTGCACAATGTCAGGGGCTGTGCCAGTCAGAGCCGGATAATTCTGTGCCACATCATTGCTGGGGATACATATGCATGGGAACCTCCTACAGTTCTAACTTGGCTAAGCCAGAAGCACGAGGAAAGGACCTAATTAGCCGGTATGAATCATCACAGTGTTTCCCCATGCTGTCATTGTGGATTCCCTCGTGCAGACTGCTGGGTCTTTGGTAGCTCTGCAGTCAGCATTGGCTGCAGTACAGACAAGAGAGGAAATTGTTTTGGTTTACCAGAGACCACTATAAGCTTCTATGATGTAGGCTGAAAGAGATTAGGTGCATTAAAGACGGCATCCAGTTTTTGCAAGGAGATGTGCCAATGTGCTTTGCCTGAAGAGCTAAAGAGTGTATCTTAATTCTTGTTCCCACTTCCTGACACATCAGAACTGCGGAGAGAGCGAAAGATGTATTTGTACCCAACCGTGCAGAAGTGCTCCTAGCGCTTTATGTGAATTGCATGATTGGTAAATGTATGTGGCACATGTGTCTGTACTAAGGCTGTGTACACTGAAAGATTTATTGGAAGTGGATTTGTGTAAATGTTATGTAAATGATTTTTGTCTGTGCTGTGTATATACTTAGCCGTGCTAATTCTTCGGTTCAAAGATAAATGTAGAATTTACTTATTTATAAACAGCATATTAATGTTCATGGCCATTTGCAGAGCAAAGTAAGGAATAAGCTCCTGTTCCAAGGAGCCTGGTCTTAATTGTCTGTGACGCTCAAAATAAGCTCAGATGCATTCGATTCGTCTAATTCAGATGGTTCTGTAACAGCAAGCAAACTGAGCAGGAGGATCGCTTCAAACACCTGCCACGAGCCAGGGCAGTTTAAGGGAAAGGAGATGTCTATAGAACACTTAGCTGTGGCTGGTCTGAAATGCAAAAACGCTCACAGCAGATCCAAGCAGATCCACACATTGTAATGCTCAAACATACAGTGTCAGGTGGGTATGAAGCAGAGGTTGCCTACATTTTTTGACCAGTGGGCACATTTGAATTATGAAAGAGTGCAGTGGATGCAAGTTGCAAAATGGCTCCCATGGTCGGCATGGCACAAAATTAGAGAGACTACAGTCACATTGAAGTTTCCCCCACAATGTATTTCCACGCTAGAATCCCGTGGAATGTCCACCTGCCATACAGCTGTTAAAGGAATTAGAGGTCTGTTTTCCCCAAAAACCCAAGCCTAGGCTGCCATCTAGGTTTGCCACTTAACTGGAAGTGAGCCCTGTTAAACAGAAACAGGCTTGCCTCTGCATAGACATAGAATCATACAGTTGGAAGGGAACCTGAGGGTCATCGAGTCCAACCCCCTGCAATGCAGGGATGCATTTATTTCTGGGGAAATGGGATAGAAACATCAAACCAAACCAAAACCATCTTTTGCTGGTTATTTATTGTCCACTTGTTTACACTTGAGTGTCCCAAAGCGACTTAAGAAGAACAGAAACAACAACAAGGAATGTGTTTGCCAGCTTCTGTCCTGACCAGACTCCCTCCCTCCCTTTCCCACCTTGCATCTCCTGCGGAGGCATTGTACAAAGGACAGAGGGAGCAGCCTGGCTTCTGCCCACCAGCTATGTTGGCACTGAAGGGGTAGGGTTTTTTTTGGGGGGGTCACCTGCGTGTGGTCCCATCAGGTGCACAGACAGGGCAGCTCCAGGTTCCTTTTCTCTCCCCCTAACTTCTCTCCCCCTCCTCAGAAAAGAGGTGGCAAGACATGGGAGCCTGCAATGTAAAGCTGGTTATTTTGCCAGGATATAATGTCATTAGTTCCTCTCTGCCCTGCTTCAACCGCCTGTTTTATCACATCAGCAGAATTAAGAAAGTGATGAAATATAACCAAGATGCAGACTTTCAGCCCTGGTGGGATGCTAAGCCTGGTGGAGAATCCTTTGTTTCCCCTCCTTTTAGAAGTCCCATAATGAAGACTGATGCAGGAAGTAATATGTGAGAGGGCCTGTCCGCTACCAAGAGAATGGAGGCACAATTTTTATAGAACAGCATCAGTTGCAGAATGAGGGCTGGCAGCATCACAGCAGGTTGGGTTGCCATAATTGTTTACCTTACCTTTACCTTGTTGTTGTTGTTTTAAAAAAAATATTATTCAAGAATCCTTTGTGCTTTTGAAAGCTGCATGACAGACAGAGCAGTAACAGGTTTGTAAGCATGTATAACAAAACAGATGAGGGTGGCAAGAATCAAATCAAGTTTAGGTATAGCCTGCTGAATTTTTTGGCAAAAGAGAAACTGGAGATGGGTAGAATTGTGGGAAAAATTGATAGTTTTTTATAGCAGTTCGGGCCCACGCAAAACTGCACTGAGTGGCCTGCTGTGTAACGGTTAAACAGAGAAGGAGATGAACCTTGCCGGGCTCACATTACAGATCTCCAGGCCTGTGTCCCCTTCCCAGCACACCATCCTCCCACCTAGGGGCTTTGTTGTACACTGCTGGTGCAATCAGGGCCTGTGGGCTGGGTGCTCAATCTCTTCTCCATCAGGGTAATTAATGGGCTCCAGGGCTCACTCTCTGCTTCCGAGTTAATTGCTACATGCTGCAAACGCCAGGGAGACAGCAAGGAACATGGGCAACAAGCAATAGATTAAGCAGCATTAAGCAGCAAATCACTAGTTCTCTGTGGCTGCTGTGCCCAGGGTCTGCTGCCCTACCAAGCCCTCTTCCATGCACAGAACCCAACCCTTGTGGGAACTTTGTGACGTCTGAGCCCCTGCTTCACCCAGTATGTCACATTCAATAAGGTCCCTTTGGCACCTTCGTAGCCAATGCAGTGTCTTCCTTGATTTTGGTGGCACCATCTTTAGAGCAATGGGAGAAAGTATTCTGGGTCAAAATGTGGTGATCAGAGAGCCATCGCAGGGATGAATCAGAAGAGATTTCCCTATCCTCACCCTTGTTTGGAAATATGATCGTTTGCTGCTTCTGGCAGAGTGGTGGATTCTAGGCAGGCACAGCAAATCCAAAGCTGAGCCAATCATTCTTCAGCAGGGCTAGCAGGGATGAGTCTTTGCAGTGCCTGCAAATGGTTTTGCAGGCCAAATTGCATGACAGCCCATCCCGTCTTAAGGCACAGGTCACTTTTCAATACTCAGGGGTGGTCTGAGGCATTTTGGCACCTGAAAAGAAATGCACTGCTGCTGCCCCTGTGGTGTATGGGTGGGGTGTGTGGGGTGGGGGTCTGTCCCACTGGGCAGAGCAGGGGGTATATTTTTTGGATCCTCCTTCCCTGCCAGCAGCAGAGCTGGAGGGTGGAATGCCTCCCCTCTTGAGGACTCAGCAGGAGGGGAGGCATTCTACAGAGCTTTGCCACTGGTTCCTCTCTGCCCCTAGAGGGGTGCAGGGGGTGGTTCTTCAGGCAGCAGCCTCACCCTGCCTCATTGGCTGTGCCAATATCAGACTTGAGCAAGCAGACAATCTTCATAGAGGGCTGATGCTCTTTACATCCTTTTTAAGAAAGGAGTTCCTCAAACTTCTTCTATGCAAGCTCTGCAATAACATGGGGTTCCTGATCCTACCCAGCACAGTACAAGTAAGTCATTTCAGTGTAACAGAGCTCTTCCAGTATAGCAGGGGCTCTGCACTATGATGGGGAACAGAAAATGCTTGCAACCTACACAGAACAATGTTTGCCAACCCCCCAGCTATGCACTCGGTTGGCAGGCAGCCCTCAGGTTCCTAGTTGCTTGGTAAATCTTGTGCCAGCAAGCACCACTGTATGCCCTAATGGATAGAATAAATGGAAACTTGCCTGTCTGGGACGAATTGCAAATCGCATTATGGGACCATGTCCAGATATCTAACATACTAATAGTTCCCCAGATCAATTAGACACTGACATACACACATGCCCCCAATAGTCCTCAAGCGAAGGCTTAAGCAGCTGGAGCCTGCCGCTGGTTAATTTGCACAGCACCAGAACAGAAGGGTGGAGCTCCCAGCTGTGCAATCAAAGGGTAGGAGGGCTTTGTAATTATCAGACCACACCTCTAATCGCAAAAGGGACAAAAAGCATTGGCATGCAGTGTGTGCCCAACATTTGTGGCAAGCAGGACCCGGGTTATAGAAATAATTACAGTACTGTCATAGATATGAAAATTGTGAGGACCAGGAGTTGCTCTGTACGATCTGATGTATGAAATTAATGTAGAACACTGTGAAATGGAATTTCCATAACACAAAGCCACATAACAACGTCTCACATCATCAAATTTCAGAGGGCTCTCTGAAGCCAAAGAAATCACAGTGTGGAGAAGAATATTAACTGAAATGTAAATGTCATGGGGGAAACTAGCATTTGTAAATGCCCATGACAGAGATCATGTCCTCAAGTTATGCTTACTGATCAGGATAGGCTCATACACCTTAAAAAAAGAAGAAAACATTGATATGGTGGCATAGTGAATTTATGCAGGTGAAATGATAATGCTGTACTGGTGGTAGGCTGTGCCAGTGAGATCCTGATGCATGAGAGACAGCATCAGTGCAAGGGGTGAAATGGGTGGTGTAGGGGGCATAGTTGCAGCATATAGTCCCTTGGGAATTGCTCCTGCTGTATGTGTCAGTGTTACAACAAACCAATAAAGTGGTGTAAGTAAACATAACTGGAGAGCCCAAGACACCACACCCAATTACTGGTACTAGACCCACATGGCACAAGTCTGCATCATTTTATCCCCACATTAATAGAAATTTTATCCCCATATTAATAGAAATGTGATCACATAAGTGGTTACTTGGGCATGGGAAAGTTTAGTAAAAAGAACCACTTAGCACAAGGGGAACATTTTACTCATACCACAAATGCCCATAGCTAGTAACAAAGTAGGAAATGCAGATGGAGACGTCTGTTCTCAGATATCTTGTAGAACTTCACAAACACTCACCAGGAGGAGATTTAGCTGGGACTTTAAGAACATAACATGTCACTCAAAGGGGGAGCAGATTCCTCAGATATGACCCCTTAACATTATCCTCTGCCACCCCAAACATCTGGTCATGCTTAATGCACTCCAGTACCCAGAATCACAGACTGTCTCCCCATCCATCCACTAAAATATGGGGGAAATGTGTGCTGGCTTAATGCTCTGCTACTCAACAGCAGTGCCTCCCTTCCACAAAGAGGACTTGGATAAGTGTGCACCTTGCATTAAAGGGTGGACTGCTGACCACAAACTCATAGCAATCTCCCACTAGGTACTATGGGAGGCAGTTTTGGTGATGAACACTAAGCTTCCAAAGTCCACTCATTTGTGAGGTATTTTGTCAAGTATGGAGTACGGTATATAAATGTTGTTAAATAAAGACTAAATTGTTATTGCTAGTCATACTGTTCCATCTCATTCCCCCTTGTAGGGTGAGAGGAAGAACACATGGCAGCAGAACAGAATTCTAGTGCAACTCCATGCAGTGAGCATTGCCAGCGCATTGTCTCAATGGCAACATTTGCTCCCCAAGAGGTGACTATCCAGGCATAGACAGCACAGGGGCAACCAGTTGAATGCATACCCACTGGAAAAGTGGGGAGCCTGGCTGTGGAATGGCGAAGTGCTCAGATGAAAAGCATCCTTTTTCAATTACCCATGCAAACAACACATAATCATAGGCAGCGTCTACCAATTGTACTTCACTATCCCCATGTTCCTCTTATCTCTCAACAGGCAACTAGGCAGCGTTCCAAGACTCACAGAGACAAGATGCTGCTTCCCCCACCCTCTTTAATGCAGACTTCAAGCAAGGCTTACAGCAGCAACAAGAGGAGGAGGAGGAGGAGGAGGAGGAGGAGGAGGAGGAGGAGGAGGAGGAAGCAAGCTGCATAGGGCCAGTGCAAATCCAGATGCTGCTAGTGTTGCCAGTTTTTTGTTCTTGCGGTACTCCCCTGCCTTTGAAAGGTGTCTGGCAGACAGAAAAGTCGCAGGTGCACTTTTACCCAGCATGGTGGTGTGCCACTGGCAAGCAAAGCTATAGCTGTTACTCCTCTTTCTACCCTGAAGTTTTCAGAGGCACAGGAGCCTTACAAGAACACAAGTGCAGCAGCCTCTATTCCTTTGTGATCCTCCCTGCACTCCTTCTACCATTTGTATCACCTTTGACCCTCCAGATGTTGCTCAGTTACAGCTCTCATTATCCCTAGCCACTGGCTATGCTTGCTGGGGCTGATGGAAGTTGTAGTGCAGCAACATCTGAAGGGCCAAAGGTTCTCTTTTTTTGCTGAATTTCTGTTCTCACAATAGTTAAGCAAATTCACCACCTTATTCTTCTGTTAGGTAAATTTAGATTTTAATAGTCTTATGGGGAACTTCCTCTTTAGATGATCATTTGTATTACTGTTGTAAGCTAGTTCTGCTGCAGCTGGATGCCCTCCTGCTCCTTCTGTTGAGTAGAGTTCCTGGACTTCTGTTCCAAAGTCATAATAATATTCACTCCCACAAGATAGAGTGATGGACAACTTGGATGACTTTAAAAGTATATTGGACAACCTAATGGAGGATAAGTCTATCAGTGGCAACTAGCCACGATTGCTATGTTGTAACTCCACTGTTGGAAGCAATTTATGCCTCTCTATAGCAGAAGCTGTAAATCAAAAGCTGAGAGACTGCTGTTGTGCTCAGGTCTTCCTGTAGGCACCCAAATAGCCACTGCCAGAACAGGATGCTGAACTAAATAGGTCTTTTCACCTGATCCAACAGGGTTCTTCTTATGATCTTAGCTGACACTGAAAGGAGACCTTGCCTTGATTGAGCCTTAGAACACAACTCCTTCGTGTTTTAAGCTACCATGGGAGAGGGGAAATGTACCATGGTGGTTTCTACTGATGGCAAAGCTCTTATGTTCATGCTTGGAACTGCACTTGGAGAACTGAGCTCTTTTCTCAATTAGCTATTACTAACTTGCTCAGTTTATTCCCACCCTCTCAGTAAAACTTCAAACTCCCACCTATCCACCTGCTTGACTTCGCCCCTCCAACCTCTTTGTTCCCCACCCACCTGTTTACTTGGCTTGTTGCTCTGGCAGTCATAGGGTAGAGGAAGATTTCTCTCTCCTCTCCCCCTCTTTGGTGCTTTGCAAGCTAGGTATGCAAGTGGGTGGCAGAGAGGGAGGATGTTTTCAACTTGGATTAAAATTGAGCCAGAGAAGTACTTTTTGGGGCCATGGAGTTCACCTCACATTTGAGGTGAGCATTAGGAGCTGATGAAATCCACATTTCAAAAGCCAGGAAAAACAAAATTCAGCAACATCACTGGCACCAACTTTGGTGGTCTTTCAGCTTTATTGCAGCACTTGCAGAGGACGGCTTCCCAATAGGTTCATGTTAACCCTGCAGTCAGATTGTCACTGTGCAACAAGAACAACCATTGAGATTTAGCACCAGTCAGAAGCAGTCCTCTGCCCAGACACAAACAGTCCTCCCCTGTAGGACTTGCACTGCTGAGACTGCAATGGAATCAGACAAAGGCTGCTCACTCAAATAGAGACTATTAAGAACACTGGAGAAATAAAAGGAAATAAAAGCTCTTGAGCACCTGTTTGGAGCGGGTGCTATCCAGGCCCTAATGAAGTCCTTATTTCTTTGCCAGGCACTTCAGGTGCAACCAGACATGCTGCAAGAGATTAGGATCTCCCATGTTGTTGTTGTTTTTAATTAAGAGCGGCCATAGGGTGGAAAGGAATCTGATCAGGGAGGTGGCGCCAAGGGAGAAGGGATGGTTTCCCCTGCTTTCCCCCCATTAAAATCCCTTACACCATTTGCCCCAAAGATAGCTGCATTTTCCTCTGAAGGAGAAAACTTTCATGCGTTACCTGCAAGTTTTCAACCACAGAACAAATCGCAGCTTGGATATGTGCTATGGCTCAGTGGCAGAGCTTTGCATGCAAAAGGTCTTAGGTTCCATCCCCAGCATCTCCAGGTAAATCCGGAAGGTACCCCATCTGAAACCCCCCAAGTCATTGTGCACAAAACTAAACTAGATGGCCCAAAGGCCAGTAGAAGCTCATTGGGAGAGGGGGTTTAACAGGGAAACGCTACAGGGAAAAGGGTTAAGTCCTCCCCTCCCCAACACTGCAGCCCCAAACCAATTCACATGCACACCCACACACCCCTACTATTAATCTTTCTTAAAACCAGGAGAGATTCTAATCTCAGTTCTGTGTCACATCTGGTTTGGCCCTGAGGCTCCAGTATCTTATTACTTCAGGTGTCAATGCAGGTGAAGCTGGGGAGGAGGGCAACCTGCTTTTTCCTCTTCTAGATCATCTTAACCCTGCCAGCCAAAGGTGTTTGCTTCTCCAGTTCAAAGAAGGCGATCTTTCGTTTCCTGTATCCTGCCCTTGCCTGAAGTAGGATTGGCCTTTGAGTCCTTTTCAGGGCAAGGTGTGTGTGTGTGTGTGTGTGTGTGTGTGTGTGTGGTGGGGGAGAGAACCTCTACTGATGTCATCCCCTTGCCCCCACTTCCTGCCATTCATAGCTACCAAATCACTCATCGACTGAGCTAGATGAATGCAAGTGATGGTGACTCATCCCTGCATACGCTGTGGGCTCGAGACGCATTGTGTTTTGATTGTTACTTGAATTACTAGTGAATATTTTATTGTAGGGATCAGGAAACTGTCACATTTCTATTATCACTCTCTATTCATTTCCTCGGCATCCTTGGCAAGCTTCAGAGCCCATCAAAGAATGACAAATGGCATTAAGTATAGGGATCACTTTGCTGCACCCACGGTTGAAATGAAATCTCTTTTGGTGTGGGATGGAGCAGCCATAGAACAATCCACCAAGAGAGGCTCCCAGTGCTTCTTAGGCCCACGTGTCACATACAGTACACATTTTCTACATGGAAGTCAGTTTTGTGTCAAAAATGGCACAATCCCACACAGTGTCAGAGCTAAGCTAGGTCAGTGGGTGGCCACAAATGGATTTAGACCTAACAGGTGTGTTGTCTGGCACAGGGTTCCCATGCTGAACAGCCTTCTCTGTTGACCATGCAAAGGCAGGATACCATGTTTGCAAACCTAGACTATTTTTCCTGCCAGCCAACTACATCCCTTAGAACAGTCCCATTATACATCCCCCCCAAGCTTCCTCCTAGTGAAAACCCAACTCTCCATCATTCCCCCTTCATTTTTCTTTTACACTATGCATATAATGTGCCTAGTGCACTGGTAGATTTACCCCTGTATCTTTGACACTCTGCTGGTTAGGGTAGCAACAGAGCTCTAACAGTTGCTCACATAGATCCCATAACCATATAAATTATGAAGTCTGCAACAAAGAAATGGGCTTAAAATGCATCCTTTCAAATGCGTTTGCTGATATCAAGTGCACCTCTGAACTTTTCTCCTGAAAGTCTTTGGTCTTATGCAAATCATATGCTATTGTCTATTGTCTAGCACTCTGCTTTGCCTGCAGTTGCAAAGAACATTTGAAGGGAGGAGGGATGGATGAAAAGGGGATTGTTGCAGTTCCACAATTTAAAATCACATTCCATTGTTTAATCTATTTTATCTGGACTGCTAGCGTGTATTAGGGTGAATTTTATGCTGGTGCCTTTTTTAATTTTTAAAATTTGTATTACAGCTTTCCCCGGAGGAGATAAAGGTGGTGTACAAGGTCGTCCCCACCATCTTATCCTCAAAACAATCCTGTAAGGTAGGTCAGACTGAGATTTAGTGACTAGCTTTTAGTCCACAAAAAGCTTATGACATAATAATATTTGGTTGTCTTTAAGGTGCCACAAAACCTCTTGTTCCATTTGTTGGTTTAAAATATTCCTATGTTGCCTTTCCAAGGCAGAAGGCGGCTTTCAGGAAATAAGATGAAAACACATTTATTAAATCTAACAGACATTACCATTGCTTCTTCTGAAAAAATCTTAGAAAGAGTAGCTGGCAGGACCAAATGCCAGGCCAAAAAGATCAGCCTTACAAGCTGCCTTGAGAGCCAGCAAGGAAGAACTACAATCATCTTATGTGGGAGATCATTCCATAGCCTCAGGGCAGTTGATGTAAAGGCCTTATATCCAGCCACAAGAGTTCCCACACTCTACACCCACAGACACAGACAGCTGGAACATGAAGCCTTTCCCAGTGCAGGGCTCTTGGGCAGAGTATCAGCACCCCATAATTGTTGTTGTTGTTGATGATGTTGTTGTTGATAGTACCCTGTCCCTCCAGCTACTTCCCCCTCATCCAGTGCCTGTGGGCATCTCTCATGCAGTTTCTGTGCCAAAATCAACCCTTCTCCTGAGCCCTGTGCAACACATGGAGATTTCAGGTGGGTGTCACCAGAAGTAGAGCGGCTGTAGACTTTGGTAATCTAGTAGGGGGAAACTTGTTCTTCTGGCATGGCTGAAGACTTCTCCCCAACACCTCTCATACTACCTGTGCCGTCAGTATTTGCAGGGACTAGTAATATTTAGCAGGATTGCTGTTATTTCAACTGCCAGGGATTTGGAAACTCAGGTGCTTGTTGGCATCACTCACTGCTTTCCATTCCTGAACTTCTCCTGCCTCTGCCAAAAAAATTCAGAGTCAGTACCTTAGAGTCAGCAGCAGCAGCAGCAGGATCCCTGAGTCAGGCAAGTGACAGTTCTGGATCCTCACATGAACTGTCCTGCCAGCTCCCAGCATCACCCCAATGTGCACATGGTCACTGCCCTGCTCTCAGGAGAATTGCAGCCTCTCCAGTACTCCCAGGCAGTCAGCGTTGCGAACAAATGATACAGTCTCTGCCGCAGTGTATTCAATCAATTGCAGCAGAGCCCAAATCATGCCAGATGCCCCCATGCCCTGTTAGAGGGAAGAGACATCATTTCCTAGCAGCTGGAGGCCGCAGGGGAATATGCACACTGAACAGTAACTATATATAACTATAAATAGCTATATGCAACTGTATATATACACATCTATATACATTGTGTGTGTGTGTGTGTGTGTATTAAAGGACAGTACAGAGCTTTGGTGACTATGAGGATGGATTATCGGTCAGCAGTGTACATGGTATAGTACAGAGGAACATAGGCAAGAAAAGACTGGTCTGTGCCCCAAGGTCCCTACAATCTACATTTGGTTAGGGTATGGTCGTGGGGATAAGGGAAGGGAAGTGTTAGGACGCCAACAAGTTGGCGCGCTGAAGAGCAGCAGTCAGAGTCGATAAAGCTGAGGTCAAACAGTCCAGGTCAGAAGCCAGCCGAAGTCAGGTAGTTGCACAGGTGTCAGGAGTAGCCGAAGCCGGTTCAAGCCAGAAGACATGAAGCCGAGGTCAGGATTAAGCCAGGAGTCAGGAAGCCGAAGTCACAAATATAGGAACCAGGAACAGGACAAGCAAGAACAACCACGTGCTCCAGCACAGCAGTTGCAGGTGCTGGTGAATGGAGCAGCCGGCCTTCCTTAAGTAGCTGGCTCATGACCACGCCTCTTACGAGCTGCAGCTGCCTCTAATTGTTCCCTAGGTCTCTCAGCTCTATGTTCTACAGCTGAGAAGGGAGGAGGGGAGGGGGCCAGCCAGTTCTTCTCCTCACAAGGGCCTGATTCTGGCTTGACTGCTTCCTCCTCCTGTCCAGGTCTTTCCACTTCCCTATCTGACTCTTCCTCTTCTGAGGAGTGCCGCCACCAATCCTCTCCAGGTATGAAATCCTCCACTTCCCCAGATTCTTCCGTGAGTGCAGCCTTGCCGGGGGGGGGGGGGCTTGCCACCACTCCTCCTCATCCGGCTCAACCCTGACAGGAAGGACTGACCCAGGAATTCATGGCCTCCATGGTGACCATGCGACTGTCTCAGTTTGTTGTCAGCCTGACGCACAGAGCAGGCTATACCCTTGACTCGGTCTTCGCTCCAAGTGAGGAGAGGGATGGTCTGGAAATAGGAGTGGTCTCTGTGACTCTGTTGTCATGGTTGGACCACTTCCTGATCAGGTTTGGTCTCACAGCAGATATCTCCCTCTGCAAGTGTGAAGGACCAATTAAGATGGTCCACCACATAGCCTTACAGATCCTGATGAATTTCTGAATGCTCTGGGGGACTTTCCAGTGGATGGAGTAGGTGACCCCGTTAAGGCTCTCGTCTCACTGTGATGTGTGATCTCACTTCGCTGAGATGAGAAGGGTGCTGACACAATCACTCCTGAGCACCCCTGGTATTCTAGGGAGCTGTGTGCAGTAAAACAGGCTGGATGATGGCTAAAGCACAGACGGTATACAGTGGTGCCTCGCAAGACGAAATTAATTCATTCCGCGAGTGTTGTCGTATAGCAGAAATTTCGTCTTGCGAAGCACGGTCGGAGGAAGCGCGGTTTTAAGAAAAAAAATCACAAAACATTTTCGTTTTGCGAGACACGGCCATAGGAAAATTCATCTTGCGAGTCACCCTTTCGTTAGCGAAAGCCTTTCGTCTAGTGAGTTTTTCGTCTAGCGAGGTATTCGTCTTGCAAAGTACCACTGTATTACACATTCTGATGCCAACTGAGGACTTTAGTTAGAGTTCATAATCACATCTACCATGTCATCATCTAGCAGAGCTTTTCTGGGTCATTTGGAATCTTGTTTCACCTGTAGGTGGGGACAGGCTCCTGGAAGCAACAGAGGCCTGTTGTGATCATTAGGCCCATCTTTTGAGGATAAAGTTGTTTGATTCTGCAGCAATTTAGATGCTATCATCATGGTTCCAGTTCCAGTTGAGGTGTCCAGTGTCACCTCCTCTGACTTTATGGGATCAACTTCTGTTTATGAGGGCTGAGAATACGGACAGGGCACTTGCATGATGTATCCAACTATGCACCCCGTCGATCCCTACCCATCACGGCTGGTGAAATCAAGAGGGGGAAAGATTGGTTAATGGATTATAACAACTATCACCCTGTCATAAATACTTCTTGCCTGGGGAAGGTGATTGAGAGGGTTGTGGTGGAGCAACTAAAGACATTCCTGGATGAGACTAATTACAGTTCTAAATGCCACAGTCTCACTATTCTGAAGCAGGGACTAAACTAAGTTTAGGAGAACATATTTAGTAAGGGAGCCTTCCTCCCATGGCACACCTAAAAAAACACCGAGATTGCTGTGTCATTGATGCACACAGCAAGACAGCTTACATTTTGGCAAAAATAAAATAAAATTCCAGCCACTGAGGTGTTTTTTCCAGGGACAAAAATTAATAACAAGATGCCTAATTTAAATTTATACAAGGCCATCAATTACCACAGCAGCATCTGGGAACTCTGCTGGCAGTGTCAAATTGCCAGTCATCATCATTTTATTGGGATTTCATAGTATCTGGATTATTTGCAGACAGGAAATTTCCTTACATTAATTAAAATATTTTTAACAAGCTAACACAATTAATCATGTTGCTCTTTTTGCAGGCCTCCAGTTGTGTCCTGCTCCAGCTTACAAGGCACCCCAGCAGCTCCTGTGTTCAGGTGTCAGGAATCCACATGCAAAGGGTTGGGGGGAAGATGTACCTCCTGCCCCCACCCCTGACCTTCATGCATTCGTTGCTCCTTTGTCATCAGTTCCTATGCATTTTTGCAGTCACAGGCTGCTCATACACATCCACTGCATGTACAACTTCTTTACACAGTCCTGCTCACAGACAAATCATTAACATGTGGAGGCCGAATGTGGGACTATGGTATACATGAACCTGGTCCCCCTCCACGCATCCATCTAAAAACAACAGCAACCCCTCTTGTGATCTCAGGGCTGTCAGCAATTCAGGAAGTTAGGTTTCTCTGCAGACCTTCCTGACCAGGTATGACCATTCACAACAACAGAACGTGCTGAGAGCTAAGCCTAATTTTATCTCATGCTATATAATCTAGAGTTCATTTACATGTTCAGAAACGGAATATAGTCTGGCTGCAGAGGTGCAGATTTTTTCTTTTCTTTTGAGGGCCACATCTTTTCAAAGAGAATTTTGGGGGAACTGCATGCTGGTGAGCCAAAAGCGGATGGTGTTTGCAGCATTACAGGATTGCAGAGCTCTCTCAGCCTCTCCATTTCTCATTCACTCAGTGGTTCTCCTTCCATCTCTCTGTCCATTTCAGCTCTCACCACGTTCCCCCTCCTCAGTTGTTTGCAGATAGCTCCATCTGTTTTGGCCCTGTCCATTTCTATTCATCCCCATCCTGCAGCTTACTCATAATTGTAAGCTTGCCCCCCACCTCATAATTAAGCAGCTGCCCTATCCTGATCTCTCACAGACAGACAATATGGAAGAGAAACCAATTCCTAGAGGAGTGGTCCAGAGAGCAAGAGTGGGCCAGCAGCCAGGCCATATGTTCCCCACCAATCCACTACAGAAGTTCTAAATAAAGCAAACATTCTCTATGGCTGTTGAAAGCTAGACATCTTCTTCCTGACATGCTAGCTTTCCATCAGCAAGACATGCTTTGATGCAAAATAATATTTGGTCAGGAGAGCTATATTGCATTTTTCCTCTGAAAATATAGAGTGATCTGCCATCATTTACAGATTCAGCCACTCTATAGCTTTTACTTTGTAAATTAGATCCATAACCCAGCATATTGGTATTTCCTGCCACATTGTATCATATTTGTGTCTGTGTCCACACACTGTAAATGTGCAGTTTGACAGTAATTCAATATGTGGTGGCATGCATACAGTGTTATGCTCACATGCCTTCCATGATATCATGGCTTAAACTTGTTCTATTCTAAATACAACAGTCTGTTAATTCAAAATGGGAACGTTATGGAGTTGGAAATTACTTCAAAGGCTGCATCTTGCAATTCTATGCTGCAAAGACACCTTATATGTAGACCATCCCTGCAGGATCATGTGCACAGCTTTACCTTGAAAACCTGTAACAAGATGATTCCAAATAATATGTTTTGCTGCAGTACTGCTTTTGTAGTTTGATACCCCACAATGTCTTGGCTAAACCTAATGTCCAAACTGAATTTCCTTTCCAGTCCTGGTGCTCTTCAGTGTATATGGTGAATAATCGTATTCTCTCTTCTTTATAATGTCTCTTTAAGTAGCTGAAAATTGCTTCCCCTTTCATATTCTTTAAAATCCTGCTTAAACATATCTTGGTTGCTTCAGCCTTTTTTCCTCATGTGACAAGCCTTCTAGAGCAGACCCTTCATCACCCACGTATTTTCCATCTGAATCCTTTCTAGATTGTTGACAGCCTTCCTAAGTAATTAATCTGCAGTCTTGGTTATGGATTCTGTTATATAAAATGGTGATGGCCTTTCATGCCATGGCATCACATTGCTGTGAGGCAAGTGAGATGTTGCAGGGTTCTGGCAAGTCCAGAGTGTCCACCATGGGGAAAGTCCATCTGGGAAGACTCTTCCCATGACACCCAGGTGCCTTACTTGTTAGCAATGCAAAATGCCAGGGATTGTGTGTGCCTGGCCTCTCCACACCCCATACCCTTGCTAGCTGAGCAAGCTGAGAAACAAAAATAAGCAAAGAACATGAGTCTCAGATGGGCTCCCCACTCCCTTATCCCAACCACTACAGAAAGCTGAATCACAAGCTTAATTAGGGTTAATGCGACCCAAAAGGATTCTCCTGGACTCAAAGTTATTAGCAATATTGAGAAGGAGAGGGAGTGCATGGCACTAGGGACAAGAGGGGCAATAAGGGTCAATTGGTTGATCCTACTCTTCTGCCAGAGCCAGGCATGGTCCAAAAAAAAAGATTCTACAGATGCCTGCACAGAGCTATTTGATCAGCAATGAGAATTTATCCCCAAAGCTCCTTTTGAAGCCTGCAAGGCATGACATAAGGATTCACAGAAGCCATCAGCAGATACCAAACAAAACAGTAATTTCCTGCAATGCCCAGCTCAGCCAGACCACTGGGGCACAGGCATGGGGGGTGGGGGTGGGGGTTAAGGGAGCTATTCTGTATCAAGGATTCTGGGTCCATCTGCTTTCCCTGGAGGGTATCTTTGACCCTCCTCTTGCATCCCATAGGGAAACTAAGGTCAAAACATCAACAGTACCCCCGGAGGATTCCACCAGCTGTTGGGGCTGGGAGCATTGGCAGGCAGCAGCAAAGAGACAATGTCCCCTCTGTTTAGTTTTTGGACATGCAGCAGTATCTTGTGGCAGTGCATTGGCAGTCAGAAAAGAAAGAGAGTAACAGCTAATATGAATACAGGACTCCAAAATACACTGAACACTAGGTTAAACATCCACATGATGTTCCATTTCAAGTTTATTTAAGGAAGCAGTTTATAGGGTGCAGAAGAACATAGGAAACTGCCCTATATACTGAGTCAGACCATTGGTTCCATCTAGCTCAATAGTGTATGCAGTGACTGGCAGCAGTTCTCCAGGGTTGCAGACCCAACCTGGAGGTGCTGAAGATTGACCCTGGGAAGTTTTGTATATGCAAAACAGATGCACACAAAAGAGCTATGACTCTTCCCTTAAACACAGAAGACCATGTTGTCAAAACCTTCATCCCAGCAGGTTTTTGCACACTCTGTTCCCATCCAAGTAGTTTGACTCCCATTTCTCTTTCAGAGCCTGACTATTGCAGAAAAAATGGAACTCAATAAAATGGTGTCAGATGTTGGTTTGAGAGCAAAATATGGTTTGAACAAAACACTACAGGCAACTCCTCGTTTGAGTGGGGGTTATGTTTCAGGTTACTGAGCACATCAGCAGTCACATGTAAGCCTGTTTTGCCCCCACCCCTTTCCACTCCTGTTTCACCCCCTTCCAGGGCTGAAAACAACACATGCGGTCGCTCATCAATTGGATATGACCAAAATGGTCACCACCTGTATTTGTTATATTCAGGTGAAATGGCAAATGGGGGGTTGTTGCAAAATGGGATAATTAACTCCTAATCTATTGCGGTTGTTGTTGTTGTTGTTGTTATATCCTGTCTTCCCTCCAGGGAACCAAATCTTCACAACCACCCTGTGAGGTGGGTTAGGTTGAGCAACAGTGACTGCCCCAAGGTCACCCAGTGAGCTTCATGGCTAAGTGTGGATGTGAAGCCTGGTCTCCCAAGTCTTTGAACACAACAAAGGGGGAAGAGGAGGAGGGACAACATGTTCATGAGGCTAATGGCAGCTACTGTGCATGCTCATGGACCAACGGCTGAACTTCATTACGTAATTTTACTTACTTCTGTTATATAGATTCATCCAGTCCAATTTTGGTTCAAAATTGGGAAAGGAGTATGACAAGGCTGTATATTGTCCTCCTGCTTATTTAACTTATATGCAGAATTCATCATGCGAAAGGCTGGGCTGGATGAATCCCAAACCGGAATTAAGATTGCCGGAAGAAATATCAACAACCTCAGATATGCTGATGATACAACCTTGATGGCAGAAAGTGAGGAGGAATTAAAGAACCTTTTAATGAGGGTGAAAGAGGAGAGCGCAAAATATGGTCTGAAGCTCAACATCAAACAAACTAAGATCATGGCTACTGGTCCCATCACCTCCTGGCAAATAGAAGGGGAAGAAATGGAGGCAGTGAGATATTTCACTTTCTTGGGTTCCATGATCACTGCAGATGGTGACAGCAGTCACGAAATTAGAAGACGCCTGCTTCTTGGGAGAAAAGCAATGACAAACCTAGACAGCATCTTAAAAAGCAAAGACATCACCTTGCCGACAATGGTCCGTATAGTTAAAGCTATGGTTTTCCCAGTAGTAATGTACGGAAGTGAGAGCTGGACCATAAAGAAGGCTGATCGCCGAATAATTGATGCTTTTGAATTATGGTGCTGGAGGAGACTCTTGAGAGTCCCATGGACTGCAAGAAGATCAAACCTATCCATTCTTAAAGAAATCATCCCTGAGTGCTCACTAGAAGGACAGATCGTGAAGTTGAGGCTCCAGTACTTTGGCCACCTCATGAGAAGAGAAGACTCCCTAGAAAAGACCCTGATGTTGGGAAAGATGGAGGGCACAAGGAGAAGGGGACGACAGAGGATGAGATGGTTGGACAGTGTTCTCGAAGCTACTAATATGAGTTTGACCAAACTGCGAGAGGAAGTGAAGGATAGGCGTGCCTGGCGTGCTCTGGTCCATGGGCTCACGAAGAGTAGGACACAACTGAACGACTAAACAACAACAACAACAAGTCCTAGATTGGGGTGCATGTGGAGGAACCACAGGCATGTGCAGCAGAAACAGCTAAAGGCTTATGGGTGGGTGTCTTATGTGTTCCCTGACAAAAAAATAATAATATGGCACTCTTCCATCCTTGAGAATCTGTCTTTTAAAATAGGAGAGTAGGCACATTTGGTGTTTTCACCAACACAAGCCTCAAAAGTTCCTAGTCCCTGTTGCAACAACTTCCAGACTGTTAACAGTGGTAACGTTTTTTAGAGGAAAAAACAAACAAACCCTGAAATGGCCAAGGCTTCTAGGCTGAGACTCCATTCTAAGGCCCCAGTGTGTCTGGACTGTATTAGCTAACTTAATAAGGAAGTGTCACCTGTTGCTGTTTGCACTGCCACTGCCAGAAACCACTTCAATTAAATCCCTTCTATGTAAGAAGGCCAAGCCAGGCATTAACAATGATCCCTTAACTTGCTCCCTTAACATGCTCCCACAAGCCTTAGGCAAACACTGTTTGTGTATAAAGGAGAACCTCAGGGTCTGGCTGTGGCTCCAGTGGAGGAGCTGCTGATCACTTATTCAGTGGGAGTCTGAATTCCTCCTCCGGCAAACACAGCAAGCAGCAGGGACTCCTGAAATGGTTATGGCATAAACCAGGGAAATTAAGCAAGTGACTAGTTTTTCCTCTATGGGGCAACCTAAATGTTTATGGGGAGAGCACCATGCCTTGGAAAATATGCCAGCTGCACAGCTGTATAGGATGGGGTGATTTAAAGCAAAGCACCAACAGCATGTGTTAAGAGGGTTGCTGAACTCTTCCCTAGCAAATCACTTTCCACTAGAACCCCTCTTTCCCCGCCCTGGCTGCATTTCCCCCCTCTGGGTTCCAAGAACAGAAAGAAACCCAACGTGGGAAAGAATAGTTGCTGAGAAAGCCACTTGTGAGTGTGGGGAAGCAGCAGTTGTGAGAAGTACCTCTGTCCTCCTGCCTGCTGCTTTTTTGCTTCACTTTGCTCCATCCTGCTTCACAGTGATGCTGCATGAACCATGTTCTAAGATACATGTCAGGCTGCCATCACTTCCAGCTTAGAGCCATGATGTGATGGGGGCAGCCCTTTACTCAAAAACAACTTTGCCTAACTAAAGTTATAGACGTCAGGCAAATGCCTATTGTCCCTCCACATGCACCTCAATATAGGACTAGACAAATCTGTGTAGTGGAGGCATGTAAAACTCTATAGGTATTGAGAGTTTTGTCCCATTGGTGCCATCTCCATCGTGGCATTTTCTTATGCCACTCACACGATGCTTTTCCAATGTGCTCTAGCTGTGGTTTGAAAAATGAGGCTTTTCCCCATACACTGGAAAAGGCAGAGGGCTCTTGGATGAATGCTGATGGATAATGCTGCCAGTTCAGAAAGATAGCTACCCTATTACACTGAAGTTTCATAAAGCAGACATAGCTGCAACTGTGCAAAAGTAAGAACGGCTCTGGGATGTGGATGCTGTGCCTTTTCCATGTCCTCACACACAGCACAGGTGCACCATGCCATGGCCCCAGCTGGCTGAAGAAGTACCTGCTGCCTGTTGCAGGCATGCTGGGCGAGATTGCTTTGACCTCAGCAGGTGTGTCATGTTGCCGCTCTGCTTCATGCAACAGATGCCTTCTGGTCAGGCTCCTCTGAACACGACAGGTGACTTGTATGAGAATCAATGCTCTGCCACGCAGAACACGCATCGGAATGAGTACAAAAAATGTGCTCTTGTACACAAGCTTGCTATCCTTTGTTACACTGCACATCCATCCCAAGTTCTGCCTCACAGAGCATACTTGCTGGAGAGGTAGGAGTGTTATGGTGTGGAACAGATCCTCTGTTATTGCCAGATGAAAAATAAACCAGCCAGTAATGAAAGTGAATTACACAAGGTTTTGTTTTTGTTGTGCTTTTCGGAATTCCCATAATGTTATATTGGTACTTAAGCTTAGGGCCAAACTGGATGTGTCAGGGACAGCCATGTATATTTATGCATGTGTCCACCATGTTCACATGTACCGGTATGTATGATGTAAGGAGCTGCACAAATTGTAAAGTGCAGATCTCTACAGACTGTGCTGTGATAGTTACTGAGGCCCCTTTTAAAACCCATGAAATAAGACACATTTTCCAAGATGCATCTGATGAGGTCACAGCTATGTACTCCAGTTGGAACCCATTGGGGGGGGCACACAGGTTAAAAACAGTCAAAGGCCACTTGCAGGGAAAAGACAGCCAACAAGGGAATTAAGTACCTTCTCCTTCCTGCTTGCTGGTTTCCCCCTGCTAATACACCCCTAATGCCTGCATTGCAAATATGGCACGGGGCACCCCACCTTTGCCTTGCAACATCCAGTTTCTCCTGAGAGCTGGTGTTGTATAGTGTTCTGTGTGAATCAGGAAGTCCAAGTTCAGATCTGATTTCAGCCCATTGGACTTACTGAAGAGTCTTTGGCAAGTCATCATTCTTTTCAGCCTCAGCCTCCCATCTGTAACATGGGGATAATAATACGGATACAGGGATACGGACAAGATTACTGAGCACTCTAAAGACCTAGGTATTATCATCCTCATCATAATTTATTATGAATACCAATAATATATCCACTACAACTACGACTACTTCCACTTTTCTTTCCATTAGGGCTCTGGCTCCTCTCTAATTGTCAGGAATAGTAAGAGGGAAGTTGTAGCTGAGGCTATTTGACTGCTGGTGTTTTTTATTCCCCCTCCCCTTACAGGTGCAGTTGCCCCTCTCTGTGAGAAACTCTCTCCTGGTAATGAGCTCTTTCCACCATCAGTCACTGTCTTCTTTAATGGGATGTGGGGCCAGGGGGAAATGTCCCTGGGCTGACCCCTGCTCAGGCACTCACTCCCAGCCAAGAACAGCCCCCTCAGACTTTGGGCTGAGAATGGCATGTGAAGGAGCAGGAGGGAGGGAGGGGCAGAGATAAGCACAGTGGAATGTGGACACTCCTGACAAAAGCACCAGCATTACATCCCAGCAGCTTGTGCAAATTCCTGCTGTGCCTTTGCTGGAGGAATGTTTGCAGTACCCATCAAGAGCACTCAAACTGTGAGGAGCCCAAGGGGGAAACTATCTTCCTGAGAGCACCATTACACCTAAGCACTGAACAAAGGCAGGGAAGGCATAATCCTTCTGCCAAAAATAAGGGAGGACAGATGCTAAGCACCTAAGGAATTTCACATTGCATGTTGCCCGGGAACTGCCTTCCCTAGGTTAGCAGTGCCAGCCTTGATCAGGCAGTTAGTCTTCCAGAAGGACACCTGTGTGCAGGTCAAGCAGGCCAGAAGCATCAGCAAAGCCACCTTCCTCATCTCCTTCCATAGACACTTCTGAGAGTTGCTTTATAATACTGTAGCTTCTAAAGTGCTGGTGGCTGGTTGGGGGGTGGGATGAAACCTGTCACCCAGTGTGCTCACCAGACACTAGGCTGCATTTGCTATGGGAAGACACTCCCCTTCCTTATTACAAGGTGCTGTGATTTTACAGAAGAAATGAACTGCCAAAGCTAAGAATTATGATGGCAAATTATAATGGCCAACCACAAATATGCATATCCTCAAACTGAAGAGGAACAAAAGACATTATAGTTTAAAGGGTGTGAGGGTCAACTTTCCCAAATGTCAGTAAAGACACCACAAAAAGCATTCTTATCCACGCATTAGCCTCACTGGGTGGGAGAGGGTCATTCCTTGCACCAGGAATGCAAAAGCAGGCATGCCAGCCAAGTGAATTCACTATACCAGTGACACTATACCATTATGTTGGGAATAGACCACCATTGGTTCATTCCTACCTGAGATGCACATAACAATAAGAAGGGGGGAGGGACTGGGTGTGACAGGGGAGGAACAAAGTTTAGTAAGAATCCTATGGATGACTTCAGTTTCCTGCTCCAGTGTAATATTATGCCAACATAATAGGTGGTGCAACTAAATATAATTCGTCTGAGCCATACACCAGCACTGGAGCTCACTACAACACACAGCGCATCACATCAAAAGACAGGAAAGCCACATGGATAAGTCTTGCGTTCCCAGGCCCCTAAGGACTCTACAAACACCTGTCCAAAACAAACTTCACCTACACTGTTGCATCTGAGACAGCAAGGAGAAGGCACCCATCACTGGTAAGGGAGGAGTTGGCCCACTAAAGAGGGAATTACCATACCTCAACAGGGGAATCCTGAGTACCCTCCAGCCCACCCCTCTAAGCATGCAATAGAGCATGGGTAGGCAAACTAAGGTCTGGGGGCCGGATCCGGCCCAATCGCCTTCTAAATCTGGCCCATGGACAGTCTGGGAATCAGCGTGTTTTAACATGAGTAAAATGTGCCCTTTTGTTTATAATGTATCTCTGGGTTATTTGTGGGGCATAGGAATTCATTCCCTTTTTTTAAAAATGTAGTCTGCCCCCCCACAAGGTCTGAGGGACAGTGGACCGGCCCCCTGCTGAAAACAGTTTGCTGACTCCTGCAATAGAGCAATGGCAACAGAGTGCCTGCACTCCTGGAATATGGGGAAGCTGTGTATTGGCTTTACATTCCACTTTAACAGGTAACAGCTCTACCTCCACAGCCAGAGGCAGTAGTGCTTGCTGGGACAAGCTGCAGGGAGCACAGCTACCTTTGGCTGGGGAACACCACACCGTCCACTCCATCCACTGCTGTTGTTGGTCATGCTTTTTGGACTCATTCATTCTTCCATACAGGTCAAAGACAGAGTTAGATAGTAACACTGGATAGGGTCAATTTAACTTTATGCTTGCTTTTCAGCTTTGGCCTATGGAAAGTTATTGATGATAGGATTCAATAATAAAGCAAATAGCCCTGAAATATAGCTGACTGCTACAGTGGTAAGTCTCCCCATTCTTTCCTTCTAGGCAGGGGTATGCCCAATAAATTCTTACCTCTACTCTGAGCATGCTTCTACTTAGAATGCAGACTGTTCACTTCTCACTTTGACAATTTAGTGCAAAATTTGTAAGCAGGGCCCCACCAGATGATATATTATGTTTTAACCATTTTCATGCCGTTTTTTGTTTGTTTATTTATTTAAAGCATCTTACCACATTCTTAGGGGAGCCTGCGACTCTCCAGACATTACTGGACTTCCATCATCCTTGACCACTGGTCATGCTGGCTGGAAGAAGAAGAAGAAGAAGAGTTTGGATTTGATATCCCGCTTTTCACTACCCGAAGGAGTCTCAAAGCGGCTAACATTCTCCTTTCCCTTCCTCCCCCACAACAAACACTCTGTGAGGTGAGTGGGGCTGAGAGACTTCAAAGAAGTGTGACTAGCCCAAGGTCACCCAGCAGCTGCATGTGGAGGAGTGCAGACACGAACCCAGTTCCCCAGATTATGAGTCTGCCGCTCCTAACCACTACACCAAACTGGCTCTCTGATGAGAACTGGAACTGATGAGAGCTAGAGTCCAGCAACATCTGGAGGGCTACAAGTTTCTCACCTTTGCTTCTACTGTTCTCACAAGATCAGTCATCCCTGTTCACATCTTTGCCTGTCTAAAATATATTACACACAAGGAAAAAAGGTTGGGGAGGGAGGAAGTGGAAGTTGCAATTCTTATAATGACCAGCTGGGATGGAAACAGTTCTGGTAGCCTCATGCCATGGCTGCCTCTAGGTGACAGTTGAGGTAGACTAGGCTGAGAGAGGCTGATGGGTTTGATTTCACTTGGTGGGCTTTGTGGTTGAATGAGGATATGAACCTGGGTCTCCCCAGCCCTTGTTCAACACTGTTAATACAACTGGCTCTCCAGCAATGGTGAAGTTGAAGTTTGTTTTGTTCTGTTCCAGGTACTCCCTGTGTTGACGCCCATCTAAGCAAGTGGTGCAAAAGGTGCATTTGAACTTGCTGTCCGTTCCGATCAGGAACATTATGTTTTCGAGTAGCTGCCAAGCAACTTCCCTAATTTTTGTTCCTTGAAAGCATCCTTGTAGACATGGTCCAAGGGTCAAATCAGACATGACTTTTATCACATAGCTTGGCATTCTGTAGCTACTTTTAAGTTTTATAAACAGCCAGAGCCAATGGAGTTTTCCTCCCATTACAAACAGCTAGCCTGGGAATGTGCAGGCATGCACACACATAAATACAGATTCCTAGTGTATCCCATCTGGGACCATGGTGAGAAAAAGAGTTAATCCTCCCTCCCTTCTCCCCTCAACACAGCAAATATGATCAGGCTCCCCCCTTCAACAGCCCCACGTCAACTGTGCATTAAGATTATAAAAAAAAAACACCCACTACACCAAGCACATCTAGTTTGGCTCTTAGTGATGTCTCAATGCAAGAGCAGGCCAGGGCACTCTTAGACTTTGCACAGGAGCCAGGCCATGCCAGGATCCCACAGAAGGGAACAATGATCTGTGACTAAATGGAGGGCAGGAACAAAGAGGTTGTGAATACAGATTGCTTCTGAAGTGCATAGTGAATCTTCCCTGGTCATTAGACCACTCATGACCAAAACTTTGGGCTCATCCAGACTTCCTTCTGTGCTGTGCTTTCCAGGAACAAGTCTGCGTTTTCCAGTTTTGAGCAGGTTTGTTGTTGTTTTTGGGTCCTGCCACTTTCCCTGGGGAAACCCATTGTTTACTTCTGAGTGGCAATTGGGTTGTTTTTTTCCAGATTGGTGCTTTTCTGATTTAGCAGTAAACAGCTGGTTTTCCCAGGGGAAGTGGTGGGACAAAACCAAACCTGCTCAGACTCAGACCTGGAGGGTGTGGCACAAAAGGAAGTCTGGGTGAGCCCTGTATTGACTATGTATTGGAAGCCCAACCCCAGCACCTCTCAGCACAGGTGCTTGACCTTCTCCTCTAGGCATTGGCCACAAAGACAAAAGAACGGTAGGCTTCCTGAGTGGTTAGCCAAATCCTCAGACTTCTCTTTGATGACCATGTTTTGGCCCAACTTGGGTTACTCTCAGGCACTCTCACCATGCCCAGGAATTATCTTCAGATGCAGTCAGTGTATAGTTTGAATTCACAATTCAGCTGTCACAATTTCTGCATCTCTGAAACTCCAAAATCAGGGCCAACCTTATTGTGAAATAGCTGTCTTTTCAAGTCTCCAGTTCCACAGGGGGAAATGCAGCTTTCACACAACAGCAGAATCAGGAATCAGGAATCACACACAACTGAGTTACAGCTGCATGGGGGGGGGAAACATTGCAAAGAAAGACCCAAAGGATCTGGCAACCTAGGAATAGCTGGACTGCTGAGACAATAGCAACAGCCTTTGTAGAATAGGAGACCAGCTTCGAAACAAAATAAAAGATATTTTTTATTTTGTTTCGACTACGGCAGACCAACACGGTTACCTACCCGTAAGGAGACCAGCCTGTGAGACATCCACAAATCTGTCTGTGGGTTAACTGGCATATATCAGTGCCATCCAATTTCTGCATCTACTGGACAAAGATCTGCTGATGTGGCGACACTCTTCAGCCAACAAAATACTCGTTCCCTTCCATTATCTCCTTTATGCATTCCAGAAAAGTATAAAGGGCCTCTCACCACCAGAAGTTCTGGCTATACTGCACCAACAGGGCCTTTTTAATAATCAGATTATTTAAATGGGTATTCACTAAGCACCTCCAGGACAACAACTCCTCCTTCCAGGCACCTCCTCACTGGAAGAGGAAGAGCAATATATACGGCCTTTGATAAAGCAACACGACTTTGTTAGTTTGTGAGCACACGGAATGGCAAGAAAGCCAAAGTGAAAGGAAAGCCCCTCCAAGCTCTGGTAAATCCAGGTCTCCAAGGGTCTGGAGGGTCCTGTCCATGTCACTCAATGTTACTGCATTCCATGCCTGGGGAGGTTTGCTAGGGCCACCCAAGTTTTCAGAACAGAGCTAGCTGTCAGCACTTTAGATAACACTTTGGAAGCCTGCATGGAGCCGCCTGCACAATTGTTTGGGAACATTCAGGATTCGTTAAAGAAATGAATAGCTAACACAGCTTGACACATCACAAGGGAGCAATGGAGTCTGTATTGCCGAGAGGAGAGGTACTGCTAATTCAGAGGGAGTGGCCACAGATTGAGGCACCAGGTGCATTTGGGCCTGGTCTGGCAGACAGCCTGCAGAACACATGCCTCCTGCATGCAACACCTCTAATGGGAGTCCTGCTATGTGGCTGGAACAAACATGCCCAACATTATGCCTTACATCCTCCCTGCAACCGCTGAGGCCTTAAGGCGTCAGGTGGCTATCTCCCCAGGAATCAGGGGTTCAGGCAAAGCGGTTGCTTTCCTCCCCACCCCTGGTGCATCTGCATCCTTGTGCCGTGCAAGAGCGAGAGCATCTTCCATGCCAGCGGCTGTCAGAAAACTGAATGGAGAGCAAAGCTCTGCCGTTTCAAGCACTTTCATAGCAGGGAGGGGAGGTGGCAGCCTAATAGCAGACTCTCAGCTCTCAATCATCTGGTTCTAAAAAGCTGCATTTGCACTCTGTTCGGAGTCTCTTGTGGCAGCAGGCTCCAGCTCTTTAAAATCAAATGGTGCTTAAAATTAATTCTGTTAACTGATGAAAGAATTCTGATTGATGAATAATATCTCTTGGCTTTTCTAAAGGAACGTTTGCCGATGCCTCCCCCTGTGATGTCTGTGCCAGTCTTCCTCTGTGACTTCATTGCTCCTGCTCTTCATGGGAACAAGCCATCAATGACATCAGGGAGGTCACGTGTGGGAGCTTCCAGGGCAAGGGGAAGCAAGCTATGGGGTAACAAGTAATAATAATTTCAAAGGAGAGGGAGTTACTTCTCTTAAAAGCAGGTACCAATGAAGATAAGAATGTGAATACAATCCCAGAAGCAAGGCATCTATCTACTGCTCAGATCAGGATGGGCTGAAAATACTGTGCAGTCTTGGAGACCATTCTTCTTTCCTTCCAACTCTGCTTCATTCTGCTACAATCGTTCATTCATTTCAGTTATTTACATTCTGCCTTTCAGTGTACAAATATTTCCAAAGTGGCTTAAGGATAACATTGAACTAAAAAAGCCATTATCACCAAATTAAAAAGCCAAAAGCTTGCCTCTCTTTCTCCCCTGGAATGCATGTAGGCAGTGGGTAGTACATGGCCCTCTGGTGGTAGAGCAGCTGGCTGGAGCAGGCTCTGAAGTGGTCTTTTGCCACCCCACCCTACCCTGTATCACAGGATAATGACCAAGGTGATAAAAAGGAGAGTGTTGGTCTCACCAAAACCTCCACTCCTGCTATACCTTAAAGCCTTAGTTCTTGGAGAATCTTTTACAGACATTTGCAGTTTCATATGCATTCCTGAAATCTCACACTCTTCCTTTGCACCTGTTGGTTGGTTTGTTTGTTTGTTTGTTTGTTAAGACATATCCATGTAAATTAATCACCACTTGCAAACATTTTGTGAAGCTGGCACAGTGGACATTAATTGTCTGAGTTTGACAATGGTCTGGTTCACATGACATGGAAAACTAAACTATGGCTTTCTGCAAATGTGAAGGTTCCTGGAAAAGAGCTTGCTTGTTTTGGCACAGCAGCAACCAGGCCAAGCACAGTGTTGGCACTCATGTGTACATACATGCTTGGGCAGGTTGCTAAGTAATTTTCTCAAGACAAATGGCACCTGCCCAGCTACTGGTGTTGTTCATGAAGGCAAGGTTGAGGATTACGTATTTTCTAGGAGAGAGCAGTGCTGTGTATGCCTACAGGCTCCCAGGAATATCTCTTGCTGCCATAATAACTTAAATGCTTCACAAAACCCCATGCATCCCCTTTCTGCTTGGGAAGGTATAGTCTCTAGTCAGGGCTACGGTTTTCTAATGGTTTTTCCCCAAATATGGGGCATTAGGCGTCGCTGATTCAATTAAACAGCATGTCACTCAGCAACTTCTCTGTGCTACATTCTTTGTGTCATTTTGCTCTGTGGCTGTTGGTGTCAGTGGTCTGAGATAAATGGCTCAGGTATGCTTCCTAAGTGCATTTTTGTAATGTGGCAACATTCATTTAGGATCCTGCTTAGCATAGAGCAATTCACCAATGGTCAGTGGACTGGGTGAACCAGGCAAGAGGATACATGTTTTCTGTCCTGTTAACAGATTTATTGCTTATGTAGATGCAATAAGAACTGTGACCTCTCAGCAATCATATCCTAAGTCAATATCAAATAAAGTTCACTTCTGCAGCAAGGTACAATATACTGGCTAATATTACCTGGTTTTGTGTGGGTTACATAATCAATGAGGTATGCATGTCCTAAATCTGCATGTGTCAGAACTAAAAGAACACTGAACTTTAATCACATTGACACAGGACTGCAGCCCCCATTTAATTGACACCCAAATAATTTTTGAGGGAGCTTTCATTGGTTCAGGGGCCTTTATTTCCTTCAGAATATTAAATATCCTGCTCTTCAGTCCAAAAAGGCTCCCAGAGCAAATTCTAAAACAGTAAAACAATATAAAAACCAATAAAGACAATATTAAAGCATCAGGCAGCAGAGCAGGCAGTTTTCCAGTGCTTAAACAAAATTAATACTTAACAGATCTAAAAGGCCTGAGCAAATAAGAAGTCTTCTCAGGGAGGCAGACAGATCTCATTGGGGACAGAGTTTCAAACCAACGGCACTATCATAACCAAAAAGGCCCTGTGTCTGCTCGTACCCACCTAACCTCATATGGCAGAGCGATTGAGAGAACAACTTCCAAGGATTACCGGTATCTTAATTCTGGGTAGGTTCATATAGGGGGAAAAGATTATGAAGGCACTTGGGCCCCAATCCCTGCTGAACAGTGCTCATAAACAGACTGGAAGCCTGTGTCGTCATTTCAGAAACAGGTGACATACACTCCATTTGCTCAATCCTAGTAAGTACCTAGTCAAGGTGATGTAATTTGAACTAGCTTCAGTAGCTGAGAGGTCTTCGGAGGCAGCCTCATGAACAGTACTTTAAGGTCAGTATTCAACTAAATAATTGTGCTCACAATTGGGACTAGTGCAGTGGGACTTTCCAACTTTGCACCCTACACCACTTACATACAGCTGCCATTTTACTTCCCAGCCCCATCTTATTCCTTTCTCTGTGTTACCCCAGTAGTGGTGCCTAGTAAATGGTGGAGCAAGCAAACTTTACTACTTCCTCTCAAGGAGTAAGAGGAAAATGGAACTAAATTGCAAAGTGCTCCCCTTCCACACCCTGTTTTTAGTATTAGCCCTGGGATATGCAAAACCAAAAAAAGAAAAGGAAAAGGAAACAAGTGTTTCTGTGCATGTTAATAACTTTCCCTCACCACCTAGAGATTAGGTGTGGTGGCAGCTGTGAGAAACCTTTCTCATTCCAGAAGTTGCTGAACTACAGTTCCCACAGCAAGCACGAGCAATGGCCAGGGATGATAGGAGTTGTAGTTCAGGAACATCTGGAAGGCCAAAGATTCCCCATACAGTGGAACTTCAATTTACGTACGGCTCTACTTAGGTACGATTCCAGTTACGACCTTCAATAAGTGCTTCGACTTATGAACTTTCCTCTAGATACGAACAGAGGCCTTGCCAGCAGCCCGGAGCTCAACCCGCCAGCTGCGGAGCAGTGCTGGGGCCTCCGCCGCCGGGGAGAGGGCCCCCATCCCACCCCCGAAGCTGTGGAAGAGGTGCCGCCTGCAAGAGGCACAGCAGGGTGCACTGCAGCCCCAAACCCCGCCAAGGAACTAACCTGAGGAAGTCCAGAGAAGAACCTGGCTTGGCAAGAAAAAAAGTGACCCTGTTTTACTGACCCTTGCCCCACCCCCAGCTTGTAGCCAGTTAAGCCCACCCACCCTCAGTGCAAGTAAGGGGATCTACAATACTGTCTTATTTATTTTATAGTACAGTACATTGATTATTGTCTTCATTTTATGGATCTATGGTCTCGTTAGACAGTAAAGTCAATGTTAAATTGCTATTTTAGGGGGTGTTTTTCATTGTCTAAAACGGATCAATTCACTTTTCCATTACTTTCTATGGAAAAGTACGCCTCTACTTATGTAAGTTTCTAGTTATGACCCGACCTCCAGAACAGATTATGGTTGTAAGTAGAGGTTCTGCTGTACCTGGTCTACAGTTCCCAGAGTTTCCCCCCACCTCTCCTGATTTGTGTGGTGTTTCAGCAGTTGCTGGCTCCCTACCAAGCCACATGACTAATAGGAAGTGGCATAGGCACTGCAGTGCACAGAGCTGGCTTCATGCAGAGATCATAGGAGCATCTCAGAAGGAAAGGCAACTCATTTTGTTCCAAGGACTATACTTCTGTTCCCAGTCATGCTTTACTGTGGGCCAATCATGTGATATTCTGCCTACAAAGCAGCTTTCTTCTTTGCAAACATATTCCCATTCAAAATGCTAATTTCCCATAAAAATCATTACAGGTTTATCAGTTTTCACCTAAAATTCATTGGCATCTGCCCTTCAGTAAAGAACATCCTCCTGAAATGTGCAAATTGGCCAGATGTGGCTGTCAGAGATTTAGACAGACTGACAGGTGCCTTTGCATTTTGAATTACCGGTAGGTGTAGCCAACTGCAGTTGCCCACCCGGTTGTAAAAGCAGAGTTGGCGCCTTTCTGGAAAAGCTTGTGATTGACAGAAACATGTAAGCAGCTAACACCTGGAGAAGTAGGTTCTCCCTCAGCCAGGCATCAGCTCATGATGTAAGTAACAAGCAGTCAGCCGCAGGGTATAATACAAGAGCTATCAAGCCAAAGCCTGAGTTCATCCCCATCGCCCACACAGCCTCACTGTCATGCCACGAGCTCTCTATTTTCACATCAGGCAGTAATGGCAGGGGATGAATAGGGTCCTGGCGCTCATCAAGGTGGCGAATCCCTGCTGCTGCAAGGAAATGCCCCTACCAACACTGCTGTCTAGACTCTAGTCTAGAGGACCTGGTGGACTGTAGGTTCAGTTTGTAAATGCAGAAGACACAGAAGTAAAGCTGATGATCATGAGGTGAACTGAAAGCTCCACATCAGGCAGCAAGCACAGCCAGATGTGGTGGTCCTATCCAGTCTGTATTATTTTCACGTGTGTCTACTGCCCTCTTATCAGACAGATGCCCTCTGGAGCATTGGACTACCACCAAGTTGAGGGACAGTTGCCCAATATACAGTATATTGTGGCAAACTTCACTTACACAGAGAAAATGTAACACAAGACAATTGAGGAGGAAGAAGAAGAGTTTGGATTTGATATCCTGCTTTTCACTACCCGAAGGAGTCTCAAAGCGGCTAACATTCTCCGTTCCCTTTCTCCCCCACAACAAACACTCTGTGAGGTGAGTGGGGCTGAGAGACTTCAAAGAAGTGTGACTAGCCCAAGGTCACCCAGCAGCTGCATGTGGAGGAGCAGAGACGCGAACTCGGTTCCCCAGATAACGAGTCTACCGCTCTTAACCACTACACCACACTGGCTCTCCCAGGAGTCACATGAGTGATGCATGCCCTCAAATTGTAACGGCATGATTTGGCCAGAGCTGAGAATACATTCACAGGAGATACAGCTACCACCTCATTGGATTTGTCTACGCAGCTCTAAAGTTTGGGCCCAGGGTACTGTTTCAGTGCTTTGGATTTCTACCATCCAATCATGCAAGCATGAGTCAAACCATGTTGGTCTCCTGATAGTATACAGTAGGTTTTAATTTGGGAATGGAGGGAGCACAAGGATGACTTCGGGTCATGAGATGTGCTGAAAGCTCCATACAACCAGAGGCATACGAGAGGGGGCAGGGGGCAATTCGCCCCAAGTGCCACCCTGAGGGGGTGACAAGATGGCCCGCTGTCTCCTCCCCCCCAGCTGTAGAGTGGCCGAGGGCGCGCTTGCCATCAGTATGGGTGCAGCGTCCATACGGGCTGCTGCATGTGTGCTGCCAGGCGGGTCACCCCGCCCCTCAGTGCCCCACACCTCTGCCACTGCATACAACATAAGGAAGCAACTTCCTCTGCCACTGCATACAACATAAGGAAGCACCTTTAAGGAACAAATTAGGGGGGGTGTAAAACTTAGGAACAAATTGTTCAGAAATATACCATTCTTGGCCTCTGTTCTTACCAGCTCCACCATCTTGCTCTTAATAGCAGGAAGAAACATCTCCCAGAGGGTTTGAAACTTAATCCAGACATGATGGAAGTGCTCCTGGCCCATAGAACTGGGCAGATCAAGGTAAAGGAACTCAATCTGCCTTAGATGGTGTTGCCCTGGCCAGGAGTGCTTCCACACAGTTGAAGTTTGGGTGCCAAAAACCAGCATTCCCTGAAGTGTCAGATCTGGCCTTGATGACACCAAGTTACACCTCAGTGGATGACTGTAATGCACTGTGCATGGAGCTGCCTTTTAAAACTGTTTGGAAACTTCACTTGCTCTAGAATGATGTAGCCAGACTGTCGACAAGTGCCAGCCATTGGGAGCATGCATCTTCACTGTTGGAACAATTTATTTAGCTACTGATACATCTAAAGCTCTACTGATAGCAACTACTGATGTGTTTTGAGGTGCTGGTTCAAGGTACTAGTTACGGCATTGGTAGTCATAATGGCTTAAGACCTTCTCCCATTTTCATAATTAATTATTGCATTACAATGCCATAATAAATTCTACAGCCATTCCAAATAACCCCTTATTTGGAATAATTGAATAATTGAATTGTAGAGTTGGAAGGGACCCCAAGGGTCATCTAGTCCAACCCCCTGCAATGCCGCAATCTCAACTAAAGCATCCATGGCAGGTGGCCTCCATAAAGGAGGTTGTTGTATATCCCTCCCCAAATGTCTGGCACCATCTTGGTTGTGCTTCCCGCCCCCTCTAGGTGCACTATTGCAAGGGAAGGAAGATGAATGGGAATCCTGGAGGGAAAGTGAGAAGTAAGTGGAGGGTTAATGGTACCTGCAGCAAAATGGCTAAGTTCATCCTTGCTAAAGATAAAGAAATGACTTTCCCCCTGCAAATACTATTCCAATGGTACATTGTCCACCTGGGAACATGAGAAACTGCTACCTGGATTAGCTGTAATGCCCAAGCAATTATTGTTCCTGGCCTGCTCCATCGCATTGTTGAAAGAAACCTGAGTAGGAATAAGCTGCAAACCCTAGAAAATGTGAGCCAGGCTGCATTTTCTTCCTGCACTTGTTGTTGTTGTTCAGTCGTTCAGTCGTGTCCGACTCTTCGTGACCCCATGGACCAGAGCACGCCAGGCACGCCTATCCTTCACTGCCTCCCGCAGTTTGGCCAAACTCATGTTAGTAGCTTCGAGAACACTGTCCAACCATCTCATCCTCTGTCGTCTCCTTCTCCTTGTGCCCTCCATCTTTCCCAACATCAGGGTCTTTTCTTCCTGCACTAGCAAGATGCATTTTCCACTACTAGAACAAGTGTCCTGCCACTACTAGAACAAGTGTCCTGCCACAGGTATAAGATAAGGATTAGAGAAACCCATGAAACATACATAGATGTAATCAAGCATTAGGAAAGACTCTCTGAAAATACTTATTAATCGTTAGGATTTTCCTAAACCTTAAAACTGTTGTGTGGTGTTACTGAACAACAGTAATCAGGTCGAGCATTTAAATACCAGATGCTATTATACATCTAAGCATCTAGATGACCAATTAGGTTAACTATGTAAAAGTGCTTGGACTCAAGACTTTGCCCTCCAGATGCTGACCAAGTTTTCTAATGATACTAAATTGTTCGGGGTCATTAAAACAAAACAAAAAAGTTTATGAAGCACTCCAAAGGGGCCTCTCCAAACTGAGTAAATGGGTGATAAAATGGCAAATGCAATTAACTGTAAACAAGCATAAAGTGATGTTGGGGCAAAAATCTTAATTTCTAATATGTGCTCATAGCGCCTGAACTAGCAGTGACTGACAAGGAACAAGACTTTGGGATCACAGTGAATAGCTTAGTGAAGATGTTGACCCACTGTGAAAATGCTCCTGCTCTGACTAGTATCAATGGGAGCTTCCCCCCCCCCCATTGCAAATAGCAGCAATGGGCAATCACTCTTAAAACCACGATGAAGGTGAAGAGCTAACCTAGCTTCTCCCAGTCACATGCAGGCACAGGAGCTAAAGACATGAATAATGTCACGTCTGGTTTGGTCCTGGCAGAGTGGCCTATTATAAATTCCTCCTCAGTTATAAAGTTTAATGAGTAGCCTTGGACAAGCTTCTCTCCCTCTCCCTCTCTTTCTTTCTTATCTCACAGGATTGTTCTAAGAATAACTGAGAGAACTGTGTAACATTATATAAGTGGAAAAGGACTGTATAAGTGCCAAGCTATATACAATACATCTACTTATTCACATTCCGATCTCCTACTTGATCAAAGCTTTCTGGTTTATTCTCTCCATGGGAAGGACAGGTGAGTCAGCTTCTATTAGACAGGAGCCACATATGCTTATTTTGACCCATCTGTGAGCATGAAACATGTAAACAAATAAAGGCAAGACATGTAGATGCATGCAGAGTGACTGTTCTTCATCAATAAATAACCACAGCAAGCCGATAAGCTTTGCTTTCACTGGTTTTGATGTGACACGTTTTATTTATTGAGCATTTTACTGAAATGTTAGGTTTGGTTGTTTTTATATCCTGTAAGCTCCTTTAGCCACTGAGAAAAGTGGGACAAAATGGCAAAATAAAATAACTTGCCAATAAATCTGGGACTAGTGAAAAGTCGTACCAGGTCACGGAGTGAGACCCTTTTATTGGAAGCTAACCACCAATTGATTATGTGTAAGGGAGATAATGTAGACTCTAGCATTCAACCATAGTTATGCCACTCAGATTCTGAAATGAGCAGAACAGAATGGCTCAGCCCAAGAGTCTGACGCTGTTTAGCAATGTTGTACTTTCCTTGAAACTCTATTTGTCTCCAGTGTGCTTCCCTAATATTTGCTGTTTTGCTCACTTTCAATTTCAGTGAACAGCCTTCCATTACTCCCCTCACTGTGTGTGTGGCAGAGCCCCAGAGCTATTTATATGGTAATTGATTTGTCCTGCAAGCTTCTGTATCTTGGCCGCAGGGTCAAGTCATTATTTGCATTATCCCAGGAGGGACATGACTGAAAGCCCCTTCTCACGACCCCTTGAGTACATGGTTTTTAGTCCATCCATGCTGACCTTAGCTGTGCCGCAAGGAACTGAGCCGTTCGTGCGAATGCTGATGTAACATGCAAATTTGGCACAGATCTACTTTCTGCATGCTGCTGCATGCAATTACGTGTTGTACAACCATCCACATGATTGGCTCAACCTAGCTGAAAGTCTACACAGACTGATTCACAATGGCAGCTGCTATACACTGAAAGAGTTGTGAGAAAAGGGTTGTGCCTGTTGGGCAAGGCAGGAAGAAGAGATGCTAATCAGCAGCATGTAAGTGTATTGAGTGACATGACCAAATACAAAGACTCAGTCAATTAACCCCTTCCAGAAAGAAACTCTGCCACTTTTAATATACAAATAGAGTAATTACATTGATGAAGGCACACACACACAGAGCAAATCAAAACATCCCTGTGCAACTCTAGCTAAACTTTCTCCCCGAGCTCGCTATTTTTGCACGTGCAAAGAGAGTTTAATATAAGGATGCATTCAAACTTGCAATTCCCCATGAGGCCTCTACTGCATGCCTCTGGTAAATATTTAAATGCACTCTCAACAGCCTCTTCCCAGTGCTCTACAACAGGCAACATTAGATTAGGGCATCAGTATTCAGAACAAGACCCAGAGCCACTTTTGTTGTGCCCCTCAAGGGAGTTAACAGATGCCTTTCCAAGTCAGGGCTTCTTTTCTTCCCTTCCCCCATCTAAGCAACAATGTAATTGTTGTCCTTCCCTTGCTTCCACTGTAATCCTCTCCTCTTCCCCCACTCCAGCATGCCCAAGCAAATATCACAAGAAGAGGAAATCACCTCCGAGTTACAGCAGCAGAAGAATGTGCAGAAGGGGCATTGTGGCAGCAGGCACTGAAGGGCAGCCAGGTTGGAGCTGTGAAGCATTTGGGACAGCAGCTGTTGCAGCATCATCCATAGGTGTAGAAATGGCATGAGGCCAGGCTGAGGGACTTGCCTGGCAGGCAGGCAGGCAGATATTGCCCCAACACCTCTGCTCTGCCCCCAAAGTTTTGTGGTAAATGATGGCAAGCACCAGCATCATTTATACTGTAATGCTAGCTTCATTTCAATAGCAGAAATGTAGAGGGTGGCAGGGTCTGTGAGAGCAATTAGGTTTCTATTCATTTTTGCCTCATACATACATTTTCCAAAGCACTTTTCCCTAATAAAATGAATTTCTGTATGTTATTTCCATTTATATATACATTGTATGCACACTTCATCCTAGTATATTCTTTTTTGTACACATCACTTGGCTGGAGAACAGTACTGCAAAATTCATAAAATTGTGGGTTTTGAAGGGTGACTGAATTGTAGAGTTGGAAGGGACCCTGAGGATCATCTAGTGCAGGGATCGGCAACCTTTTTCAGCCGTGGGCTGGTCCACTGTCCCTCAGACCATGTGGTGGGCCAGACTATATTTTTTTTGGGGGGGGATGAACGAATTCCTATGCCCCACAAATAACCCAGAGGTGCCTTTTAAATAAAAGCACACATTCTACTCATGTAAAAACACGCTGATTCCCAGCTCATCTGCAGGCCACATTTAGAAGGCAATTGGGCCGCATCCGGCCCACGGGCCTTAGGTTGCCTACCCCTGATTTAGTGACTAGTCAAACCAGGAATATGCAGCTGTCCCATACAGGGATCAAACCTGCAACCTTGCCATTATCAGCACCACACTCTAACCAACTAAGCTATGGTCCATGTTTTGATTCACATGTTGTTTCAGGAACTGCAAATTTTGTAGATTTGCCTTTAAATGTAACCTGAACTAAATTTCTCCCCCATACCTATCAGAGGCATGTTTTAGCCATGTAATAGACTGCAAGGTATGTTAACCATTAAGCTAAGAAACAGTGACATGCCCAACACTACCCACTGACTTTCATATTTGAATAGGGATTTGAGTTCCAGTTTTTCCACCTCCATAGCTTACACTTTAACCAGTGCACCATACTAGCTATGGAGTTCTGGCTTCAGAGGTTTTTTGGGGGGCAGGGGCTTGTCACATCATGCAGCCATGAAAGCACAAGAGGACTTCCCACTTCTCCAAGTGCTAAACTTATTTCCAGATCATCCAGAAGAGGAGGAGGAAGAGGAGGAGTTTGGATTTGATATCCCGTTTTATCACTACTCGAAGGAGTCTCAAAGCGGCTAACATTCTCCTTTCCCTTCCTCCCCCACAACAAACACTCTGTGAGGTGAGTGGGGCTGAGAGACTTCAAAGAAGTGTGACTAGCCCAAGGTCACCCAGCAGCTGCATGTGGAGGAGTGGAGACGTGAACCCGGTTCCCCAGATTACGAGTCTACCGCTCTTAACCACTACACTAAATAAATACAGTACACTAAATAAATATTGTACTACTACAATAAAGAACAGAATGTAGAAATGCAGAAAGTTTGCCACAGACAGTGAGCTGATTGGATAGTGACTCAGCATTGAGAAACAGATCAGGCTGCATAGCCAAACTAAAGGCAAATGTGTCAAAAGTTCCACAAAGACAGCTTGGCATCCGCATCTCATTGTCCTGTAGAAGGAGTGTACGCCTCAAAACTCTGAACGCAGCAGCTAGGGTTGCCACCTTTCCCCTGGCAAATGCTTTGTGGCCAACTGCATCACATGCAGAAAGTAAAGAAGCACAGCTCATTCCATCACTGGATCCCCATGCCAAGGGAAATTTCCACTTGCTGAATTTCTGCATGTCATGCAGATATTAAAGGTACAGAGCTTACGGCATTGAAAAACAGCAAGGGATAGTCCAAACATAGTAAGCAGAACTATCAAAGCAAAGTGACAGATTTGGAGGATAAGACTCCAGGTCGGCTGGGTCATGGTTATCAATGCCTCAAGGACCGCCTCTCCCCACCTGAACTGACCCAGACCCTGCAATCATCATCTGAGGCCCTTCTCCATGTGCCTCCTCCATGAGAGGTTCAGAGGGCAACACGAGAATGGGCCTTTTCTGTGGTGACTCCCTATTTGTGAAATGCTCTCCCCAGGGAGGCTCACCTGGTGCCTTCATTACATATCTTTAGGCACCAGGCAGTCTCCTCCCAGGCCTTTGGCTAATTAAATCATCTATGGCTTTTTAAACTGTGGGGAGGATGTTCTTGCTTTTGTTTGCTATCATGGAATGTATTTTTTGTGGTTTTTATACTGTAAATCACCCTGTGATCTTCATATGGCTGGGATAGAAATTTAATAATTAATGAATTAATTAATGTTAGAACAGACAGGCCCCACGGGACTGTTGCAGGTTCTCCTCTGATAATAATAGCAAAAGGAGATTTGAAATTGTGAAAGGGCCTATGAAAGGATGTCTAATCAGGGAGCATCATAGATCTGGCAAATCAGGGAAAACTGATGCAGCATAAAGTACACAAGGCTGCATTTTTCTATTTCTGTGGCAATTACGCAGTTTGTACAAGTGTGCTCTGAAAAATCAGAGCATTTCAATGGGTTTCCGAAGATAACCCCAAGTGCATATTGTATGACACCACCACAAAACAGCTAGAAAATATGTACCTAGGTCCTTCAAGTCAGGGCCACCTAATGGAGTCAGAGTAGGGAGAAGACACGGTGTATTGTGTGGCCTGAAAGCATCTTCGCAATTGAATAGAAGTTAGGCTCAAGTGCCTCCCTCAGAATTTTCTCATGCTGTAGGGAAAATGATCACATGTTTTTCTGTAGTTTCCAGCACATCAAATTTCAGGTTCAATTGCTTTCCGGCTATCTGAGGAATCATGTGTATCTGAAAATGCTAAAGATAACAGGCATTTCAGATAAGGGAAAGATATTGCTGTCAGAAATGAAACAATGCAAAAAGTATAGCCAATTTGAAGGCTATAAAAAACTGATGAAGAGCTGCTGGCACGCCTTACAGTACAATTACTGAATGATACCATTACAGGTAAGGAACTGAGAAACTATAATTATAGAATATATGCTTACCATTCTCTTCCATATTTGATATCTGTTTAAACCGTTTCTGGGCCACCTATTTTGACTCCAGGGTCTATTATAATTTCAAAAGTTACCATTTACAACAAATTAAAATCAAGACAACAGAAGCTAGTAAAATGGCAGTAATAAATCAATAATCAGCAGCTTAGAGACATTTTAAACTTTAACCCCTGACCGTTAGGTCCAGTCATGGACAACTCTGGGGTTGCGGCGCTCAGCTTCCGGGTCATGTGGCCAGCATGACTAAGCCACCTCTGGTGAAACCAGAGCAGCGCATGGAAATGCCATTTACTTTCCCGCCGGAGCGGTATCTATTTATCTACTTGCACTTTGATGCAGTGGTGTATAAATTGTCAAAATAAAGAAACAAATAATAAAATTCATCGGAAATTAAATGCTTCCCAAAGCTTGGGAAATAAAAAGTTTTAGTCATGTAGATGCTTGTCGAGTATGCTTGAGAAAGGCATTCCATTGTCTGGACACTTAACAAAAAACAGACCTCATCCCATACTTGACACCCATGTTAAGGTGTCTCCTGGCAAGGGGCACAAAGTAGATGATATTAATATACAAGCAAGTTCCTACAGGAACAGGTGGTCCTTGGGATACCCATATCCTAATGCTGTTTAAGGCTTTGGAAGCCAAAATTGTCTCTTTGAATTGAACCTGTAAACAAACTAGTATCTGGTGCAGAAATTTAAGTTAGATAATAAATGTCATCCACTTGCATCTTTCTTTCTTGCATTTTATTTATTTTATTTAATATATTTCTAAACTGTTTCTAAAAATATTTTTAAAAATTCTACGTGGCATACAACAGTACAAATAATCATAAAAACACTAAAACAATACCATAAAAAGAGGTTTATAAAACTAACACATGGAAATCCTTTGGCACAGGGTCCAATCTTATGCATCTGGAAAAGCCTGCCAGTACAAAGTTTTCCAATACACAGAAGTAGCAAAAGAAAAGCCGTTATAAAAACTGAAACCACAAAACTACTCACAGCTATGTTATAATATAAGTTTACTATCAAAAAATAATGAGCGACTTGGGGAGACATAAAACGTCAGACACTTTCAGTTGTAAAATAGGAGAGATTCTACAATCTTTGATATCTCAAGGAACCACATATTTTTGCCTGATGTTTAACCATAAGTATTAACAAGCCAATCCTATACATATCTCTCCCGAAGTCTCATTGTGTTTTTGTGTTACTCTCATAGTATAGGATGATGGCCCAAGTGTACTTTTCTTTGGTTCAAGACAATTGATTCCACAGACAGACAGTACCTCTGAGTGACCGAGCACACAAGTCTCAAGGTGGGAATCTCAGTTTAAACATAAGGCAGTTACAGGTAGGTAGCCATGTTGGTCTGCCATAGTCAAAACAAAATGTTAGATACTTGGCTAGGACAAGAGGCAGAGGCTGTGTTGGTTCCAAATGTCCTTTATTATTGAAAACAGAACTAGACTTCAAGAACAACCCATGCTGCCTGTGAGCCTGCCCGAGCCAGACTGACTGGCTGCTGCCAAACTCTGTTAGTTAGCTTGTTTCAGATAGGAGTGTTCGCCCACCAAGCTCGTCTGTAATTGGCTAGGCGGACCCTGTAAGGTGGTTGAACAGCTCCTATTGGTTCCCATACATAACACAAAATAAAATTAAAAAATCCTTCCAGTAGCACCTTAGAGACCAACTAAGTTTGTTCTTGGTATGAGCTTTCGTGTGCATGCACACTTCTTCAGATACACTGAAACATAAGCCAGTCAGAGTTTTTGGAGGGATAGGTTTAAGAACCTTTAAATTATAATACAACAGCTGTATTCCATTTATCTAATTTTTGAGAGAGAAAGCATGGGAGAGGTGGTTAAAATAGGAAGAAGAGTTATTAGCAGAGAAATGTCCTAATATCAGAGTAGGCTTCCTTTTTTATTGCATGTATTTGGATAGTTAACACAATATGGGCAATCAGAGGAACTGTAATTCACTTCCTGTGTGAGGGTAATCAAGGAGCAAAGGCTAAACAAAAGCTTCCTTCTCTCTTGCTCTTTGCCTTGCCCTTGGGCAAAGTTCCTTGTTCAGTACTTCTCTGCTCCCCCATTGCTTCAGAAGAGGAAATCAGAGGCACAATCCCAGCTGCTGCCACCGCCAAGTAATTTAGCAATTGCATCATAGCAAATGACTCCACACCTGCTGCCAATCAAATGACTGCACAATTACTTTGCAACCATAGTCTGCATGATCAGCAGCTCTGCAAGGTGAGGGGATGAGGTGCTAATGAGCCCAACAAGGTGCTAATGAGCCTGGGCTGCCAAAGTACCCCTTTGGCCTTAGGACAGCACTTAACAGTCTGGGCTCTGCTAGGGAAACATTTGTGAGTAGTAAACCCATGGCTGGCAGGCCAGCCAGGGGCCACCACATGGCTGCACAACAGCAAACAACTAATGAGAGGGTTCAGCCATCTATTTGTATTGTCCCAGGTGGTACTGGTACATTCCTTCTAGACTGCCACCTGGCCCCTAGTGCAAGTGCCAGCTTGTGCAGGTTTTTCATTCTGCATCATCAGTGACAATGTGCAAGTAGGTAAAATAGCCTCCACTGGATAAGCACTCATGTTCAAGATAATATAGATCCTGCAATACTACACATTTAATTTTTACTAGGCATATTCCAAAGGTTTCCTAAGCAGTATGTTTATTCATGTAGGATTTGTGCAATTATGAGATTGTCTGTTGGCCAGAACTAAAACTGGGTGGATAAACACCTTTTTTTGTCTTAAAGCACCCCAAACATTAAAATAAGGTAAAGTAAGCAATTTGGGACGCGGGTGGCACTGTGGTCTAGACCACAGAGCCTAGGGCTTGCCGATCAGAAGGTCGGCGGTTCGAATCCCCACGACAGGGTGAGCTCCCGTTGCTAGGTCCCAGCTCCTGCCAACCTAGCAGTTCTAAAGCATGTCGAAGTACAAGTAGACAAATAGGTACCACTCCAGTGGGAAGGTAAACGGCGTTTCCGTGCGCTGCTCTGGTTCACCAGAAGCGGCTTAGTCATGCTGGCCACATGACCTGGAAGCTGTACGCCGGCTCCCTCGGCCAATAAAGTGATATGAACGCCGCAACCCCAGAGTCATCCATGACTTGACCTAACGGTCAGGGGTCCCTTTACCTTTACCTTTAAGCAATAACGAACAATCACAATACAGTATGCAATTTTTTTAGTTTCACTGAACCCTCCAGGTTGATGTTCAAGACTAAATCAATCACACAGTCAGTGGCGGAGTAAGGCTCCGCGGTACCCGGGGCGGCAAAGGAAAAGCCCCGGGGGCGGGGCGTCGTGACATCACATTGTGACGTCATGATGCTCCGCCCCCAGGGCGGTTCCGGGGGTGCCGGCGCCGCTTCTGCAGCCCTCTTTTAAGCCGAAGAGCTCGCTTTTAAGCTCTCCGGCTCAAAAGGAGGCTGTGGAAGCGGCGATCCGATGACAGAGTGCGCCTGCGCGTGCAGGCGCACTCCGTCGTCGGGCCGTGCGCTGCCGCTCCCAGGGTGATGGAGGGAGCGGCAGCGCGTGGGAATGGTGGGAGGGGCTGCCTCTTGTCCCCCCCCACGTGCTGCCGTTCGCTCCGTTGCCCCAGGAGCAGCAGCACCGCACACACCGTGCGCTGCTGCTCCCGGGGGGACGGAGCCAGCGGCAGCGCGTGGGGCTGACAAGCGCCGGCCCCTCCTGCCACTCCCCACGCTGCCGGTCACCCCGGGAGCAGCAGCGCTGCACGGACGGGGTGCTCCCTCGGCCGTGCGCTGTTGCTCCTGGGGTGACGGAGGGAGCGGCAGCGCTTGGGAATGGCGGGAGGGGCTGCCGCTTGTCACCCCCATGCGCCGCCGCTTGCTCCGGTCGCCCCGGGAGCAACAGCGCACGGCCGAGGGAGCACCCCATCCGTGCAGCGCTGCTGCTCCCGGGGTGACCGGCGTTGCCTGGGGAGTGGCGGGAGGGGCGCCGCTTGTCGCCCCCACCCGCCGCTTGTCGCCCCCACCCGCCGCTTGTGGCCCCTGTCGCCCGGGGGCGTACCGCCCCCACCGCACCCCCCTAGCGACGCCCCTGCACACAGTTCATTCCTACACATACGCAGGTTCCACATAATTAAATGGGACTTCTTCCCCTGTAAATGTGTGAAGGGTTGCCCCTACAGTCTGCAGAACTGACCTTTCAAGCAAATTACTCCTTATGTTACATCCCAACTCAGGGACTCTTTTTAACAATTAGCAGAGCCTGTTTCCTACTCTAAATTCTTCCCCTTTTCATACCTGATACACTTGGAGAATATTGCCATAGTGGGCCAATAGATTTGTCAGAAAGTGCTGCTCACCTGACAGAATTCATTTCATTTCTGACCTGTTCAGTTAGTGGGGCGGGTGAAGGATGAAGACCAAAGAGAAGGGAAACAGCAAAATGTACTTACCCAAGTAAGGAGAGACTCAGGAAATTAGAAGAGACTGCAGACACAAAGAGAGCCATGACCCATTCATTCATGTGTCAAGAACAATGCAGCACAGGACAACCCAGAGATCAGCAGGTGACAATATAACTCTGGATGTCTGAGATGTAATCATAAGCTCCAATGTGCAGCTCTTGGGCTTTCCCCCCACTGATCATCTGCACAACTGAGCTCTTGCCACTTTGCAGGTTATTTGTTTACTAGGATAACGTTTCAATTAAAGCAACAGAATAGAAGAAGAGAGTCTGCTGAAAAGAACAACTGTGTGGCAGAGGGAAGAAGGGATGCCAACATGAAATTGAGTTTAGCAAGTCATTGTTGTTTATTGATAACAAGAACAAGAGGGAAAGTAGTACCAAGAGCCAAAAATTTATTAGGCAGCAGCTGGAGAGGCCAAGAGCAATGGGGTGAAGAGAAATATGATAAAAGAACATCTGTCAAAACTAGCCCAACCCCTTGTCAAGGTAGAGGCCTTGAGGCAGCAGCCCTGAGAGTTTCAAAAGGAACTTTGAAAAGTGATCTTTGACTTCCCACAAGCACCTGTGGGGACTAGGAATAGCCCCCACGCCTCTTAAAAGGGGTGGGAAGGGGAGAACTCAGAAAGCACAAGCTATTTAGCCATGTTTGCCAGGCCCCATCTGCACTATACACCTAAACCCATATTAAACAGCCATGGCTTCCGTCAAAGAATCATGGGAAGTGTTGAGAGTTGTTAGGAGACCCCTATTCCCCTCAGGGCTACAATTGCCAGAGTTTCCTGGGAAGAAGCACCGGTTGTTAAACCACTCTGAGAATTCTAGCTCTGTGAGGGGAATAAAGAATAAATACTTTTCAGAAGTATGTAACATTGCACAAACTTTAGCCAACACTGCACCTTTTGAAGTTACCCTGTTTTCTGTTGATTTGTTAAAGTAAGTTTAAAAAGCAATGATAGAGTGTCCCTCTCCGAAGCCCTTAACATCATTTGTTAGTTCTCGGAACATTGTTCCAAAAACATTATGTTCTTATGAAAAAATGATCTGTGTTGTTAACCTCTGCTTCTTTCTATCCTCCCTTCCTTCTGGATCATGTTGACACGATGAAGGGTGGTCTACAAACATTGGAGAAATAATACACATGTCTGCTGTCTCCCTGGTTTAATTTAATATTTTCAGATCGTTTTGGGCAGGGCCAGTTTTATAAGCTATGGCTACAATCCAGAGCAGAGCTATGTCTAACACTTGTGCTGGATTGTGGCCAATGTTTGTTCAGTGGTAGACTGCAAACTGCTGGTATTTTAGAAGCAGATAATAAAACTATGAGTTAAAAAACACACACACACACTGAATACCACAATCTGACCCTTGTCACTGGAGCATTAAATCAGCCCTGTTGTGAGAAGCACTGCTGGTTATTTTTTTGGCAAGGCTCTTGTGCTTCTAATAGCTGCATTGCAGACAGAAATTCAACAAGTTTATAATGCCTCCAAGCTGGGGAAAGTTGTGTATACTTTGAAGATAGACGAATCCCAAGATAACAGTACCCAAATGTGTGGTATAGCCGCAAATTAGCAGGACGTAGGCAACAATGTGGAGACATGGGTGGCACTGTGAGTTAAACCACAGAGCCTAGGGCTTGCCGATCAGAAGGTCAGCGGTTCAAATCCCCACGACAGGGTGAGCACCCGTTGCTCGATCCCAGCTCCTGCCAACCTAGCAGTTCGAAAGCACATCAAAGTGCAAGTAGATAAATAGGTACCACTCCGGCAGGAAGTTAAACGGCGTTTCCGTGCACTGCTCTGGTTCACCAGAAGCAGCTTAGTCATGCTGGCCACATGACCCAGAAGCTGTATGCCGGCTCCCTTGGCCAGGAACGCGAGATGAGCGCCGCAACCCCAGAGTCGTCCGCGACTGGACCGAATGGTCAAGGGTCCCTTTACCTTTACGTAGGCAACAATGTGTGCTCCACATTGAAATTATCTGTGTTTAAGTTCAGCAACAGGGTGAGAATAGTCTCTTAGTTAGCAGTCACAGTTCCTATTTTCCAGAAAAGAATCTCAATTAGTTCATTGAAACCAATTGACATGATAGAATTGGAATACCATGTTTCTCCTAAAATAAGACACCGTCTTTTCTTTTTTTTCCTCAACAAAACACAGTATGGCTTATTTTCAGGGGATGTCTTATTTTAACCGCATCACGCTGCATAGCCATGACTCTCCAGGCTGTTTTAATGGGAGGTGCCACGTCACTATAGCTTATTTTTGGGGTATGGCTTATTTCCGGGGAACGGCTTATATTTCGCAAATACATAGAAATCCTACTATGGCTTATTTTATGGCTATGTCTTATTTTAGGAGAAACACGGTAGCAGTACAACCATTTCCCTATCTTATTGAGAGCTGGTGTTATGCAGTGGCTAAAAGATTAAGCTACCAACCAGGAGGTCCCCAGTTCGAATCTAGCTATGAATTTATGAGGAGGTCTTCCTAGATAAGACTCTTCATCTCAGCCTACCCCATAATAATAATGCTGGCTCACCTTACAGGGTTGTTTTAAGGACTGCAATGAGATCATGCATGTATACTTTGAACACTTGAAAGTGCTATGCAACAGTTAAATGTCATTATCAGATGAAGATCAAGACCAGGGGTCAGCAACCTTTTTCAGCTGTGGGCCGGTCCACTGTCCCTCAGATCTTGTGGGGGGCCGGACTATTTTTTTGGGGGGGGATGAATGAATTCCTATGCCTCACAAATAACCCAGAGATGTGTTTTAAATAAAAGCACACATTCTACTCATGTAAAAACACTCTGACTCCCGGACTGTCTGTGGGCCGGATTGAGAAGACGATTAGGCAGCATCCAGCCCATGGGCCTTAGGTTGCCTACCCTTGATCAAGACCATTAAGCAGTTGACTAAGTGGCAACTGGTTCAAGCGATTGTCCTGCGGGCAAATTAATTTGAGAAGTTGGCTAACTACTAAGTAGGTACCAGTATCTCCATAATTTCACATTGTCTCAGTTATGCTGACAATTCTCGAAAGTGGAGAGGAAGCCAAACCATTAGCAATAGCAAAGCTCCCCAAAGACAGCAGCATTCCAATGAAGGTACTGGGAAGGCTAGAGCCGGGAGCAATTTAAATTTTCATAAGGTGGTGGAAGATGTGCTATCCAATCATTTCTATCCAAGCGTACTTGTAACAGCACCGAGTTGGCAGGCAGCGAGGAAGCCAGTGAGCAAGATAGTATTCTGTGCTGATATCTGTAAAATCCATAAACCAAATAGGAAAGAAATAGTTCTGGTATCTGGAAAGCAGCATGTTTTAGGCTCTCTCGGCTCCTTTCCTCTCTGCTGCTCTGATGTGATAGGAAGCAGAAATGACCGAGAGACTATACGCACATGAAGTGATGCAGTGGAGGGTGACCCACTGCCAAGACTGCCACTGCAGCCATTCAGACCCACGGAACACAAACATACAAATAATTGCCCCAGGTAGCTGAACACAATGCATGGTTTCTGACAATAAGAGGCGACTGGTTTCAGACCAGCCCCACCAACTACCTAGAAACATTTATCCCTAACTAAGATGCATGTGAAGGATTTTGCACTGGTGGTGCAGTGGGTGGAACTTACCCTGAATATGCCTACAGGGGTCTTATAGGTAAATAGAATGACATGTATAAATAGAATGTTTGTTTCTGTGCAGTAATAAACACCAGCATGAAGTTGGTGCACAACAGCATCTTGATATATGGAATTCTTTACTGGAAAGCCAGACATAGAATTGGCATATATTAACTGCTAGATATGTCTGGAAGAAACCAGTGTAAGTTAATAATAGTGTAAGATAATTTTGAACAACCCTAAGCAACCACTGTCTGCACCATTTATGTGTTTGAAATTGTGCATCTGCTATGTTTGGTTCTATGTACCTGTATGTTGCTATAAGGAGAGAAGGAGGACTGCATCTTCATTAAAGTTTTACTCCCATCCACCCATACAGGGGATAACCATTGTAGGATGTACTTTGATTATCACAGCAGCATCAGGGACTGTCATGTGATGAGCAAAGTGCCTCTGATTAACTTGTTTCTGATGTAGCATCCTGAGAAGATGTGACTGAAAAGTTTGTTTTGCTGGGCAGGTTGGGTCCCCAAGTGCTTTCTTTTTCTTTTTCCCTGCCAGCAAATGGTTAACGAATGGCAGCCTTTGATTGGCTGGGGTTCCAGGAGAGGGGGTTGTTGTTTTTACTGTGTTATTTAGATGTTAGACTGCATCTGGAATAGAATGGTGCCCTGCAGCACCCCATAACACAACTGCCAGGGGTCCAAAAAGCAGTCTTTCAACACTATTCTTTGCACCTTGCCTTGTACAGTAGGTAGGATTGGAACCACTGTAAGACAATGTCCTCAGTACCTACCCCAATGACGCAATCCAGGAGGATACTACAGTCAATGGTATCAAAAGCCTCCAATACATCGAGAAGCAGCAAAGTTGTACTTCGCTTGCTCTATTCTCGATAACAAAGGGCAACTAAGGCCAATTCGGTCCCATGTAGGCCTGAACCCAGATTGAAATGGCTCTAGAGCAGGCATAGACAAACTTGGCCCTCCAGATGTTTTGGGAGTACAACTCCCATCATCCCTAGCTAACAGGACCAGTGGTCAGGGATGATGGGAATTGTAGTCCCAAAACATCTGGAGGGCCGAGTTTGCCTATGCCTGCTCTAGATATTGTAGTAGAAACAGTTCTTCATACTACAAATTAGGAGCTGGCATAAAGGGACCACCCAGAGACTTTTATATAATCTTGAAAGGCCTCTAGATTCCACTCAACCAAAACTGAGTGCCAGCCAATGTGAACAAGATGTATTACAATTGAATCTTGAGATGAATCTGAATTTTTGAAGCACACACACTCCCACATTCTCACACTGAGTCAAGCAACTCAAGAGATTAGCCTGTGTACCCAATAGCTGGTGATTAATCATTAATCACATTAATCCAGAAATGGATATTCATTACTTCAGCTCACAAATATTAAAAATGTGGTTTTCAATATGTGTGTGTGTGTGTGTGTGTGTGGTGTGGGCTACTGGGTAAAGCAGAAAGAGAAAGGAAATTGTGTACAGCATTATACTGGGCCTGCCCAAGGGACTGAAGTAAGTTGATGATTGCAAACCAATGTGCAATTCTGCAGCACGATGCAGCAGTGCAGACATCTGGAATTCATCTCTCTTCTATATTTGGGGTGTGTGCATGTAATGGGACTGTGTGTATAACTCTCTAACTAAAGTGACCTAATTTTAAATGCTTGGGTGAAGCTCTTACTCTGAAAGACATTGAAAATACCAAGGAGAGCAGTAGAGGGAGAGCAGGGGAACCATTCAGGGACTGAAGCAGAAGATGTGTGAAGAGAGACTTGAAGGATCTAGTTTTATAATTTAGCTAAGGCAAAAGTCAGCGGGGACAGACTCTCTGTCTATAAATACCTTCAAGGTAACTGTATAAATGAAGGAAGGGAATTAATTCACAGGCTTAGAAGGTGTCAGGACAAAGAGTAATCGCCCTGAGTTGAGCAGAAGACATTTAAGTGAAGCATTAGGGAAATCTGTTACTAGAAAGAGCGGTTTGGCACTGTGCGGCCAGGTGGAAAAGCGGGGCTGGGCTCCTGCACCTTTCATGGCTAGTAGAAGAGGAAATTTCAGCAGGTGTCAGTTTGCTATGTAACCTACACCTGCTGAAATTCCTGCTTCTACTAGAGCTATGAAAGTTTCAGGAAGCCTGTACGCTTCTGTATCTGCCTACCCTAACTGGGCACCACTGTGGATTCCTAAGAGGCACTGAAGTTCCAGTCACAGATAATTCTCTTCTTTTTATCTTTTCATACGTCCGAAGTTTGAATGCTGACCACAGTCCACATGCAAAAGAAAAAAAGAACAGCATTCAATTTCAGCAGTTGCAGATTAGCCTGCAGAGATGGCGAGAGCAGCGCTTGCTGACATTCCTTCTTTTGCTTGACTTTTTAAGCTACAGGACCTCAATCCTCTTTTGCGTTTGGTCCTTACTTTTAGCTCAGGTTACACACCCAGGAGTAAAATGCAAACCTCCCTAATGCTAGATGCAAGGCTGCATCATGTGACAGTTGCAGCCGGCTTAGCAGATTGCTGGGAAATAAAAGCAGAGGGGGAAAATATTTTTTTTGCTAGCCAAGAATTCATAATGTAGAGTGAGTCAGGCTCTACTGCCCATGGCAGGTTTATTTGTTTTATTTATTGCTACTGAAAGGTGCTCTCTTGGCAGACCCCAAAACCTCTTTGGTGGAACGGAGCTGTACAGGCAGTGGAGCTGGACGCAGGCTTGGTAGTGAATCTGCAGTGAGAGGATGATATAATTTCTGCACATGTACACATCCTGCTCACTCTGCAAAAAAGATAATAAATATGTGGTGGTGAGTTCACCTGGATAACCCCATGAGTCATTGAGGCCTGAAGGAAACACACTCTGTTCTAGGGGAATATTCCTGTGCCAGGGATAATGCTGGGACACCCATGATATCCAGCATTCATGTAGCATTTCATTCTTGAAAACCAGATCATTCTTCCCTAAGCTCAAGGGACAGTGTTATTTGTTAGGAAAGGGGAGAGACTGAAGGCGTGTGTGCACATCTGCTCTGTTTGCTGCTTGGTCTCTCTTGAAGGCTGCTCTTTGCAGCTGCTAGAGGCTAGTATTCCTTTGGAGAGGATAATTGTAGGCTTTTAAAAAGAGAAATTCCTACAATTCTATTTTGGGGGAGGGCGTTTTTGGTTCTTCTCATAGACTTTTCCCAAGAAAACTAAATTAAATAACAAATCCTGACCTGCTGGGCTAGCTCAGTCTGTAAAGCATAAGCCTATTAATCTCAGGGTCGTGGGTTTGAGCCCCACATTGGGGCGATAGATTACTGCCTTGCAGGAGGTTGGACTACATGACTCTTGTGGTCGCTTCCAACTTTATGATACTGGAATGTGTGTGCGTGTACTTCTATAGACAGCATCTTGCTTTAGCTGCATATACTGTATACTAGCCATGTTTAACTTGTTACTCATTTATTCAGTACCCTTAATTTTATTTTTAATTGGGGCAGTGGTGGCTTTGTGATGGTCACAAAAGCCAGTCAATCAGCATTCTGCACAGCTAGGCTTCTGTGGGCTCCAGGAAAAAAACCTTGAGTTACTCCTGTCCTCAAATCTCTCTAAAAAGAGGAGTGGATGTAGAATGCAGCAGCCTTGCTCTTCAAACTATGTACATTTATACATGAATATTTAATATTCATGTTTCCTGTGCACAACATTGCACCAGAATAAAGAAGGCACCCCAATTCTGCCTATGGACATTGTTGTTCCCATGGCCAGCCACATTTCTGCTTCTGAGTAAGGCAAGACTTTGCATAATAAGCAAGGGTGCACAACATCTGTAGCATCTGACTGCATCAGTGCAAAGCATAAACCAATTTGTTGTCTCCTGGCTTTAGCAGAGGGTTGCAGCTCTTTTACTAGCTACTCCTCCTGTGTCTTTATCAGTCACTTCTTCTGGAGGCTCCACAGGCAATAATATTTATACTAGCTATTTTAGATGTGTTTAACCCAGCTTTCATCACAAAGTGATATCGGGGTGGGATAAAAAGAAAAAGTTAAACCATGAACTTAAATCAACAAAAACACAATTACAATAAGAAAAGTAGGTAAAATCACACAAGAATCAATAGCAGTAACAATAGTAAAAATCCTGTCCAAGATAATTAAGCCCATATAGAAGCCTGCTGAAATAGAAGAGTTTCAACTGCAGTTTGAAACTCAGCATCAATTCTATAAAGATGGATGGCATTCCCTAGGTGGGTTGCGGAGAAAGCCTTCTCCATGGTTACAGATGTTCCTTGGATGCAGGACAAACAGGTAGGCCTCACCTGCTGATTTTAACACATGGACAGATTGGTATTAGAAGAGATGTTCATTCAGGATACCTAGGTCTCAAGTTTCTTGCAGTTTTATATATAACTATTGGCACCATACATTTTTCTTGATAGCAAATTAGTAGCCAGCACAGTTCTTCCTGAATTCTGCACTAGCTAAAGTTTCCAAACCATCCTCAAGGGTAGTGCATTACAGTAATCCAAACACTTTCCTTACAAAGTGAACATTTGGAATTGGGTGATAGTGGTCATATACCCAGAGCCAGCCCACTAATGAAGTGGGGTGAAGCAGCCACCTCAGGCGGTGGAAGCCCCAAGGCAGCGCCCCCACAGGCATCCACTGTCTTCACTAGCAGCAGAGAAGCAGCGCAGGCATCGGCATCAATTTCCAGGGAGATCTTGTGAGATCTCACTGTAAATCAATGTTGCTGCCGGCAGCGGTACGTGGGGTGGCAGCGTAGCTGTTGCCGCTGAGCAGGACAGCATTTCCTGTTTCACCTCAAGCAACAAAACCAGACACAACACCCCTGCCTATACCTCTAGGATAAGCTTCTTACAGGCATGGCTTTAAAGGCATCAGGCTCCACACATACTTATAACAATGCACTCGCTATTACCGCACTCTGGAATTAGTCCGTCAACCCTCTTCATCTAGCTCATATTAGCCACAAAGGTAGGGTTACCAGACATCCCCGTTTCCCGGGGACAGTCCCTGAATTTGCGAATAAGTCCCCAGACTAATTCCATCCCCGGAATTTCCCCAGATTTCATCTAATGTCCCCGGGAAACGCAGCAGCGGCAGTCTCAGCAGCCCGGAGCAGTTGGCTCCGGCTGGCTTCAGGAGCTGCTCAGAAGTCCCCATATGGTGGTGGTGCAGGGCTCTAAGATGCAGGGAAGGTGGCTGCCTCCACCTTCCCTGACACCAGCAACTAAGCTGTGAAGGGATGCTTCATGCTGCCTATGGAGCAGCCTCCCAACTCCTCCTTGCATGCAAGCAGGAGCGGGGCGGGGATCTCTCAGCTGTGAAGGGAGGCTTCACACTGCCTATCAGAGCTTGTGTGCAAGCAGGAGGGGGCAGGGATCTCTCAGTTAGGCAACTGGGGAAGCCTCCCTTCCCAGCTGAGGGATCCCCGCCCCCTCCTGCTTTTATGCAAGTAGGAATGGGATTGGGGCTGCTCCGATGAGAAGGGAGGCATCGTGCTGCCCGAGCCTCGCCACCGCCACTCTCAGCCCCCCTTCTCCGCCTTCCATGTGTGACCCACTGTGCACCACTTCACCACCACTACCAAAGAACCAACAAGTCAGGAGCTGCCCAGGCTCATGGAGAAAGAAGATAGAAGCCTCGGAGGAAGGGGAAACGTGGCGGTTGAGGTCAAGGCAGCAGCCGCCCCTCTGCCACCACCATCACTGCAACATCAACGTCCCAAACGTGTAGTATGTATGTACAGTGGTACCTCGACTTACGAATTTAATCCGTTCCGAATGCACATTCGTAGGTCAAAAAATTTGTAAGTCGAAAAAAGTGATTTCCCCATAGGAATGCATTGGAAACGAAAAATTCGGAAAAATTCGTAAGTCGAGTAAACTGCATCTAAAATTCGTAAGTCGAGTAAACCCCATCTAAAACCGCCAACGGATGTCCTTCAGATGTCGAAAAGTTCGTAGGCGTGCGGGCACTTTTTTCATTCGTAAGTTGAAAAATTTGTATGTCGAGTAATTCGTAAGTCGAGGTACCACTGTATGTATATATGTATGCAGATCAAGCTTCTCCTCAACATGCAAACCAGGTTTTTCTGATCAGTTATGAAAGAATCTGGCATTCAGATAAATGCATCTATTTGTATCCTACCCTTTAAAACAGCACTTTAACTTCTAATCTAGACACAGGTTAGTCTGAAGATAGTGATTTGACCAAAGCTTAACTGAGCTGAGCAGAGATCCGAATGGGTGACACCTAAGATTTAACTGTCACAACTTGCAATTTCAGTATTTTGTGCATGTTCAACACTGTTGACAAGTAAACTAGGGTTTTAAATGGTGACAAAAATCAAATATTTGACTTCTTTTTCTTTTTTTTTAAACCACCATTGGGATCTATGGCACAAGCCACCACTGTGAATCTAAATATCTGCCCCTTGTCCCTGCACAGAAACGCAATAGATTGTGTTTGGTGTAACTTTTTATTTCACAGCAGTTGATCTAGCAGTCTTGTTGCATTACTGGTAGCTTTTGGCATGGAATTAGTGTACTAAATAATGTATTGACATTCATATTTCTAAAGATGCTGCAATTAGCACTCATTTTACTGTGTAAGCAGGTTTCCTAAGGTGTGCAATTGAGCTTGCAGATTCAGCTGGGGAGTGATAAATGGGGTGGCCAGGCTGGAAAAATCAGACACAAACCTAGAAGAGATGACTTCTTGTCTGCAAGCCTACCCATCACTGTTATAAAAGGGAAACCCAGTTTAATTGACATCTTCAGTTATAGTTATTAATGGCAAAGTCTAGATAAAGAAACAAAGCCATAATTTTAAATGTCAGATATAAGCATATCCCCTAAAAACAAGGATATTGGTTTCTTCTTTAGACAGGCTACCTTTTCTCCTGTCATAGGTTCTGTGCCTTTATCTAACTGCAGCATGTCAGATAAAAATCCAGGGACTCAATTATACAGCTGCAAATAAAACGCTTTAAGTCTGTTGTAAAGTGCAATACACAAATGTGACACTAGATGGTGATGGTGAGCTATGGTAAATTCAATATATATTTTTCAAAACTTTTTTTTAAAAAAACATTGTCACAGCAGGTTTTTTATATGTGTGTAGATTCTACCCAGGTGGTGTAGCTTTCCTCTTCCTGCATCACTGTTGAATTTCTGTGGTCATGCAGCCATTAAAACAGAGGTAGGAACTTCAGACCTGGGGGCTAAATGCTCTCTTCTAAGCTCTCTGTCTGGGTCTTAGAACTCTCTGAAGGCCATGCCCCTTCCTGGGCCATGTGGTATACTGTAGATTTTGGAGAGGGTCTACACTATATGAGGAAATCTTGCAATGGAACCAGAAACAGCAGGATTCAGGAGTCAGTTGTAGTATTTGTGAACAACAAATCAAAATAGCATATAGGATTTGCTACACATACAAGGATAAACTGCAGGGAACCGGGGTGGGGGTGGGGGTGGGGGTGGGGGTGGGGTTGTTTCCATTACAAACTGGGCATGTATCTTTAAAAAATAGCCCCCAGTTCAGTTCATCTCCTCATTTAGTGTTTTTTTCCTAGCTGGAATGTGCCATTGAACAGTGATGATGCCTCTTGCTTTCCTGGATGTGTAGAAAGATCTGAATTGTGCAAGGCTTGAATGTAGACAATTGCACAAAGGCTAGAGTCATATGTGTTACTCCATCCACGTTTTGCCTCTGACTATGCCCACCACTAGTATTTGGCTTCCCATAAGCGAGTGCAGCCCTTGCACTGAAAAAAGTCCCCCACCCTTGAATTAAAGGCAGAGAAAAAGAGAGAGCATATCTGGATCCAGTTATCTTTTCCATCACACAGGAAAAGCCATTACCTTTCAGTCTTGAAAATGTGTATCAGAGTACATACAAGACAGTATACTGTGCTTTAAGGCTGGAGTCAGCCAGATTCCCGTTCTCCTTACTTCCCTCAGCATGTTACGTAACTGATGTGATTTAAAGAGGCAGTGCCAAGGTCACAAGGTTTGCCATGTTTCCCCAGACTGCTGCTTGATAGGTTGTGAGCAGTTCTTGGATTATTCCTTGCCACATGTCTCGGTGTGGGGTTATGTTGTTGTCCTACCATCAACTGCACAGATGCTGGTGTCTGTAGTGTCAACAGATCCTGGGCAGTCCTCCAACCACAAGCTAGTCTGAACAACTACCGGTAGATGCTTGCGTCCATTAAATGGCCGTGAACTGTTTGGTAATCAGTATCCTGGCCAAAGCAGGAAACCCCAACACTTAATGCTCATAACATGAGCAATCCCATCCACCAGGGAAACTCCCTCCCCTGTCAGACTCTTTGTAGATATTTGATAACTTATGCCTTTTGTCTTTAACACCATGCTCTCTGGGATATTTTTTTTTATTACATTTTTATCCCATTCTTCCTCAAGGATGGTGGGCATTATTAGGAGTTGAATTTATATCCTGCTCTTCCAGCAGAAGGAGCCCAGAGCGATCCTCCCAATTTTCATAACCTTGTAAGGTAGGTTAGACTATGAAAGAGTAGCTTCAGAATTACCCAATGAACTTCAAGGCTGAGGGAGTTTGAGCTGGCAGATCCACACCATCCATTTAAAAGACATTCAGAGTACATTTAAAGCACCTGGCTAGCTTCCCACAGACTCCTGGGAACTATAGTCTTCCCTTTACAGAGCTACAATCCCCAGCAGCCTTAACAAACTACAGTTCTCAGGATACACACACACACACACACACACACACACACACACACACACATATACATATACATATACATATACATACATACATACATACATACACCTATATATTGGAGGGGGTGGCTGGGTGGGAAGCCAGCTGCTTTAAATGTGCATTGAATGTGCTTTCTTCTTATACCAAAAATATGCAAGCTCTGGTGAAACAGATCCAGCACAAGGAAGAATCTATTGCATGTAAAATCCTCTAGCTTGTACCACCTGGGGAACTGTGCAAAAACAAGCTAGACCTTGCATTCAACTGCCAGTGAAAAATATTTGCCTTAATATAAAACCTGATTTGCTCCCCAAACACTGAGAGGGAGTGGAATATTTTGCATCATGTTAAAATTGGAAACTTGAAGCTGCTTTCTCAATGTGAGTAAACTACCGGTAACTGATTTCAAGCTTTCTCTTCATGAGGAAGTGCAATGACACCCCCCCCCATAACCCCATATATCCTCAAGTACAAATTTAAATGATTACGTTTAGACATATGTACAGTCAGTAATCTGATTGCACTCAATGCATACTATTAATCACACCGATAAGCTAATATACACCTTTGATCAGGAGTGGGAAACCTCTTCTAGCCCAAGGGCCACACTCCCTTGGAGAAAATGGTGGACTGGTTACAGGCAAAGGGTGCAGAACAACGGATGTAACATATTTGCACCGTAGGTTTTATTTTAGCCATACAATGGTCAGAGGTTTGTACACACAAAGCTCTCCATCCTCTATGCAAGCAAGCAGCAGAAGGCATTATCACAGGTCAAGGGCATATTCTGACCAGGCAAAAGCACTCGAGGAGGAGCATGGAACAGGGCTGTTGAGGGATGCAGCTTGGGGAGGAAGTGTGCAACCTGGGGAGAGTGTCAAAGACCTGATAGAGGTGGCCCCTGAGGTTAAGGTTCCCCATGCCTGCTTTAAATGTTTGTTATATGGTCTAAAAGACCATGGAGAAAATTCTTAACTTAAAAAAAAAAAATTAAATCCCTAGATGATATTCTCTCTAGCAGCCAGCCTTTTACATCTTTTATAGATTATTTTTTAAATGGTTATGCAATTTGCTGTTGGTTTTGGTCCCCTGGGTAAACACAAGAGGAGGCAAATTTGCAAAACATGTTTGCATGCCAAGGTGACTCTAAAGACACTTCTATCACGTCAACACATAATTAGCATGTTTGCAAATAAATTGATTATGCACATGATTGAAGCTGGTTGTGACTGCTGTATAAATATCACGGTTTTCAAAAGTTGCATAATGAGTTATTTATCCATCACACCCTTTTGTCTGTTAGGTGTCTGCTTATGTGCTGCCACTGTCAATATCCTATTGTACACAGGTGGCTCTTTTACACTGGCTGCAATGCAGGTTTGCTTTATGCGCGCAGCACATCTAGAATTGATGTTAACCATCCAGTCTATTTCATCTCTTCTGTGTATCTATTTGTTTAAAACTGTCTGGGTCTTAAAGTCAGCAGATTCAAGTAATTCTTGCTTGTTTTTCCATGTAGTAAAAAATTGGGATTTGCCTTTTTAATGTTTTGTTTTATACTTTTTTAAAAAAAAATGTATAGACATTATTGAGCTGACTAGAATACCAGTTCAATTTTACCTAAGTTAAATGTTGATAGGATATGAGCCCTGTCAACAAACACTTTGCTTAATATAAAATGTAGGTAGTATATATAATATAATTCTGTACCAAAAGATAACAGCTAGAAATGTGGGCTGTATTTGTGTACAGTGAAAGTTTTCATCAGGTGCAGCTTGTCATGAGGGGCTGAGAAAAGTTACAGTTGCCAAAATGCCAGCTTCTAACAAATATTAAAGGCAGAAGAGCCCTGTCCTACTTGGCACCTGCTTACCCTCTCTCTATTTCAACAGTGTCCTCATGGATCAGGGGTGGGTAACCTTTCTCAGCCCAAGGGCCACATTTCCTCCTGATCAACATATTGTGGGCCACGTGACAATGGTGAACACAGCCAGAGGCAAAAGTGAATAGAACAACTAATGTAAATGTTACCTTATTTGTAGCAAGCTAGTTTCTGCACAAAATCTCATACCATAAAAACTTGCTATTTATGCAGTGAAATAGTTTATTCAAGGACAAGCAATGAGATGGACTACATTATGCATCCAGAAGGTCCCAGGTGCAGTCCTTGGCATCTCTAGGTATGACTGGCAGTGTCCCCTGCCTGAAACCCTGGAGAGCCACTGTCAATCAATATAGATAATATTGAGCTAGATAGACGTATGGCCTCACTCAGGTCAGAATAAGGTAACTTCTTAGGTGTGACCCTGCCAGGAACAGGATTCTACTTCAGCATTGGTGCTACCACCACAAGTAAAATAGTTCGATCGAATCAAGCTACAAGTCATCTTTAACATATTATTTCTGGGCTTTGTCCAGAATAAGCCGCTATTGTAATAAGTACGCATTGTAACAAGTGAAATACACTGCGTAGATCATTGTAATGTGACAAATAGATATCCACAAAGTCATAAATGGTAAGACTTAATATCATCTGAAAAAGCCATGCAATAGGAATCGTAAAGCACCACAGCACAGTATATACTCTGCACTATGGAGCATCCTTCATACAGAATGTCCCAAAATTCATCACAGAGAATTCATCATGAATTAGACAGGCGGAGACAAATAAGGTTTGAGGGTGACATTTTGGGGAGAGCAAGCAACTTGGAAAGATTAATATACAGAATATACCAAGCAGATTAGAATGGGAGAGTAAACAGAGAAGGAAAGTCATCCCTTTGAGAGGGAGAGGAGGCATATAGGAAGGCATAGACTGGTTAAAACAGGCTGGGATTGACATATGCCAAAATTGCCTGGATGCTGGCAGCAAGCCATAAAATATGAAATATATTGAGAGATGTATTATGATGACAGCTGTTTAACATTTATTTATTACCAGAGCCTATGTGACCTAAAATTTGACAGAACGTTTCCTTATGTTCATGTTTGTCCCCATATAGTCTTAGGTCTGTATAAGCTTGTCTAAACAGTACACCTGTACTTCTTTTTTATTGTGTTTTTTATTAAAGATTTTCTTGATTTACAAAAATATGTGCAATACTCTTGTACTTCTTATCACTTATTTATCAATATTTTGGATATATACCTTCATAGATAATAGTTGCCTACATTAGGTTCACCTGTGGTGTGTTTGTGTGTTGGCCTTCAAGGACTCAGCCTGGATAGCTCAGTTGGTTAGAGTGCGGTGCTGATAATGCCAAGGTTGCAGGTTTGATCCCCATATGGAACAGGTGTATATTCGCTGTATATACAAAACAAGGGTCCCTTCCAACTCTATGATTTTATGATGAAAGTTGCCTAAAACCAAGAATGAGAGAAGGAAATTTCCCCCCTTCCTCTTTCATAATACTAGAACTTGAGGCAACCCAACAAAGCTGAATGTTGGAAGATTTAGAACAGACAAAAAATGTAGTTCTTCACTCAGCACTATGGAATTTGCTCCCATGGGATATACTGATGGCCAAGAACTTGGATGATTTTGAAAAAGGAATAGATAAATCCATGTGGGGGCTAGCTGAAGGCAAAGTGGGGTGGTGCTCTAATGAACCAATCACTACTGGGGAGTGTGCTATTGCAGGCTTCCCAAAGGAATCTGGTTAGCCACTGTGAGAATAGGATAGTGTGCAAGGCAAGATGGACCTTTGGCCTGATCCAGCAGGGCTCATCTTACGTTTTTATGTTGATATTGGAACTTTTATATGCTTTCTAACTCACAGAAACAGATAAGCAAAGAGTATCTACTTTCCTTGGACTGGTTTCTTTGCTCTCTGCCAGCACTGCAGCAACATTCCAAACAGATAAAAAGCTTATGAGTTAACAAAAAGCCAAAGAGTTTTATTAGTGGCACCACGATAAACACAACAGTACTCTGAGCACCTCACTTGGCATCCTGGTGAACTGCAAAAGCTCCCCAGCGCCCTATAATTGGGGAAACACAGATTGCACCCCCACGTCTCAAAGATTGTTAATGTCACAGTGGGAAATGCTGCTGCCAATCTAGTCAAAGCAATTTGCCTCTCTTGTGACACAATCAGCTAACAAATTCATGACATGGATACAGATGTTTAGGAACAGCTGTTTCCAGGGGAGGCCAGGAAGCTAGAAACAAACATGGGTAAAACTGCTTGTGTGCTTTCTTTTTCAGTCCAACTTCTACATTTTAAACTTACTCTGAGTGGCAAAGCCTCACATGCAAGGCCTTTTCATTTTGTTTTTCTTTGATGCACACGAAACAAATGGATTCAAGTTACAAGAAAGAGATTCCGTTTAAACATCAGAAAGAACTTTCTTAACAGTAAGAGCTGTTTGACAGTGGAATGGACTGCCTCACTGGAGGTTTTAAAGAAGAGGTTGGGTGGTCATCTGTCATGGATGCTTTAGTTGAGATTCCTGCATTACAAGGGGTTGGACTAGATGATCCTTGGGGTCTCTTCCAACTCTACAGTTCCCAGGATTATTTGAGGAAAGTCATGTGCTTAAATGTATGGTATGTATGCAGCCGTACAACACAAATATTTACTTCTTTATTTATTACATTTATTTGCTGCCCTTCATCCTTGGGGCTAAGTAAACTGTAAGCAGATTCCCAAGGCAGAGGAAACCCTTCCGCTTTACTCAGTTTTTGGCCTTAGGCTACTTACTTTCAGTGATGGAACTATTCCAGGGCCTATTAGATCATTTTTTAAAAAAGGAGTTAAGGCCACTCTGGGTGCAGTGCAGTTGGGTGCAATCCATTAAGCTATACTTCTGAGCAACCACCATTCATTTGAATAGGGTTTGTGTGGGTTTAGTTGGCTCAAAAAAGCGCTCATAATATGGTCTGAAGGCCCTGCTGAGACCAATAAATGCCATGTAGTCAGCAGAGCTCATTGGACTCATGCTTTTTAATAATAATAAAAAAATTATTGCATTAGAGTGAAATTTTGATAGTCTCTGGTTTCCTATCGCTTCCTGTTAACTGATTAACTCTGGATTCTTTTTTTGCCTTCCAACTTTCCTCCTTTTTTTATTTAAAAATTTCACTTATCTTTCTCTGTAAAACTTTATTGTTCCTTTTCTGCTGAGGATTGATGGAAGGGGCAACATGTAGATGTTTCAAACCAGTGTTATATCTGATAATTGCATTGTTTCCTTTCAATAACTTTTTTATCGTGGAATTCCTATTGTAATTAAAACATACAGTGGAAACGAAGAAAAGGCCCAGATGCTGCCTTCGTGCATATATCTCATGTAATTAAAAATACGGGAAGGAAAACAAATAGAAAATGTAGGACAGACCAGTTTTCATCCTGAATACTAATTTCAGTACTGGGGTATAAGGATAGATTCATCAGTGGGGAAGAGGTTGCAAGAACAGGAGTGTATGAACCATGGAACTAAATAATGCAAAACACAGACCCTCAGCCAAATTTCATGGTGGGGAGTGGATGGGCAGGATTATAGGATAATCATCAGGGAACTCTCAATTGCAGGGAGTTTTACTTTCCTGCTTTTGCACTGGGCTCCTTTAAAACTCCTTAGACTGAACCTCACAGCAGCTGTTCCCACAATTGTGACAGATGAGTAGTAACCATATTCCCTGGAATGGAATTGCCTCTCTAGCAAAAGGAGCAAAATGTCGGTGCTTGCTTCTGTGTTTGTGTCTAAATGCTGGTAGATGAAAGATGAGTAAAGGAAACTCAGGGCAGGGCATAAGGCAGGCATCCCAAACCCATGTCAGTGAATACTCGCATAGGGAACCAGATGTACAGTTTTAGTGATTCTATTCCCTGTAGTCCATATGGACAGGGTGCTTCAAAATAATAATTCTTAGCACTTATATAGTGCTTTTGCTAAGCTTCCCAACTGCATTATCATCACATGCATTATCTCAGTAATCCTTAGAATAACCCCAAAAGGCAGGTCTGCAGTATTATCTCTGAGTTACAAATGGAGTAGCTGAGACTAATAGCAGCTTGCCTTGGAGCTAAACTACCATTTATGTGGGAGGTCTATGATTGGATCTCCCAACGTTTTTATTCTTACCTGAAAGGAATGGTGGACTCAAAATCTGATCAATTCAGCAGCACTGGGGGAGGGAGTGCTTAACACCCTGCCTCCATTTCCGTAATCCAAATACTCCCTCCCCTGGAGCTGTTTACAGGTAGGTAGCTGTGTTGGTCTGCCATAGTCAAAACAAAATAAAAAATAAAAAAATCCTTCCAGTAGCACCTTAGAGACCAACTAAGTTTGTTCTGGAGCTGTGTTAGAGCCATGGTTAGAATGTATCCCTGCCTGTCTAACAGCAGCTTTAGGGTAGGGTGTATAGATTAAGGAAATGGCACCGTGGAAAGGATTAAATCAGATGGTGCTGATTCTCCAGTCAAATTCAAAGCCCCATCCCCAGTGGCTTTAATATAAACAGAAAACCACTACTTTGATATTTGTTGGAAGGGGCTGGGCCTCCTCAATGTTGAGGGAGTCTGGGACACATTGCGCATGTGCAGCATCACAGTTCCAGTGCCCGACTCCTGCAGAGCACTTTGCCTGCTCCGAACATTGGGACATTCCACATGCATTGTGCATGTGATGTCACAAACATGCATTGTGCACCGGGGCCCCTTGATCTTGGGGACAACCTGGTGCCTCTGGGTGAGGGGGGCTATGGGAAAGGGCACTTTGTACAAAAGGAGAGCACTTTGCATATAACAGCCTATCCTACATGGGTAGAACACATGTTGCTAACAGCTCTCTGCCTAACAAGAATCTTGTAAGAATCCTGTCAAGATGCCTGGGATGTGTGGGCTGACAATAGTGAGGTCTTTGCTGTCTGTGCCACTAGAGCTCATGGAACAAGGCTGCTGTGGCATTGTGTGTGTGTTGTTTGCTCCCTCTGTGTATGCATGTACAGTAAGTGTGTTCTCCTTTGCGGGTGGATTGAGGATACCAAGGTACACAGTACTTGTTTGTTGAGCTTTGTTGATGTTTTCACGGATGCTCAAGGCATCCACCATTTTTGTGCCATTTTGGCATTTTCCAATCTGTATGTTCTCTCCTGAGGTTATATAGATATATATATATATATATGGCTGTTCTACCCACATAGCAGTGGCATATCTCCCTCCAGCAAAATAACCCCCCCCCCCAGGACATTGCATTGTTCTGTGATTGTTCTGTAAGTGAAAGCTATGTCTTTAATGCTTCTCGGGAATTCAATAAGTAGAAACTACATGACCCTAAAGTCACAAGGGAGAGAGGAGTAAAGATTTCAGGGGTGGGTATTTAAAGAAAAGCTATACTTGAGGAAGAGTTTGGGAACAAAAGCAGAAAGCTCATTTTCCTTTCTGCAGCAGAAGGAATTAATTTAGAAATAGGGAGTCATCTACTATCCTATAATTTCCTTTACTGAGCATGCCAAGTGATTCAGTTTTGGAGAAAAGCCACCTAAAGTTTCCTGATATCAACAGCAAAAAATGTAATGCTAGAATGTTTGCAGGGTAACCACTCCTGTTGGCACTGTCTGCCAATAATTCTCTAATCTGTCTACCATGCAGCTTGACCACTCCCTGCCTCATTTTTTAACCTGTTTCCTCCTCCTATTCCTGCTTTAAATTTCTACTGCATGCCAAAGGTGTATTCTGTGCTGTCACTATGAAAGATGCCATGCTGTCCCTTATGCATCTTAGCAGGGGAGGTAGCTAATGATTCCATTATTTATAAACTATCAGTGATAGACACCAGAAGATGCACTAGACATATGATCCTATTAGGAGGAGCATTGTTAGGATGTGTCCAATTATCTTCTGGATGTGATTTGATTTTCTATAGTATAGAAACCAGGCTATCCACTCAGAGTTCTGTGCTCATGACACTGAAATTAACAGTTTAGCTGTTGACTGAGACACTGATCTAAAGGCCTTATTCTGTGAACTACTGCACCAAGGCACTTGCTTAATAGGATTGGTTGCACAGGTCTCAGTATCTGTGAAATAAACCAACTCCAAGGCAAGCGCCATATAACAGTAGACTCAGGCTAACTAAAACCAGAGGCAAGCTAGAGCGTGTGTGGGGAACCTATGCCCCTCCAGAAGTTGCTTAATTTCAACTCCCATAAGCTCCCAGCAAGTAAGGACAATAGCCAGGAATGATGGATGTTGATGATCTGGAGGGCCAAAGGTTAGCCACTTCTGGTCTACATCAATTATAGCCAATGTGAAGTTCTCCAGACATCGTTGGACCCACAACCCATAGCCAGCATGACTAATAGTCAGAGTTGTTGGTAATTGTAGCCCAACAACATTAGATTACCCTGATCTAGAAGGGTAAGAAACTGCTGATCCACTTATAACAAGGTTGCAACTTGTATCTACAGAAAAACAGTGGGTGAGGTCATCCAGACACTTTGGGTACAGTCTTATAGGTTTGTGGATGACACAGCTCTGTCACTCACTCCTATCTCTTCTGTCACTTCTGTCACTCACTTGCAGTCCCAAGGAGGCACTAGAAGAATTAAACAAAAGATTGGAGAGTGGCAAAGAAACTGAAATCTAGATAAAATATTGGTTGGTGTGCATTTGATCAGTGTGCAGCCCATGTTGGACAGGGTTGCACACCCCTGAAGTCTCAGATCTGCTGCTTGGAGGAACTCTTAGACCTGGGGTTGCTGTTAGACTTCCAGGTGGCAATGGTGTCTAGCAGATGTGTCTCCTATAAGCTAAAGTTGGTATGCCAGATCCACCCTTTCTGGGAGAGGAAGGCTCTGGTACCCTTAGTGACTTACAGAGGTACATAGGGTGGCTACCCAGATGGGTAACCACCATTTATGGTGGTCGGTGGTAGCACTGAGGCTATGGAATTTACTCTACAGAGAGGCACCAGATAATGGCAGTTTGACCACAGAGGGCCTTTGGGATCAATTGAATTAAGAAAACTAATTGAGTTAAGAAAATGGAGTTTAACTACTGATGATTTATTGGGATGCATCTGGTTTATTGTTTTGGTTTGTTTTGGTGAGTGTTATTTAATATATTATAAATTTGAGTCTTTGTAAAGTGCTTTGTGTGGACTCATTTTGGGTGGAGATGAGTGCTAAATGAGAAATAGCTTAAATAAATAAAAGTGCTTGGAATGGGGTGTAGTAATAGCTGTGTCAGCTATAAACATGATGTGACACAGCCATTGCAGGCAGCTATAGTGGTTCAGATTATCAGGATCAGGGTGCAAAGACCTCCAAGCTAATTGACTGGTGGCCTCAACTTTTTATTTGTTCATGCGTCAGAACAAACTTACAAACAAATCCTACTGGGAACTGAAACACTTTCACAGTTCTCCTTGATGTATGAAATGCTGTTTATGCAGTTGTACCCATTATTTCAACGGTAGTGGAACTCAGAAAGGAGGAAAGAAAATATTCTGCATAAATACCACTCTAAATATCTAGCTATGTGACTCCTCAAATATCACTTAAGACATCCTTGATTACCAAATGATGCACTTACTGCAGCAAACTCAGTAAAATATGACAATCAGTGACTTGAGGTGCCATAGCCAGAAAATACTGCAACCAATCACCAGCTTAGATTTACAAATGCTATAGTAGTAGTAATGTGTGTGTATTTTCTATAGCTTATTATTTCAAAGGGGTGTGGGGTGTTAGGGGAGGGGTAATACCTCTGGTGGGGGACATGTTGTGCTCCTTCTGGAGTAGTTTGTCCATCTTTGCTCCCTACCTGCTCTCACCTCTCACCTGTGGCTTCTAGAAGCTGTCAGCATGTGACAGCAACCATACCTGAGAAGTGGCTCTGACTGGCTGGCTAAACCAGGTGAGGGGAGCTGATGGATCTCAAACCCTCACTGAGTTGGGACTTCCCCTGCATGTGAACACAAACTCTGGCGGCTTGAGCAGATGAGACCAATAGTGGGTCCAACAGTCATGAGAACGGTTTCTGCGCTTTCTAGAGGGAAGTGAGGGGCAGATGGAGCTTGTCAACCTGGGAAAGGTAGTCCATCTCGGAGAAAGAAAACTCAGATCCTAATCCACCTTTGCCTTGCAGGATATCTTCAGGAGAATAAAAGGCTGAGGAGTAAACCATACACAAATACAGCGTGGAGTCCCTAAGAGGGTTGGATGGTGCCTTGTATGCCTCTTTCCCGCAACTCCTGAAGCCAAGCTGGTGCCAAACGTACTGCTCTGCTTTCCCTTGGAGAGGAATGTATTGTCATCTGGGCAGCCCAGGACCTCATGCACACTGCCTAGGCTTGCAGCCTGGGGAGATCACTTAGGTGCTGCTAATGCAGTGGATTGACTTCAGCCCCAGAGGCTCACTCCATTGTCTCTTGAAGCAGACAGATACTAACAACAACAGCAATGGAAATCTAAAGGCAGCTGGCTTTTGTAGATCAGGCTTATGAATAAAGTTTGAATTTAATATAAACAACCCTGACTTAGATAACCTCACTCGTAGTATAGATACAGGCACAACACATTGAGAGAATGCTGAATGAAATTAACTCTATAAGGCAGCATTTAGCCCGTACCCCACATATGTTATTTAGGTTAATGGAAAACAAGAGCCCGAGAACCAGTGGATTTAAACTGTCCATTAATAAAATTTAGTTGAGAATCACGGTTTTTTATTTTTTAATCACTAAAGCAGTGAGATTCTGGAACAGTTTCCGCAGTGCAGTTTTGAGGGCAAACAAAGCTGGATAAATATGTGACACCATATAATCATTTTTAATCTGATGCCTCAATAGCAGCTTGATAGGGTCAGGAAGTCGTATCTCCTGCAACCCCACCTCCCCCAAAAGTTGTGGTTTTCTTTCATTTGCAGGCTACTGAGCACATTATTACAATTTTCAATGACAGGAAACAAATTATAGCTATGGGCAGGGTGTGGGGAGACTTATTTGCCCTGAGCCCATTTTCTGCTAGGTAAGACTGACTGGGGATTCTGGAAGACTTTACTATTCTCTGCAGAGTGTGGCATGGCTGGCTGGCTTCAGCTATCCAAGTTTGTTTTACTGAATATATTCCTTCCTGTAAACAGGACAAGTATTGCAAGCTCAGAAAGCATGCTGAAACTGCTTGTTTGAAACCATTTACGGTAATTGTGGTAGCAATGTCTTCCTCTACTTTGCCCACCTACATACAGTGTAAACCTAGGCCCTATTAGACAGGTAAATTATCCACAAGAGAGCACCATACTCTTAATATAGTGTGCAGTGTGGGACCCAAGGATGCTTATTTTGAAGGCAGCAACATGGATTTCAATACCTTTGATATCCTTGTTAGATAATAATAATAATAATAATAATAATTTATTTATACCCTGCCCATCTGGCTGGGCCTCCCCAGCCACTCTGGGCGGCTTCCAACACAATATTAAAATACAATAATTCATTAGACATTAAAAGCTTCCCTAAACAGGGCTGCCTTAAGATGTCTTCTAAAAGTCTGGTAGTTGTTGTTCTCTTTGACATCTGGTGGGAGGGTATTCCACAGGGCGGGTGCCACTACCGAGAAGGCCCTCTGCCTGGTTCCCTGTAGCTTGGCTTCTCGTAATGAGGGAACCGCCAGAAGGCCCTCGGCGCTTGACCTCAGTGTCTGGGTAGATCGATGGGGGTGGAAACGCTCCTTCAGATATACTGGACTGAGGCCGTTTAGGGCTTTAAAGGTCAGCACCAACACTTTGAATTGTACTCGGAAACGTACTGGGAGCCAATGTAGATCTTTCAAGACCGGTGTTATGTGGTCTCAGCGGCTGCTCCCAGTCACCAGTCTAGTTGCTGCATTTTGGATTAGTTGTAGTTTCCAGGTCACCTTCAAAGGTAGCCCCACGTAGAGCGCATTGCAGTAGTCCAAGCGGGAGATAACTAGAGCATGCCCCACTCTGGTGAGACAGTCTGTGGGTAGGTAGGGTCTCGGCCTGCTTACCAGATGGAGCTGGTAGACAGCTGCCCTGGACACAGAATTAACCTGCGCCTCCATGGACAGCTGTGAGTCCAAAATGACTCCCAGGCTGCGCAGCCTTTCAATTTTCTGTTGTTTATGACTGGATGATCTCCACTTTTGCAGGTAAGAAAAAGGGGGGGGGGAGACTTTTGATCTGAAAAGCATTTCACCTCTTACATGTGTTTGTTTATTTATTTATATATTTATTGGGCATTATCTTAAGAATGCATAAAGAGCCCTGCTGGAACTTACAAAACGCCCATCTAGTTCAGCATCCTATTCTGACAGTAGCCAACCAGATTAATTTGATTTGATTTATTGTATGTCTATGCCACTTTTCATTCAAATGAATCTCAAAGCATCACAAATACAATCATATAATCATATAAAATAATTAACAAATCATCAATAAAACAATTACAATCTATAAAGCACTATTAACAAAACAGCAACTAAAAAAAAGCTAAACATCACCATTCTATCAAATGTGATATCACATGAGTAACAAATCAATACAATATTTTAAATCTACAAAACAATATTAACATCACCAACAAAATAGTAACTAAAAAAGAAAAGCCAAGCACTGTTGAGTTCATACACTCTTCACATCCCTATGATTCAATCTTTCAGTCAATTTAGTTCATTAAAATACACATAAAATACACATAATGCCCATTGTTAAGCTGTGCTGGCTGGGGTCCTTGGGAAGTGGGCCATGGTGGAGACGGTGGGGTTCTCAGGCCTACCACTGGTGTAAGGTTGATTTAGGATAGCCTGCCCAGGCACGTTGATTAGGAACACCTGATAATCCAGAGGTCCATTCCCACACATGGGACTCAGGTGGCGCTGTGGTCTAAATCCCTGAGCCTCTTGGGCTTGCCAATCATAAGGTGAGCAGTTTGAATCCATGCAACGGGGAAAACTCTGGTTGCTTTGTCCCAGCTCCTGCCAACCTAGCAATTCAAAAGCATACCAGTGTGAATAGATAAATAGGTACTGCTGTGGCAGGAAAGTAAATGGCGTTTCTGTGTGCTCTGACACTCATCACGGTGTTCCGTGTGCCAGAAGTGGTTTAGTCATACTGGCCACATGACCTGGAAAAGCTGTCTGTGTACAAACGCCATCTCCCTCGGCCTGAAAGCAGAGATGAGTGCTGCACCCTATAGACGAATTTGACTGGGCTTAACTGTCCAGGGGTCTTTTACCCTGACCCATTCCCACTTGAGTAAGTCTGAGACAAGGCTGTCCCTCTGGAGTGGTGAGTTGTGGCTGCACTCTATGTACAGACTGACCAAGAGGTCCAGCAGTTCCTCTGCACTCAGAATGCTCTTGCTATGCCACAGTCCATCCACCAGCAGCTGTTCCAGCTTCTTCAGCCACACCTTGGCCAACATGGTGGTGGAGGACGAGGCTCAGCAGAGGGGAGCAAGCAGGGCAGCTAGTTGAGTCCACCAGGCAGGAGGAAGAGGCTGCATTAAAGGTGCTGAGGGAGCCTCAGAAGGATCCTGGGGGCCTGGATGAGCTTGCAGCTGGTGAATCATGCAGGCTGGTGCCCATGGACTGTGTGAAGACAGGAAGCAGAGGGTGTCTCCTGGCAGGGGTGGAGGATGAGATGTGGGGGTGGCCAAGGAGCTGTAGAGTGTGCAAAAGGGGATCCTTCCATCTACATGTCCTCAGGTTCATTCAGCTGTTGCTCCCTGGGTTTCTTCTTTTGCTGCTATTGGTGGTGGTTCATGTTGGAAGGCAGCAGCAGAAAAATCTGGTCTCTAGTGTAAAGTTTGCAAGCAGGACCTGGGTGCAACAGTGCAATCCCCAGTGTTCAGAGCAACTGGTATTCAGAGGCATACTGCATCTGATACTAGAGGTAGTACACAGCTAACATGCTTAGCAGCCATTGGTAGCCTTAATACTTAATATGGCAGGCCCATATCACAAAGAGTTTACAATCTAAAATCAAATGCAGGAGGGTAGGAGGCAGAGGGGTGGGGCAAATAAGAAAGCAACATGTGGTTTCTAAGAAGAGCTATGCCAGGATAGAAGAATAATTGTTCCACCTCAGTACTGTTTTCCTAGGATAAATTATTAATTTATTACCGTAATCCCAGTTCTTGTTTTTTAAGCATAGGCTCTTATAACACTGCTCTCTTCTATGCATTCAGAAGTCTAAGATTTACAAACACCCCACACATGAGAATGCATGCTAAAATCATGCTGCTTAATAATATTACTAATTATAACAACAAACCACAGAGCCTAGGGCTTGCCAATCAGAAGGTCGGCGGTTCAAATCCCCACAACAGGGTGAGCTCCCATTGCTCAGTCCCTGCTCCTGCCAACCTAGCAGTTCGAAAGCATGAAGTGCAAGTAGATAAATAGGTACCGCTCCGGCGGGAAGGTAAATGGCATTTCCATGTGCTGCTCTGGTTTGCCAGAAGCGACCTAGTCATGCTGGCCACATGACCCAGAAGCTGTATGCCAGCTCCCTCGGCTAGTAAAGCGAGATGAGCGCTGCAACCCCAGAGTCGTCCGCGACTGGACCTAATGGTCAGGGGTCCCTTTACCTTTACCTTTACTTTCATTGAATGGACTGAACTTCCCCAGGAAAGCAAGATTGGACTTACTGTGATACTTGTACACTGAAAATGCCAACACAGTGTTGAAGCTGTGAAAAAGGCAAATTAAATAATGATTTACGAGAAGGGATTGAAAATAAAGTACCAAGCATCATAACACCATTATATTAATCTTTGCTGCAGCCACACCACCATCTGTATGTTTCTGCATTTAATTTTCTTCTGACGTCACTCTTTGTAAGCCCCTAAACTCATGATAGTGATTCACATATACAATAAAAAGGACCGTAGTCCATAAAAGCTTATGCTGTAATAAATGTGTTAGTCTTTAAGGTCCAAGTTTCTTACTGCAGGAAACAAACACTGCTACCATTCTGAAAATTTGAAATGCAGTTACATGCCACCCTAATCTCTGAGCAGTGAGAGACACCAGGGGTTTCAGCACTGACTTTTGTTCAGCTTCCCTGGAATGAAGGTCAGTGGATACTGTGTCTTTTAAGATATTTGCTTTTATATACACATATATACAACCTGCCCATAGGACAGAGGGGCTCACAGCATTAACACCCCCCAAAAGATATTGCTTCTCCATTAGTTGCAGCTTTGGAACGCAGCACAGAACAAGCATGTCTCTGTGTTTCCAGCTTCTAGCCTGCAAACACAGAATGCCCATCACTTTCAAGTCTATCAGTGGCTACTAGCCATGAAGGCAATATACTACTTTCAGGACCAGTGGCAACATGCCTTTGATTTAACACCAGTTGCTTGGGGGGAAACCATGGGCAAGGGCTTTTGCAATTTTGTTCTGCTTATGAGTTTCCAGAGGCATCTGGCCAACAGTGTGCAAGGGCTAGATGGATTTCTTCTGATGCAGCAGTTATGCAAGGTAATATATTCCATAAATTTCTGTGATAATTTCAGAAAATCTTGTTCCGCAGGTAGTCATTGTTGAGGCTGGCACTGGTGAATACAAAACATCTCCTGCATGGTTATGTGGGGGAAATGCTTTTCTTTTGTCAGTTCTAAATGTACCAAGGTTAATTTCATGAGGTAGTCTTCGCAGGAAGAAGTTCTTTCTACAGAACAACCTACCCTACCCCCGCTCCTGTCCCAGACATGCAGTGTTCAATTCCTTTTTCTTTCCCTTTGAGCAGAACTACATTGACAGCTATGTGTCTGGGGCTCCCATGACCTTTCTAGCCCCAGGATGAGCAGCTATAGCCATTGTGGAATTCAAGAAAAGATGTCTGCATACAAGAGGTCTGGGATACGGTTGCTGTGGGAACAGAAACTTAGGTTCTCTTACCTTTCTGTAGTTGAATTATCAGCAGCAGAAAAAAACAACCAAACAAGCAAACAAACCACAAAGTGCATTTCTACTCTGAAAATAGATTTTTGTAAATATGTTGTTTTGTGTATTCTATATTTATTATGTCCTTGACTTTTGAGCATCACATTTACTTAGTTTACATTAAGAAGCTACAACTGTATTAACCAGCAGCCCTGTAAATAAGTTTTGGGTCTAAAAGAAAAGCAAGGCAATAAATAAAGTTGTGCAGGGTCAATACGTCTCTGTGATACGTGTCTTCCCATCTTATAGCTCACCATTTTGTTCTCTCCTCTCCCAGTTCCCTCCACTCCCCTTTCCTTCTGTATCTTGTCTTTTTAAATTCATAAGCCTGGTGGCAGGGCCTCCTTTCCTCCCTCTCTTTTAATTGATGTGAGCTGCTTTGGGAGACAATAATTTGAAAAGCAAGATAAGAATATAATAAATAAATATTTACTTCTAATTACATCAAAAACACCTATTGTTCGAAACAGGCATTTCACATGTTTATAAATGTGACACAGTCAGGGCCTGAAATTAGAACCTATTTATTGATGCATGGGAAAGAATAGAATTATAACACTACTGAGCAAAAAGTATGAAATCTGACTATTATTACGAAAGTCAGCCGGATGACTCTGACACAGGCCGGTCATAGAATTTTTGAGCGAGCAGTGTATGTTATTTTATCAGATTCTCTTTTCAGACCAGGACTATATGTGAAAATAGTTTGTTTTGCATTAACAGATAATGTTCCAATGCTGCATTGTTTGATGTACACCAAATATAAAGTTATTTTTATTGGGGGGTGGAGGCTTGAGAGTCCATTCAGCCAAGTCCTATGCATGCATTTGTAACAGAAAGGCTGTGTTCGCGCCAGTGCTACTCCACTGCAGTCCCTAATATATAGATTTTAAAATACAGTGTCCCTAGTGGTGCTTCCTGTGCAGCATTGCTTTGTACCTTGTGAAGTGTTTGCAATACATATCCAATTCCTTTCATCACAGGTCACTGTTCTTATTTAGGGGCAGGTTATGCAAAAGCTGTGTACAGCGGAAGATGTGCCCCTCTAAGGGTTTGTTCAATCATTTTCTTAACTCATTATTTAAGCTTAGTCTCTCTGAAGCTTGGATTACATTTCTAATTAATTTGGGGTGGGGAAAAGGTGATGGATTGACAGTTCTAGGGTTTCTCATTCATTCACTTGCCCATAAATGGAGAGTTCACAGACAGTGAAAGGGGGGTAATTATTCATTTCAGGCCTGCTTCTCTAAAGATAACTGGGATGGAATTTCTACTCTAGTGGCAGGAATGTTTCATACAGTGTGTGCTGATTAATAATTAGAGGTCTCTGACTATGGCTTAACAATTAACTGGTTCTTTATTGAGAACAAGTATTTACGAGCTATTCTGCTTCAGCTTGATCTATCCACACAGTGCACACGTAAGTTCTCGGCTGGTGTGTCCTCCAAACTTTCCCTCCTTGCAACATATCATTTTCTTCCCAAGTTCTGTGAAGGTTGCTGTAACTCTCCTTTTAACAGAGTAGCAGGGTTCGTATGTGTAGCTCAATTCTTATATTACCTATGTGCTGGGCAAGACTGGGCCCTACTTGTAAGGCAGAGTGAAGTGGCCACTTCAAGCAGCTGATCTGGGGCATCATGAAAAGGTAGCAAAATAATGTTTAATTTATTGTTGTTGCATTTGCACAGTCAGAGACGTTGAGAGATTTTTGTTGGATTTTGTGGGATTTATTTCCTGCAAAATGTGTTGGGACCATCTTGCTGCTACGGTCAGAAAGTATGTGCAGATAGAACACGGCATCTATTACTAGACCACAATATACAGTTCAGCTGCATAGCGGTTCTATTATTATTACTATTATTATTATTATTATTATTATTATTATTATTATTATTATTATTATTATTATTATTACCACCCTTCATCCACAGATCTCAGGGTAGTTCACAACATAAAATTACAATGTAGAAAAAACAAAATACATAAAAACAAACAAACAAACAAACAGATAATCCTCCCCCCTCCCCCCCACTTCTGTTTGGGTAACCAAAAACTTGCTTTTGCATTATCACATTATTTTTTATGTACTCCCTTCTTCTATATTATATGGATGACCCATTGCATGTCTCTCACAAGAACATTTAGACTACAATTCCCACCCCCTACCCTGATCTTTGAATCATCCTCAATAACCCTGCAAAGTAGGCTGGTTCTCCTACACAAAAATTCAACAAGTGATACACTATACTTTTCTGAATATCAGTTGATGGAAATAGCAAATGGTGAGTGTGCTGTTGTGCTCAGGTGCTGCTTGACAGATGGTGGACAACTGTGAGAATGGTATGCTGCACTAAATGAGCCTTTGATGCGATCCAGCAGGGGTTTTCTTATTTTACTTCTAAAATGAGGATTCAAGTCATCAACAAAATTATTCCATGTGTCTTGTACTGTACTGCGGAGCTGAGTGTTATGGGAACTATTTAACCGAGAACTATTTACAGATCTGCTGAACTGCAGCCTATTTCTCCAGTACAGCATACACAGCCTGGTGTGTCCTTCAAATACTGCCTTCTGGCAAGTCATGCTCCACTCTCCAAGTTCCAATGCAGGTTGGTACAAGTCAGACAAGCTCCCCTAACTCTTTCGCTGAAGTCATATTTCAAACCAAATCTAATTCTAGCTGCCATTGCCTCAGGAGGTTCATGGAGACCAAACTCCTGTCAGGAAGTAGTAAACTGCCCTGCTAGTAATTGTAGAATCATACAGATGGAAGCCATCCCTGGGGTTATTTTCTCCAACTTCTTGTAGGTGTCCCTATAGCTGAGCTACCTTCAAAAGATGTTGAGTCAGGGTGATTGTTGTTGTTTTTAAAGTTTTCCAACAACAAAAGCTCTACAACAGTCTTACTCAATGCCTGCTAATACCCTACTACTCTCTCTGTGAGGAAGATTTCCAATGTTCAGCTTAAATTTAATTTCTACAAATAAACCCACTGCCTCTTGGTGTATATCATAATTATAGCAGCCATTTCACTATTTAAAGCAGGCATAGGCAAACTTGGCCCTCCAGATGTTTTGGGACTACAACTCCCATCATCCCTAGCTAACAGGACCAGTGGTCAGGGATGATGGGAGTTGTAGTCCCAAAACATCTGGAGGGCCAAGTTTGCCTATGCCTGATTTAAAGGCTAGTGACATATTCCATCTTTAATAATTTGTTTAAATATTCATTCCAGTATGGGACCCAAAGTAGGCTTAGTTTTTCCAGCTGAGGCATGACTAGCAAATACTACAATTCCCTATATTTTGGGTACAAAGTGTTTGCTACAACACTAGCAGCTAATGCAGAAGAAAGCTATACCTTCTATGCCTGTGGCTATGACATACTGCAACCACATGCTTATTACAACTCGGCCCCAGATCCTTTTCATTTGCTACTGTTTGTATCCCTTCAAATCCCATCAGCATTTGGTTATGTTTAACATTATCATTTTTAACACATTCTTGTGTTTTCAGTTCAAGTTTACAATTTATCATGATTATTCTCATTGTAATCCTATCCTTCAAACTGTATGCACTTCATCCAGTTTTGTCTTGTCAGCGTTTTTTTTATAAATATGTACCATAATCCTTTATGCAAATAATTCATCAAAGAGGAATGAAACTCATGCATCAAAGTCCCATTTTACAACCTTAATCATAATCCAGATTGTTCTTCTAGAGACAAGTCTAGGAAGAAATATCCACAGATGAATTATTGCTGCTGGTTAATATAGCCTGGATTCTAATGTTTAGGGTTTATTCTGCAAACCTATCACTTCTCTAGGACCTAATGATCAAACACTAACAACACAAAGTCTTTTAATGATACCCAGGAGAAGTAAGGAGATTTCCCAAAGTCTCTTCTACAGCAGGAGGTGGGAAAGTTGCAGGAAAACATTGAAAAGGTGCTGAAATGCCAAACACAGCCATATGGTCCTCAAGATGTACTGCAAAGGGAAGCCACAGATGGAAACATTCCCTTGCATCAGCATGAATGAATTCAAATATTGGATCAGAAACTTGTGACACAGTCCAGAAAACTGCATCAACCACCCTAAAAGCTAGTGAAAGACAAAAAAATCCATTCAGTAGAAAAAATGGTTTGAAAGAGGACTAGATACCTTTGCACATATAATTTTTGTCTTATGTACAGTATTTAGCGTTCAATCTCATGCCAAGTGCCTAAATGCAGTTAATAATAGAATGCTTAGTGATTTAGGCTATAATCCTATTAAAATAAATGGTTAACAATCTGTTGATTTCAATGGGTCTACTCGGAGTATAGCTTAGTGGAGGACAACCCATTGTCTTTATGACTTACAACAACACAGTTACTAAGGGAGGTAATCAGTATTAATATTTTGTACATGAGGACTGAGGCTGACAGATTACAACTTACCATATATACTTGAGTATAAGCCTAGTTTTTCAGCACACTTTTTGTGCTTTAAAAGCTGCCCTCGGCTTATACTCAAGTCAACCATTCCTTAAGAAGTGTACAAGAACGGTGGTTCTTTACTCTCCCCAGGCAGCTTGTTCCATTCCTGAACTGCTCACATAAATGCAAACTTTAGACCCCAGAAGGCAGAAAGCCTATCAGTTAAGGAAGTACTGAAACCCCACAGGTGCTCACTTTCCCTGGCTCCTGCTTAAACAGGACAGGATCCCAGCCTTCTCTGTATAACACAAGGGAACATTGCACTGTGGGTTAAACCACAGAGCCCTAGGGCTTGCTGATCAGAAGAATGGCGGTTCGAAACCCTGCGACGGGGTGAGCTCCACAGCAGCAAAGGAGGAAGAGGAAGGAGCAGCCCAAATGGCTGCTTTGGGCTGCTCGTTCCTCCTCTACCACAGTGGCAAAGGTGAACCGGCTTATACTTGAGTCAATAAGCTTTCCCACATTTTTGTAGGGAAATTAGGTGTCTCGGCTTATATTTGGGTCGACTTATACTCGAGTATATACGGTAGGTGAGTTTTGAACTGTGGCTTTATGCAGAAGTAAGCTCTAGAATTTCCATGTACCTCGAGTTAAGAACTTAATTCATTCTGGAGGTCCGTTCTTAACCTGAAACTGTTTTTAACCTGAAGCACCACTTTAGCTAATGGAACCTCACGCTGCCGCTGTGCAGCCAGAGCACAATTTCTGTTCTCATCCTGAAGCAAGGTTCTTAACCTGAAGCGTTATTTCTGGGTTAGCAGAGTATGTAACCTGAAGTGTATGTAACCTGAAGCATATGTAACCTGAGGTACCACTGTAAATAAAATGGGCTTATAATTGCAGCTATATAAAGTTTTAATATATATATATAAATAACATGTTTTTTGCACAAATAATCTAATATTTGTAAAAACTCCTAATGACCATTCCTAACAGCTTAATGTTAAATAGCAATTAACTGTTTGGCATAGTGGGATAGTTGTGAAATGTTATCAGTACACAAATGGTGCCCAGATGTTTCTCCAAAATATCTGAATCAGGATAGGCTGTACAAGCCCTGGACTGGAGTCTGGACTTGGTGGTAGGCTGAACCAAACAGTCTGAATCCTGGCAAGATACAAGTGTTGTAGGTGAGTGGTTTCTGAGTCTGGATAATTGGTCAATTGCATGTATCACACTCACACTGCAGGAGCAGATTTATAATCTGGAGGTGCTCCTGGATCTGTTTCTGTCCCTAGAGGCACAGGTTATCTCACTGGCTAGTAGGAGCAAATTTTACTAGCTTTGGCTGGTAAGGCAGCTATGGCTGTTTGTGGACCGGGATAGCCTGATTGCTGTCATCCATGCGCTAGGATGAAATACTGCAATGTGCTCTGTTGGTTTGCCCCTAAGCTTGACTCAAAAGCTGCAACTGGTACAAAATGTGGCAGCTTGACTGCTCACTGGGGCAGAATATCACAATCATTTTACACTACTGCTAAAAGAACTGCACTGGCTGCCTAATAGCTAGTGGGCTAAGTTTAAGGTGCTGGTAACTATACAGCTTGGGACCAATATACCTAAAATATCATCTCATTTCCTATATATGCAACTTGTCACGGTACTTCTGCAGACGCTTCCTCATCAGGAGGTCTGTTCCATAGGATGTTGACATCATACTTTTAGTGTGGCAGTACCTAACCCTTGGAGCTGCATCCTGTTACATATCAGACAGGTACTGTCTCTAGTATCTTTTCAGCACCTATTGAAAATCTTACTTATGCAACACATATTTTAAGCGGATGTTTTCATCTCAGTCTATTTGTATTGGACTAGAAATTGTTTTTAAATTTTATTTTATTTTAATTTGTGATGTTTTCATTTTTAAATTGATTCAAGATGTTTTATGGGAAGCGATTCACAACTGAAATGAAATAAATAAATAATGTGTAGTTTCCAAAGAGATAACCATATCGGCCTGTTGCAGCGAAAACAACAGGGAGTCTAGTGGCGCATTTAAGATGAATAAATTTATTATAGTATAAAGCTTTCCTGGAGTAGAGTCTGCTTTATGAAACTGAGTCTAGTCCATGAAAGCATATGGCAAAATATGTAAGCTCCCTACTCCTGGTCTTGGGGTTTCTGCCCAACTCAGTATTTTTCTGTTTCTGATATATTAAAACAATTGCCATATGTTCAGCTCTGTATATCACAGATGGCCCTATAGTTCCAAATATATAACAAAGTATTCAGAAAGTCATCTTTTGAGAAGCCACAGTTTTATAGGTTAAAAAGAACAAGAGTTTCTGGTGTAGGAAAAGCATCTCACTTTCTCATAAGTATATATATATATATATATATATATATATATATATATATATATATATATATATATATATATATATATATATGTAAGTATATAGTTATATATTGATGGGGCTCCAGCTCCACTCTGGAAAAGTTTGCTGGGGGGGTGGGGGGAGAGGTCTCTTTTACTTTGTAGGCCTCTTTGTAAACTTCTGACTTGTTCATAGTTCATTTCTTAAGACTGTAGAAGTCAAGGGATCATTGAGGTGGAGGCATCCTTACACAGTGAGAATGCTGAGGGAGGTGATGTATCACAAGGGCGACATCATGAACACACCTTGATTTTTGACAGCCATGTCTGAACTGCTCAGAGTGCTGCTGTTGCTACTGTTCTCTCTTGATAACCTGCCACTCTTGCCCTGCTTCTGTTAATACAGACTGTTGTAATATCCCCCCCCCCTCTGTATTCTAGATTAATAGCTGCCAGGTATTTTCTCTTTTTTACACCTTAAAACTACAATTCTCACCTTACTAATCAGGCTTACTCATGTGCACCATGTGTCTTATACACAAACACTGTGAAATCGCAGACTCAAATAGCAATGTCACTTCTGCTGTGGTGTCAACCTGCAAGACGAAAAACTCAGCCATGCGCTCCCTCGCTCTCTATCTCTCGCCTGGTCCGCTGTTAATCACTTCTTCTTCATGAACATTTCTTTTGACAAATGTAGCAAAAGAAGACAGGAAACTAAACCAAGCAGTCTCGTCTCCATACATAAGAAATATTGCTGAAAACAATAACTTGGATGGGAAACTTGAAATGTAAAGAGAAAGAAGGCACTTTTTCATATGTAGTGGTCTTGTAGTAAGGTTAAAGCTCACTGGGAAATGACAGGGCCGGTGCTAAAGGTTTTTTGCGCCCTAGGCGAGATCACCTTCTGGCGCCCCCCCCCCCGGCCAATCCCTAGCACTGGCCCTGCGGAGAAGCCCGATTTTGGGCTGCTCCCTCCTCCCCGCCACTCTGTCGCTAGCGGAGGGGGTGGAGAAGCCCGATTTCAGGCTGCTCCCCCCTCTCCGCCACTCTGCCGCTGGCGGAGGGGGCAGAGAAGCCCGATTTCAGGCTGCTCCCCCCTCCCCGCCACTCTGCCGCTGGCAGAGCGGCACCGGGCGGCGGCGGGGGGCAGGCTGGCCAGCGCCCCCTCCATTTTGGCGCCCTAGGCAACTGCCTAGTTCGCCGAAATGGACGCGCCGGCCCTGATGATATATAATGAATTGAAAAAGATGTTTAAGATAACATTCGTAAAAAAACAACCGAGAAGCTTTTCTCTTGGGAATTATGGGATTAGAACTATCTGAACAATATAGAAATTTATTTATGTATGCGACTACAGCTGCAAGAATGTTATTTGCCCAAAGGTGGAAGGATGAAGAGGTCCCGATGAAAGAAGAATGGCTACAAAAACTAATGGAGTATGTAGAAATGGCAAAACTTGCTGGAAGAATAAGAAATCAAGACAACAAACTTTTTAGAAAGGAATGGAAATAGTTTGTTGAGCATTTACAAACAAACTGTAAACAGATCAAGACATTGGCAAGATAATTGTAAAAACCTGCATTGTGTGTGTGTGTGTGTGTGTGTGTGTGTTTGTGTGTGTGTATGAGAAAAGATGAATAAAAGAATAAGTTAAGGCAATTTGGAGTATGCAGGAAAGGACAAAAATAAATGTAAGGAGCCGCAGAAAGAGGGGGAAGGAAGTCGAAGTTGAATATGTTAAAGGTATGGTTAAATAACTGTTGTAATGTATATAAATGAAAACTATTTTTTTTTAAATAGAATAACTACCTGAAAGGCATAATGACACACAGGGTGCATGAAAATCACCAGCACTTGTGAAGTGACAAAGAGAATGTTTCATTTGCACAAGTAAAAACAACACAGGAGAAAGTAAAACTGCAAAAGGCATCAATAAGTGAGGAAAGGTCTGTAAAATTCTAGGGACAGATAGGAAAGCTATGCAGTCTGAAACTGGTACATACATTGACATGATTTCTGTAATACTCAAGCAATAAAGTTCAATCTAAGCAAAGAGGAGGACTTCAGAATATGTGGACATCAGTCTCATTGGACCCTGCTGTCATCTATCTTCCATATGAAATGCCCAGTTGTTCCCAGAGTGCAGTATGTGAATATTTCCTCATTAAGAATTTGGATGAACTCACTGCCTCATTTATTATAAATGTGTAACCTACTCATCAGAGAGCAATAGCTTTCGGTTACTGCTGACCTGAGAAAGGGCCAAACCAACAGCTCCCACACTATTCCCTCTTCCTCAAAGCCATCTACTTGTATTATTCAGTTTTCAAATGGTTAAGCTATTAATATTTAGGAACTGAATGTGCACAAAAACCCTCTTGCTGTTCGTTTATTTGGATTACAATTGTGGTAGCTCCATGCTATGGATCTATGACAGAGTAAATAGGGTATACATGATAAAGAGTGCTACTTTCCAAAAGCCAAATTAAAGTAGGCACCAGCATTAATTAACATAAAAGCATTTCCTTTTCCCTTCTTATCTCATATAGAGCACCAACAGAATTGCTTTAAAAATCTGACCATAGTCAGGGAGCTGATATGCTGAGCCAGCCTGCTGTTAGCCCATTAGTATTAAAACATTGTTTTCTTGTGCTCCAATTTGTCTGTCATCTCTGCCTGTTGCCTTTTATTTATATGGTAAGATCTTTAGCAGAGACTGATAGTTGTATTCAGAGGACATTGGCCATGACTACAAACTCAGTTATTACCATTATAAATTTAATTGATTGAGTTTCTTTCCATGCAGCAAGCACCAGGATTTTCAAGCACTACCTGTCTGTCCAAGGGCTTCCACAGAGGATGAGACTTCAGGGAGATGTGAGCTTCGGTTTCTCATCTTATACATTGATTGAAGGCTCTGAATGGAGGGGTGGGGCTGCTTTCCAGATCAGTTTCCCTATAGGACCTGATCAGGGCCGAAGACAAGCACCTCAGTCCCAGGAAAGGATATCCTAATGTGTTGTTGATGCAGATGCATTTGTGGATGCGGATGTCAATGCTCATCTGGGCTTTACTGAATTTACATGGGTAGGTATGTTTTGTTGGCCACCAGAAGCAGCCACATCAGGGTAATGGGTGTCAAATTATTGGCACAGCTACTTATGGGCCTTCTCACCTACTAAGGATGCTGGGGCTAAACGAAGCACTTCCCATTACATGCAACTTATTTACTTCTCTGGAGTCACAGGTTTCTGTGGCTTTGCTCCTTTTTCTCATTGGCCCGATTACATCGCTCCTACCTATCCCAAGTGATGCTGCCTGTGACATCTTTGTTTTACCTTAGTTCAGCTTCTTTAACAAGTTTCTCATCCTGCTTGTCCCAAACTAAAGAGGGCAATTTCATTAGAATACTTATCTCTTTTAATCTTATTAATTATGTGTGTGACATTAAGATGTAATGCTTCCATCACCATTAAAACACCACATTCTCAGCTTTCCCCCCTCTAAACTTCTAATGAGTAGACAGTACCCAGATGGCACAATCTCATTTTCCATTTGCTGCTGTGACCAACTACCTTTGCAAATGTAGGGACTATACTAATTAATGGAGAATAGGAATACCAACAGCTGTTAGCTAAGGGCCACTTCACACACTATTATTTTTCTACATTAAGATAACCTCTGCATAGGAAAATATACATTTTACAAGGCAGGACCACTGTATGGTCCTGCTACTCTGATGGCTACTACTTCAGGGCTACTGCCAATGTAACCTAGTAACCATCCTGTGCATACCTAGCAACAACGTCAGAGGCACAATAGCTGCAGAAATATGTGCCAATATAAAAACACCGGAAGACATTCACACAGCACTCTTGGTAGTTTGCTGCATCTCGTGAATCATGAGGTTGCTTGCTGCCACTGCCCCATATTGGCAATGTAGGGAAGGTACCAATCAGTGGAGAGCAACGGTCTAGGGTACTGTCCAACCGGGCATTCACACACCCCACACACAATTCACAACAGGGCAGACATACACCACAGTGCCTTTTCCAGCAGAGGCCACCATGGTGCAACAAGCAGGCAAATATAACACTTATTGTCCCAAAAACCAGAGCTGTGGAAAGGGGTTTGAATCTCCTGGCAGCACAAACACACACACACTGCAAACAGGCCAGACAGGATTGCCATTCTAATCACAACTGTATAGCCCAGTGGGTAAGAATCTTGCATGTAGAAAGCACTGGTTTTCTAGGATAATGATTTGACTGTCACTGTGGCTATAATGCTCCATGACAGTTTAAATACTCTTGAAATGCTCTACACAATACAGATCTATTGGTGTCCTTGTATGGGGGTGGGGACAAGCTTTTTGCAAGGAAGAGACAAAAAATAACAGAAACAATAGGAAGCTCACAGGAATAAAATAAACACTAGGATCTACACGGGAGTTTAGTGGTAAATAGTACTGCAGAAGGAATAGGATATATGGATTCAAGTCCTGCAGCAGCAGTGGTGAGGAACCTATGGCTCTCCAGATGTTGCTGGAATCCAAGTCCTATCTGCCCCAATCAATGTGACAAAAAGCAATGATATGGGGCAGTATTCTATCACATTTTCTGGAGTGTCACATGTTTTCAACCCTGGTGCTACAGGAAGATGCTGAAATTTTCACTGTAATACAAAAGTTAATCTGCCACCAACAATAGTGAGATGCAGAAGAGAGGGCAGCATTGTTGTTGTTGTTTAGTCATGTCCGACTCTTCGTGACCCCATGGACCAGAGCATGCCAGGCACTCCTGTCTTCCACTGCCTCCCGCAGTTTGGTCAGACTCATGTTGGTAGTGTCCAACCATCTCATCCTCTGTCATCCCCTTCTCCTTGTGCCCTCCATCTTTCCCAACATCAGGGTCTTTTCCAGGGTGTCTTCTCTTCTCATGAGGTGGCCAAAGTATAGGAGCCTCAGCTTCAGGATCTGTCCAGAAGGGCAGGGCAGCATTACTAGAGCCCAAACCTCTCACTTAATGGAGCAACTCCCTAACAACATAGCCACATTTACTACAAGACTTCGTGGTTTCCCAGGGTCCAGAACATGACTTGCCGCCTTCTCTTCCTCCATCCATGGCACCCAAGAAACACAGCCATACAGAGCTGAACTGAAGAAACCCCGGGATGGTCTACCTAGCTCTTTTGCACATGGGAAATAGTTAGGGTCTGAGCCAGCGAAATGGTCAATCAGAGCTGCAAGGACCAATAGCCTCAATCAGGCAACTACCCCAGGATTATTTGCACAGTTAATACATCTCAGCCTGCCATGCCTCCTGTTCACCTGCACCCATCAGCAGATTTTGTATATTTTTTCTCCCCACCCCCTTCACCTCGTGTAGAGTAAGTGGCTATAACACTGTCTCCACTGACTATTCTGCTCCATGTGCCCTGGGTCATATACTGCAAGGAAATTAAGTAACAAGTGCTTGGCCAGTTCTACGAAAACCACAAGTGAAATGTGTTCACCAGCAAAGTTAGTTGTGCTCCCCATGATAGAAGCTTGCCTGCATTTAGTGTTTTATTGCCAATAGGGCTCCATTTCCACAACCTGTATACTGAATCATTGAACACGGTATAAAAGACACTGTTATCACATGTAGACTATGGGAGTGATATTTAACCAGCTAACACTTTCAATATTATAGGGGAAGGTATATGTGTATATATATGTGTGTACACACACATATGGGGAGGGAGAGAGAGAGGAGGCAAGCAAGCAAGGAAGGAATACTTTCAAGGATCAGGGAAGATTCTACTAGTTCGAGGACTGAGATAAACTGGGTGTTCCACTTTGATTGTACCTTTTCCCTTCCCTGGTTTACCTGCATGGGGTGCCTTGTTCTTGCTGTCCCAGTTGCAGCTGTGCACTAGGGTTCCTGGCAGGTTTTTGCATTTGGATTCCAGAGGTGTACGGGTTCTGAAAAGGAGAAGACAGAGGTTAGTACAGAAGTACCTCGAGTTACAAACGCCTCAGGATACAAACGCTGCTAGCCTGGGAGAGTTACCTCGAGTTGAGAACTTTGCCCCAGGATGAGAACAGAAATTGTGTGCTAGCGGCACGGCGGCAGCAAGAGGCCCCATTAGCGAAAGCATGCCTCTAGTTAAGAACAGTTTCAGGTTAAGAACAGACTTCCAGAATGAAATAAGTTCGTAACTAGAGGTACCACTGTAATATGTTCTTTTCACTTTGCTGTAAATTTGACTCACTGTTGTTAGTGCAAGTGCCCTTTCACCAGAGTACCTGTCACCTCTTTTTAAGGCATAGCATTATGCCATCACAAAAAGGTGCATAAGGTAGCCTGAGGGCAGGAACACACCCTGGGTGAGCATAAGATTCCAGTCTTTTGGTCCATCCACTTTTCCTCCTTTCATAAGCATTGCTCTGTGGGCATAAGGCTGCAGTAGTCTCTTGTCGGTACAAGAGTATTGCTACACTAGTGTTGCCCCCCCCCAGCAAGTCATTGTCCTCTGCTGGTATAAAGTGCTGCAAAGGGTGTTGCTGAGTGTTGTGTTTGTGTGCACCACAATTACATTGATCAGGCTGTTGCATGCAACAGTACTCCCACTACTGCACGCCTGGCCTGAAAAACAGTTAAATAGTACTTCAATGCATTCCAATAAACTTCTGTGTTTAGTGAGAGAGAGGGAGAGATTATTTCCAAATGGGAACACAGGGACCTGACTTCTAATGCTCAGAACCATCTATGCTACAGTACTATCTCCATCTAGCTCAGTATTGTCTACACTGACTGGCAGCAGCTCTCTAGCATTTCAGACAGAGAATCCTTCACAGCCCTTCCTCATAGGAAAGTAACAGTATGAGAAGTTGCTTCTAGATGACAAGGACTTGTGTCCTGATGCTCATGTTGTAGCTAAAACAAAGATTGCTGAAAAGTGTTGTCCGAACAAAGGGTAAGGGAAATCTTACTTCACAAATAACCATTGCTTGTGAACAAATTAAATTAGGTTATTTGTGGATAAAGGTGATCTAGTTGATACAGTATACTTGGGTTTTCAAAGTACTTATGCAAGATCTCTTACTGAAGACTTCAAAAAGATAAAATGTGACAGAGAAGGACCAACAGTTGGTTAAAAACTATAAAACACAGAGTAGGTACAATTGGTATCAAAAATAAGCATATGTTCCTCAAAGCCACTTTTCACAGCATGTAGGTTCCTGTTCCACCAGTGTCTGCCATGGTTGACATACAGACTGCATACACACTATAACTTTAAAGTCCATCTCTAAAGCACACCTCCCCCCTCAAAGAATTCTGGGCGCTAGAGTTCATTCCTTACAAATTGAAAGTTCCCAGCAACCCAGTACCCAGAATTCTCTGCAGGAAAAACATGCTTTCAATGTGTTTTAAAGCCACATTTTTCTAGCATGCCCAGCTTGTCAGTGGCTAGAATACATGCATTATATGCAGAAGGTTCTGGGTTTAATTCCTGGCATTCCCAGATAGGGCTGGGAAAGACCCCTGCCTGAAATCCCGAACAGTTTCTGCTAGTTAGTGTAGACAAACCTTCCCCAACCTGGTGCCTTCCAAATGTTTTGGACTACAATTCATATCAGACCCAGCCAAGACAGGAGTGCCAGGTTGGGCTGATTTGAGTTACAGTCCAAAACATCTGGAGGACACCAGGTTAGGAAATGCTGGTTTGGACTACAGGGAACTAGATGGACTAGTTTTATATAAAGTACTTTACTACATTTCTATATCTGTTTACACACACCCCTTCATACTTTACATGCTTACTATTGGCAAAAATTGGTGGATCATCAGTGTAACCTAGCTGCCCTGCAAACGCTTTAAGTTATAGTGAAAATTAGGATGATATACCACTAAGTGGTAAAACTGGACAACCCTGGATGAAGCAACAGCTCATACAGGCAGTAATTAGACATTTTTGAAATTCAAGATTTAGAAATACGAGGTTGGATTAATACTTGGTTGTGTGGCCAGGTTGATTGTCTATACTTGACTTTGTGAAGGAGATATTCCTGCCATCAAACGCTACCTGCTGAAAGTCACATTCCCTGCATTGGAACAGGGGCCACCAGTACTACCCCAATAACTGAGCCCAGCAACAACATGGACCCCAAAACATGGTTTTTTGGGAATGGTGCTGTGACCTTGTACAGTATATGTTTCATGTTAAGATGGTTATTCAGTGACTAGTGCATCCAACATTCTTTTCTCCTTGTTCCCCACTATCCACCTCACCATAGAACAAACAGTCCTTGACATCCAGACACAGCCAATTCCCTTCCAAGCCACCTAAGTCTTGTTATCTGGAGTCTTTGGTTTCTGGGAGGGGGCTAGAAAACATTGATAAGGACCTGGTTCTTTGCTGCCACTGATACTGGAAGATGAGTTACCGGTACTCATTTTGTGTATATAGGGCTTCAAAGGGCTAGTACCCACCCTACTTGCAACTATCTGCAGACTATGTTAATAAAAAGAAAATCACAGTTACATTGCAGAAACTGATGCTGCATGAAAAACATTGAATTCTTGGTGCTGTTCAGATCATCCCTTAGAAGAACTGGAAAACACATGTCACAAAGGCATTATTTAAATGTTGGGTATGGAACAAATTCTACAGAAGGGGAGTCAAGAAGGATTGAGGAAATGGCTGTAAAATCAGTGTAGGAGCATGTGCTTTGCATGCAAAAAGGTCTCGAGTTCAATCCTCAGTAGGGCTGGGAAAGTCCCCTGCCTATAACCCTAGAGAACCACTGGCAGTCAGTGAGCTAGATCGATCAACAGTCTGACTTGGTACAATGCAGCTTCCTGTGTTCCTATAAGAAACAGAGGTCTCCAGTCTTTAAAAAAGACTGCTGAGGGAAGACAAATATAATATGTAAAGAGAATGTAAAGAAAAACAGTAATTTACTTCCCTCCCCCAACATGTACATCAATCCCGACAAACAATAAAATGTTTAGAAATAAACAGATGTTTAAAAATAGCCATTAAAATCAACAGACACATAACCAAACATTTCTGAACAACACAAACATTCCAGATGTAATTTGTGATGGAAGGGTTGAGTTTTGCAACGGGGCTGATATAAGACCATTTGTTTTATTCATATACCACTTCTCTACCATCATGGAACTCAAGGTAGTGTAAATATGATTCCTATGGTGTACCACAAATGCACTGGTCAGATTCCGACCTATTTAGCAAGGTTGCCCCATGATGACCCTCAGGGCTTGATTTAGGTAAACTTGGAAAGAGATAAATTAAGGTTCCTAAACTGCCAGCATATTGCAAAGCTAAGCGGGGTGAGGTATAGTTTCAAATTGGATGGGGGGCTGTGTGTTGAGATTCCTGCATTCCAGAGGGTTGAACTAGATGACCTGTGGATTCCCTTCCAACACAATGATTGTATGATTCTATGAAATAAATCATGGTAGAGATCATAGAGGCTTAGAGGGCGAATGGAAAGTTAGCACACAATCCAATACACATCTAATTTGAGGAAAGTTCTGCTGAGTTAAGTGATACTTATTCCCAACATGTTTAGGACTGTAGCCTCAGAGTGCAATACTATACTGCAGATCCAGTGGCTAGGGGAGCTTTAGGATATGGCAGAAACTGCACTAACTAGGGTTGCCATACTTCAAAAAGTAAAAACCAGGACACCCCAAAGTTGTTGAGCTTTTGTTTTTTACGCCGCCTTTCAGAAATCCCCCCTGGATGTCAATTCCACCTTTGAAATCACAGTAATGTCCAGGATGTATGGCAACCCTAACTAAAATGACATATCTCTGGATATACCTCTGCCACTGGAGATATGCCCATTTGATGTATAACTACCACCTCAGCAGCGGAGGGACAAAATGGACATAGAAACATGAAAGGGAGCAGCAGACAAGGCTGAATCCTTTGCATTCTACAATTCCTGATTCCACTTCCACCCCAGCCCTCTGATAACTCCAGAGGAGGTTTCGTAATTAAACAGAACCTCAAAAGACAGCACAACCCGCCATGCTGCCAACCTGGGAAATAAACCTAAGAACCAAGCATCTCACACAGGTATGGGGAAAATCCAAAGCAGAAATGCTGCAGGTGTCTGTCCCGCTTCCCTTGCCATATGTGTCAACAATTTCTTGGCCAAACTCAATTGGTGAAGCAATACTTCCTTCCCTCAGCATCAGTGTATCCCATAGAACAGGGGTTGTCAAACTGTGGTCAACAGACCATCAATGGTTCACAAGCTCAATTCAGGTGATCCACAGTATGCACATGCATTGCATTAAGTATTCATATTGATTTTAAATTGTATTTTAATTACCTCTCTTGTTACTTATATTGTATTTTATTGTATTACAGATTGAATTCTATGTAACATAATAAAATATGATATGTAAGAAATAAAAGAAGCAATAAAATACAATTAAAAATCATACAGCATCTAGCACAGCACATTACAATTGCTACAGCAGGCAGAAAAACAATTCAGTGGTCTGCGGAGACGTTCAGCAAGTGGTCCATAGGGGAAAACATTTGGCAAGCACTGCTACAGAGGGGGATACAAGTACTGATGCTGTGCTGAGATGAAACTCCTTGCTGGCCCTAAAGCTCCACAGGCAGGATGACAGAGTTCACACCACAAGCTTCATTAACTACTGGTACAAACCCGCTGAAGCAGTGCTCAGCATAGTTCAGGGTAGCCTCCACCTTTTCTCTGTCCTCACTACCAATGAGAGGGTCGAGGAGGGTCGAGAGTGTGGTGGAGAGAACATAGTACAGGATCATGTTGATGGTGTTGCTTGAGAGAGTGTGAGCTTCATTAACTACAAACCTGGTTTGATGTATCAATTGTTCAGTTCAAGGGGCCCTACATAACATGGGGTTTGCCTACAAAACTCTACAAAATGACTACAAAACCCTACAGGTTTTATGGGAATCCTAAATTTTGGTGTTTGTAGTTAATGAAGCTCACACCATAACTGTAGTAGGCATGGAGGGCTACTTACCACCCATCCCAGGCACCCCACTCCCATTGAAGTCAAGGCTGGCCAAACACTCATATTTGCTTTTCCTGGGGCTTGCCCCTTTGGCTTAACTTCTGTTATCTTTCTTGCTCCCTCATCCACACTTGCAAAAGGATCCATTCATTGATAAGTGTGCCATCTCCCACTTGGGACTCTGATTGGTGGTGGTGGTGGTGGTGTGTGTGTGTGTTGTCTGGGTTGCTCCTACAGCTTTCCCATTGCTTGTTTGTGTTCCTGCATATAATCTAAGCACAATATTCCTTTACCCCTGTTGGGGCTTGAATTGATGAACAGTCTAGGACCTGGGTATTTGTGCCTTTACTGGGTGTGCCACATTTGAAAGTAATGTTTATGGTGCTTATAGTAGTACATTGTGAGAAGATGTCCCCTGTTGCATGTATTGACCCCCTCTCTGCTGTCCTGCTGGGCAGGAGCATTTTGCTGTGTTCACCCAGCAATTAGTGGGAATTAGTGATGACGCTGCTATTGATGTTGGGGGCGTAGCTGACATAGTTGAACTGTTGAAGGGAAATTCCCCACCAGGGTAGAAATCATATATCGAGCAGATGGAAAGCTCTTTAACTTGAGTAGGCTGAAAGCAAAGAGTAAGGTTACCATAACTTCCGTCATAGAGCTTCATTATGCTGATGACTACATAGTGTGTGCACACTCAGAGGAAGACCTCCAAACCATCCTAAATAGCTTCACAGAAGCTTACGAAAAACTTGGCCTATTGCTCAACATCCCAAAAACCAAAGTGCTGCACCAACAAGCACAAAACAACCCCTCCGCAGTGCCACAAATCCAATTTAATGGTGTAACATTGGAAAATGTTGATCACTTCTCCTACCTGGACAGCTATCTTTCCACAATGGCCGACATTGATGCTGAAATTCAGCATTGCCTGAGCTCTGCGAATGCAGCTTTCTTTACCAAAGGTGTCATGGGCTTTGAATATTTTGGTTATCTGAAGAAGTGTGCATGCACACGAAAGCTCATACCAAGAACTAACTTAGTTGGTCTCTAAGGTGCTACTGGAAGGAATTTTTTATTTTATTTTGTTTTGTATGGGCTTTGAAGACACTGAAACTCAGGATGAAAGGGAGAAACATATTAAGAGGAAGGCACGTTTGGCAAACCCTCACCTTGATCAACTCCTGCCTGGAAACCTATGTCTCCACTGTGGAATCCAGAATTGGCCTCTCCAGTCACTTACAGACTCACAGTTAAGACTATGTTCATGGAAGACAATCTTACTCGGCTCCGAGTGATCGCCAAAGAACTGTTCAATGATTTTTTTACTGGGTGTATATAGGATACCAGCTAAATCACATTGTGGCAGCATAAATGGACCATAGGATTGCTTGGTCCATATTTTATTTCGCTTTCCAGCTGCTGTTGCTGCTCACATTCTGCTTCTTCTTACTTGTCTCCACCCCTCTCTTTTTTTTTCTTGTCGTCTCCAGTTCTTTCATTTCAAAGGCAGTTTAAGATGTGGCTCTCCAAGTGTATGCCTGCCAATATCTTTTGGCCTCAAGGCTAGGCATGCCCCAACAAGCACGGAAGTGTATAACACAAGTTAAGAGAGGCTTAGTTTTTTTTTTTTTAAGACTGGGTTAAAAATGCACAACAGCACAATTTTCATTAATGCTGGATGTTTTAATTATTTATTTGCACAGCCCAATATGGTGGCGGTGGAGAAGAGAACAGACGGTACACTGAGAAGCTAGTACGATATGGTAAAGAACATTTTCATGGAGACTCTCCCCATCCCCAGGAACCTTGACAAAGAGAGTTGCCGACTTACCTACTTCGTTACCTGTCTCTGCTGGAGAGGGTTGTGCAGGCGGGGCTGGAGAGTTCAGGCAACGACCAGTGAGGAAGCAGCTCCGCCTCCAGCCGGTCTCGCCAATGAGGAGGTGGAGTTGCTGAGTCCTAGCTCAAGAAAAAGGTGGTGTCGGGTGTGTCTGAGTCCGGCCTCTTTCAGATTTGCTAACCTTTAGCCCTGGGGCCCCAGAGCAGTTCACACCTATTTCTGACTAAGATGACATGACTCAATATAGGAGGGGGTGGGGTGGGGAGAGGGAGGCGGAGATCATAATGACGACGACAGCACTTTTGCAAATGTACAGGAGAGTTTGCCTCGCTCAACAATCCCGGGGCAGTTGTGCGCGATACCTGACCCTCACAGTGTAAACAACCCCCTCCCAATCTCTTCCGTACGGGTGAGGGGCGGGAGGACATCAGGGTCCGCACGAAATAAAATAGGCGGAAAGCGCGGGAGCTGAGCAGAGGGTTGCAGCAGGAAGAATTATCTGAAAGACGGGTGAGGTGGTGGTGGGGAATACACAGCTGAAATCGGGATCTTCTGGAGGCGGGAAGTAGCTGCTGCGGAGCTTTAATGGTGTCGATTCTGTGGAAGACGTCGGCAGAGGGTGAAGCGGATTTCGAGAGAGGAAGCCGACAAATGGTGAAGGAGAGAGAGAAGGCGCGAAGCGTTTCCTGGAGTGTGCGTGCATAATCTCTACACCGGGAGAGCCGGATTCTATTCTAAGCAGGTTTACTTGGAAGTCAACCCCGCGGGTTTTCCTCCCAAGAAAAGCACAGGATAGTCGGGTGAGCGAGAAATTCTAGGGGCACGGACCCCATGAGTGGTGAGTTTCTGTGAGGAAACTGGAGAATTTTTATGCGGGTGGTGGGGGCGTACAGTGAAGAAGAGTGTCGGGGCACATCAACTCTCTTTGCACATTAACTCAGCGTTAGCTGGAGAAAGGCTGCGTGCAATATGTGTTTGCGTGTAAATGGGAGGTGGGGGGGCGGAGAGGAGGTCGAGGTGAATGGAGTGGTCGTAGTCGGTTGCGCGAGGAGAGCTGCGAGGAAGGCTGAGTGACGGTGAGGCGGCGGCGGGGTGGGGGGCGCGCGAAGAGAAAGGCGCAGCAGCCCAATGGGGGGAGTAGGTGGGAGGGTGTCAGGGGCGCGCGGGAGGAGGAGGGGTCGGCGGGCGGGCGGGCTCGAGGCACTCCTGGGCTCTGCGGGCGGGCTGGTTGGTTGGTTGGTTAGCTCTGGGCACGCGCGGCGCGGGCCTGCTGAGGCGGGTTGGCTGTGCTGGCGGCTCTTCAGGCGGGCGCGCGCTGACTGGGCGGGAGCTCGTGCGAGGGACGGGAGCGGAGGGGCTCCGGGAGCTGCCGGTGTGTGTGTGTGTGAGCGCGCGTGCACGCGTGTGTTCACGGAGAAAGAAAGAGAGAGAGAGACGGTGGCGAAGCCCGGCGCCAGCGGCTGGTTGGCGGGTCGGAGCGAGGCAGCATGCGGGTGGCGGCGCCCCGGGCGTGTGTGGTGAGTAGTTTCTTTGGCGTCTCACGGTCTTGCCGGTCACCCGCCGCCTGTTGAGTAGCGCGGGGGAAGGCTTGCCTTTGCTGAAATAAAAATACCTTACCACTCCCCCCCCGCTCCCGCCGTTGCCCACCGAGCCCTAAAGCTTCCTTCGAGGTGAGTTCCTCTGAATGCACCGCCGCTTTCGGCGGGATCAACCTCGATCCGTCCCGTGGGGCAGAAGCGCCTTCTTTCCCCTTGTTGCCCTGGGATTCTTCCTGCGCTCCCACAGCGGGAACTTGCCCTCCTCGGGGAGAAGAAACCTTTTGGACCCGATCCACTCTCGGTTAATAGAGTTGTGCGTGCAAGAGGGGGGAGGGGTTGTTGCCCAGTCCGCCCGTCTCTTACCTGCCGACGCCATTCTCACTTGATTCCTTTCCTTTTTAAAAATAAAAATTAAAAAATCCGGATTTCAGCTGAGGGTTAATTGTCCCCACCCCCCACATGCACGGATTCTTGGCTGCTTTTTCCACGCTGGCCTCCATGTGCGTGTGTGTGTGTGTTTAGTTCATATTATTTATTACACGGAGACTTGCATTGTACCTGTTTTGGAACTGTTGCATGATACGGCATGTGTATGTTCTCCTCTCCGCCCTTCCTCGATTTGCATACTTTGTTCATGGCAGGCACAAAAAGCAGAACTTTTTTTGTTTTTTTGTTTTAATCAAATGGTGATGTTGGTTGTAGACACTAATTTAAAATAAAGAAATTCAAAGACCCTTCTTCCTGATCGTGTGCTGAAGGACTTGTTTTTTAGATTAAAAAGAAACCCTAATATGTGAAAAGAATAAAAATGAAAGCATCAAATGTCCAAATACTCTTGCAGCCTGGAAACATGAGATATGTTTTCCATGTTAATGAATATGGCCTGGTGACCTTTCCCACTGGAAGACGTAATATACTGTGGTGGTGCCTGTAAGAAAATCGGTCTCCCTGTATACCCCCCCCCCCCATGGCGTTTGGAAAAGGTGAAGAATATACATGATCAGTCTGCCTGACTTCACCTGCGGTGCCTAGAACCTAAGACTTGCACTGTCAGGAATGTTGCCTTGCCTCGCCTGCTTCTCCACCCTGAAAGAAATGTTTAGAAATACAATCTTTTGGATTTGTCCCAGGTCTACCATACAGTCTGGAAAAGAGAAGCAGTGACACCACTCGAGTAAGAGCCTCGAAACCAGATGCTTTCAGAATGCCTGCTTCATCCTTTCAAATGGCAACCAAGAGTGTGTGTATGGGGGGGGGTTTCTTATTTCTTCGCTTTGTTCTTTTTGACTGCAGATTGATGGAAAGAAATGAGAGAGAAACAATGAGTTTCCTAGCTTTGGTCAGACTGGTTTGTGGTTGTTGGTGTTTTTTTTTAACTCACAGACAGCTTTAGAAAGGTGCCTTTTTGCTTCAAAGACTATGCTTAGTGCTCTGAGCTAAACGTTGGGTAATTAGAAAACTACCTGAATCACATTTTTTTTCTCTGACAGTTGCTTATTAGCATTTATCATTCTGTTTGCTTCAAAGGAAGAAGTGGATAAAAATTATGGAGTGTTTTCTGTGTACTTAACACTAGCTTTTTTCTGTGATGCCGATTTCTTTTTCTTGGAATAACATTTGTGGGGGGAAATGAGGCAATTGGTTTTTTTAAAAAACAAAATATAAATATGTAGCATGTTAAATAGTAGTTGGCAGGGAGTGTTAAAAGCTGAGCGAAGTTCTTCTACATGTCAGTAGCTTAGGTGCTGGGGAAATAACTGTTGTATTTCTCAGACCTTAAGTATAGAATGAAGACAGTGGTAGGTTTTCCTTCAGAGGTAGGTGAGAGAATATACCGTGCTACTCAAAATTCCTTTTTTATTCCTTTTTTGCCATTCAGTCTCAGAGGTCCTCTAATATGCTTGTGCTCAAAATGTAAACTTTTGCCCCCTGTTGGACTGGCAGGAGTACTTTAGAAGAGAAGAAAAGGGCCCTTTTAAAATGCAAATGGTGTAGGCACTTTGTCAGCCAGCTCCCACTCAACCTGTTGGTTTCTTTTTAACTAAAGCAATGACTGGCAGACTGTATGAAATCCCAAGACTGCTTCTGAATATCAGGAATGAGAGTAACATTTTCAGTTTTGCACTTGCCAGTTGTTAAACACCTCATGCTGCTGGCTTTACATGGCTGTGCACAATCCTGAACTATGAATAAATTTGAGTTCAGTATTGTGCAGAGTAATGTAGCTGTGTGAAATATATTAATAGAATGAAGGAAAATGAATGCATGAAACCCTTGGTTATTTCCTTTATCAATTGCTTCAATTAAGCTGTTTCAGCTCTTGAAAGTGTAAACTAAGTATTCATGATAAAGATTAAAACAATAAAAAAATTCCACTCTTAAGAAACATGCATGCATGCAGATAACTTGTATGCACAAAGGGTGATGGTCCGTGGCAATTACTTCAAAGAGTGCTTAGGGTCATACTTATTTAGCTATCATACATGTTATCAACTGTAGTTGTGCTGTCAAAATGTCCACTTGTCAAGTAGATAACTGAATTATACAGAGTGGTTAGCTATCTTAATGTTCCCAGTGTTTTGCAATCTTAGAATATTGTTAATTGTAGTTAAAAGGTTCAAGGGGTGGTAGTTACTCACCCAATGTTCCATTTGTCTGATCCTGTCTCCTTCCCACTCCACCACCAGCTTCATTCTATGTTGCCATGTTTCCAGAAGACAGACAATAAACTGATGATTAGTGCACTGTTTACATGTGTTGTGTTAATGTTGCTCCTTCCTACATCTGGAGGGGAGGTGAACAATCCCAATTCACAGCCTCCATAATGTAGCCCCAAGTTAACTGGTTACATTATGGAGGCTTTGCCCATGTCTGTCTTTGTCTCCACAAAATTGTAGGAGTCTCCTGATTTCCTTTAGGCAGTTTTTGCTCACAAGTGAACAGAAAAGTGTTGAATTACTAGCATAAATTAACTTTGCCATGAAAATAATGAACAAATAGGGCACAATCCACCAGGAATACTGTCTCATTCAAAGGAGTAAGAATGCAGGAACATAGATGTTCTTGAGTGCAACTTCAGTTAATTTATGTGAGTCTTGTGCAGGGACAGTGCCTGGTTTTTGCTGCTTATATTTGCTTCTGTTAATAACCATATATGCTCATCTTTAAAAAGAAAATGCTACATGACAGTTTTAGATTGCCAATGCTGTAGGCTGCTTCTCCTTGTCGCTAGAGGCCCTGGGGTGACAATATCTTCATTTAAAAAACTACTTGATGTGCATAGCACTCATTATCTTGATGCTTGATTCACAGTGGCCAGTTTTATGTTGCTGTCAGTGTACTTTAATCCTTGGTTTATTACTTTGCCATGCCATTGTTTTAGCTGTGGTTCTGAGATAGTACTTACATTCAAGAGTGTGATCAGCAAACTTAACTTTATCAATAAGAAATCAATGTAGCCTGTCATCACAACAGCCAACCTTGTGAACTAATCCAGTTACAAATCAGTATTAGTTTATTTGTGTTTCCAGTGAGTTGCTTTTAACTCACTAACTTTGAAGGTGACCTGCTTTGGCATTCCTCCCATTTCTGGAAAAGGCATTCATAGCAAAGAGTTAAACAGCTTATGGACAAAGAGCTAATGCATCCCTTAACGCAGAAGATTTTTATAATTCAGCTTGGTTATAAATATCGCCATATGCCTTTGTTTGCTTTTTTATGTACTGCTTACCCATGATAGTATGTTGGCTTTTGGCAGAAACAGTAAAAGAAGTCATAGCCAGCATTCCTCTGTTGTTCTGCTGAAAGTGTCAGAATATTTAGCAAATAAAGTATGAACACTTCTGTATTGATGTCTTTTCGTTCACATGGGCTGTAAGTAATGTTTGGATTATTTTCATTCTGGTTTATTGTGGTGGTGCTCATAAGAAAGTCTCACCAACATTTGTGTCTTTTGCCAGTAGCAGTTGTTGGAGAATGCGTCTCCGACGAAGGAAAAATATCAGTGTAACAGAAGAAAAGTCCGTTTTTGTGGGCTTTGAGAAGAATTGCTTAAAGATGAATTTCAGCTGAGTTTTTGACCTTCTGTAAATTTACTTGTAATATAGGTTCATACATTTTCTTTGGAGTCTACAGGTATATACTTATATCTGCGAATGACATTGTTGGAGCCTGCTAATAGCATACAACCAAAGAAGCACAGTTCTTCGAATGTTATCCCATTATACATCTCAATTTCCGTATTGCTTTTGCCAGCAAATGTTTCTAAAAGATGCAGAGCAACTTCTGTAAGGAACATACTGTTGTGGATCGTATTGACCTTCATTAGGCCCTAAATTTGGGGCCTTTCTTTTCCTTGACCCTGCAGTTATGTTACGTAGACTTTAACTGAGACCAACCTAATCAGGAGTTTCCCCCAAAAGAAATGGATTCCTTGGATGTTACTTAAAGATACTTGAATAAGACGAGAGCTTACGTAAACTGTTTCAGCAGAGTGTGATTAACATGTTTGTGGCAGCATAGTGTGTAATCGACACTTTCATATACCGTGGCTTGCGTGATTATGAAAAGGTTGAGATGTGTATTTTATATGGTAATAGGATTGTAAACTTACAAACCCATCAAGTATTTGTTGGATCAGCTAAATACCACTAGACAGCAGTTTCTGGACTTGTTAGTATATTATGAAGGGCAAACCTTTCTGCATTCCAATTTTACAATGGTTTCTAAAGTGCTTTTCAGAAGAGGCTAAGAGTTAAACTACTTAGTTCCCATTATGGAACACAAATATTATAATAATGGTAAAATGCTATATCTAAGATGTTAGGGGGAAATGCTGAAGTGTAATGCTAATCCAGCACGGAAATATTAAGTGTCCCTTGTACAATGCAGGATAAGAGGATCACACAGTTTTTGAATCATAGAATTGTAGAGTTGGAAGGGGCCCCGAGGGTCATCTAGTTGAACCCCCTGCAATGCAGGAATCTCAACTAAAGTATCCATGACTGATGGAATAGTTTGACAGTTATACTTGAAGTGGTATGCATCTAAAGAGTGCAGTGCATGATTTGTGCAATAAAATGGTGCAATACTTAATTTTTTTATAGGTATCCAGAAATGGAGGTCTGAAGGCATAAATTCAGTAGTGTGGGGGCTTCTGCTGCAATCTCGATAATTCGCTTTTTATTTTTTCTAGCTCTTTGTCTTATAAGTAACATGGGAGGATATTTTAAAATGCTCAGAAGAGGTACGTCATGTTGGACAACTACTGCTTGTTAAGAACCTGGTTTATTTCTGCTTGCTGCTTTACTGTTAGTTAAATATTAATTTAACTTGGATTTGTAAAGTGGAAACCACAGTGGTTATCTCTACCTTGCCTTGGAAAACCTTGGAGCAGACTGCTTTAAACAATTCACATTTCTTAATCCTGTTTTCAGAAATGTTGTCTTTTAATTACTGTTTATGCTCTGCTTTCTTATTCAGCAGTTTTCACTTCTACTAAAACATTTATTTCATCATTATTAAAAATATTGGCCAAGAAGTCATGGTTATTGCTACCTAGAATATTGTTCAGACTTTTTGCATGTGCAAAGCAGTCTCAAGTTACATTATCTGAATCAATGACTATGTGCCAACAGGGGAATGGGGAACTAATTGCAGTTTACAGAAAAGTGATGGCTGTTGCATTGAATTTCAGGTGTAGGTTTGCAGGTTTATTAATGTGTCCTACAAGTGGGAGTTGCAGTAAAATGTGGAGTGCTCCTATTTAGCCATGCCTTCTGCTACTATATCCCATTCCCTCTCACCCTTTGTTTTTCTATCCAACCCTCAAATGGCCACTGAGCATGCTCAGTTCTCCTTGGGCTGTCTTGCAGAGCAGGTACTCTTAGTTTTTCCTCATAAATTTTGTTTTACTTCTTCACACCTTGTTGTTTCCCCAAGCCTACTCATACCTCCTGCTTGTATGTCTGTGATCCTGTTCTAGCTGTATAAGGCTAGCTACCCGGTACTTGGATACGTTTGGCGTTAGTTAGTATGTAAAAGAGGGACTTGCAACAGAATGCTGCAGTGTGGCATGCTCCTGTTCAGACTGCTCCATTCCATTTCCCCTCCTGCTTGGCTTTCTGTATCCTCTCCCAACTATTAGTGAGCATTCTGTGACCACTGAGCATGCTCAGTCTTCATTGAGTTGCTTTTAGTTAAGTTTGTTTTTGAATTCCTACAACCTCTCAGATTTTGCAAAGCTGCCTAATATGCTTCTCTTATGCATGGATGGTACTATTTTGGTTACATTAGCATTGTTATTCACATATTAAATATCAGAAATAGAGGGGTGGTGATGATGATTTGTTAACACTTTCATTAACTTGTATTAGACTTGACTTGATCAAGTTGGGCCTAGGAAAGGGCTTTCAGCACAGTTGAATGGGTTGAAATGGCATCTATTTGTGCATGCATGTTGAAATGGCATGAATTTGTACATGTTTGTTCATTGCCTGTTGATACTATTGAGAGCCTGGATGACGTTTTATTAGGCATTCATTTTTTTCTGCCCTTTCTCCAAGGAGCATAGAACAGTATACATGGCTCTTCTGTTTTTAACTCATCAGAATGATCTGGCGAGATAGGTTAGGTAGAGAGATTATGACTGGCCCAGTGAATTACGTGGTTGAGTAAGAGTTTGAATCCAAATCTACTTAGTGAAAGTTGAACACCAGTACAGTACAGATTTTGAAAATGAAATATATCTGCATTTGACAGGAATTTACCTAGATCTCCTGTACAGCTAGTATGAATATTTTGCTGTTGAACCATCTTTTCTTTTGATTAACATCTCTGTGTAGTAGATATATTTCTGGTTGGAATTGTTTTATTTCCTTGGAGTATTTATTTTCTTTGCTGTTTACTTTCACTTATTATGCATTTTGTTTTTATTTTGTATTTTTATGCTGTGAACCGCAAAACTGGGAGGAGCAACAGATGTTTCTTATCTTTAGACCAGTGTTTTTCAACCTTTTTTGGGCAAAGGCACACTTGTTTCATGAAAAAAATCACGAGGCACACCACCATTAGAAAATGTTAAAAAATTTAACTCTGTGCCTATATTGACTATATATAAAGTAATTTTTCAATTTTTCCCACGGCACACCAGGCAACATCTCGCGGCACACTAGTGTGCCGCAGAACAGTGGTTGAAAAACACTGCTTTAGACAGTAGGCTACATTCCAGCAAGATGTTTCTATGTACCTCTCTTTATCTAGGCAGGGAAGAGGCATTATTGCAGTTCAAGGACACTTCCAGGCAAGGAAAAGCACTCAAGGAGGGCTTGGAGCAGGACTTGGGAGATATGGGGTCTGCGAAGAAGGAGTGAGATCTGGGGATAATGCTGAGGGTTGAATAGAGAGACCTAGAGTGTTGCATTTGGCCCCTGTGCCTGAGATTCCTCACCTCTGCTCCAAAGCAAAGGGATCTTTCTTCACTGCATGTGCTGCTTCAAAGAACACAGTAAGAGAGAGCACTTCTTTGTTCAAGATTTGGGTCCATTTTATTTTCTCTTGGTGGCAGAAGTAGCAACCCTCTGGTCTTTCACTTGAAACAGATTGGTTGTTGTTGGAGCCTTAGGCGAGCCTTTCAGCTGCAGCCAAGCTCTGTGGTAGTATCTGTACTGCCTGCAGCTGCACCATGAGGTGTCCACGGCAGCCAGAGCCGTCTTAAGGGGATCTGCCGCCCTGGCGCGGCTATCCCTCCGGCGCCCCCGCCATGCCGCCTCTCCGCCGCCTCCCTCCCGCGCTTGCCGCCCCTTGGGAGGGGGGTGGGCGAGCGGGGGGTGAGGGGCGTGGCGCTGGAGCGGCGCGGGGCTCTGCGCGCCCTTCCAGCGCTTCCGGGATGGGAGGCGAGGGCGGCTGGCTCGCGCTTCCGCGCAGCTCGCGCTCCGCGCGCAGCTGGACAGCTCGCGCTGCATCGGGCGGGCGGCCGGCTGCGTGCGGGAGCGCGAGCCGGCTGCCCTCGCCTCCCAGAGCCCCAGCTGGAGTGCTGGAAGGTCGCGCAAAGCCCCGTGCCGCTCCAGCGCTCCAGCTGGGGCTCTGGGAGGCGAGGGCGGGCGGCTTACAGCCCGCCCGCCGGCGCGCGAGTGCCCGCCTGCCCGTGGGGGCGGGGGCGGGTTGGGGAGGAGGAGCCCGGTATGCCGGCGGGCTCGCGGGGGCGCCCCTGGGGCGCCCAGGCGCACCGCGCCACCGGCTTCTATGGATGAGACGGCTCTGACGGCAGCAGCATCTCAAGATGGCCTTTAGTACCTCCCTCTTAAGGAAGTCTTCTCTCTCACTTTTGTCTCTAGCCATATGGCAGGAAGGAAGGAACAGCAGCAGAAACTCCTGTCAACACCAGCAGTGTACGTATATCTGAAAAGGGGGCCTATGAGGAGAATGTTCACCCTCAGGACCCATCTGGGGTAGCATTGCAAGGGAATCCAGAGAGAAGTGATAATGAGAGAGTGAAATGAGTAGACAGGGAAAGTTGAAGGGGGAACTTTGCGTCTCAGGGGAGGGAGGAATGTGTCATGGTGGAGAAAGAACAAGGCAAGTAAACAACTAAGAAGACCCCTACCCTAAGCTACAAGGAAGGTGAGCAGCTTCACTAACACTAGCAGCACCCCATCCCCTTCTCTCTCTCTTGCCTTCTTCCAATTTCCCCAACATTTCCACAAACATTTGGGAAGGTGGTGGCAGAGCTCTGAGAGGCAATTTGTACAGTTTCTTAACTTCTCTGAAGCCCAAGGTAAAAGAAGACCCTACCTGTGCTTCATATAATCTGTGCATGCCACAGGACTCAAGGGTGAGTGAGTTTGTCTTTCTTGCATATAAATCAACATGCAAGAGACCCAAACCTCTTCTGGGTTCTCTGCAACTCCTGAAAGAGATGACAGGATTTGCAGGACGGTGCCCTTGTTCTTTAGGAGCATGCACTTTACATCCTGGTCACTTAACACAGAGGTCGCCAACATTTTTGAGCCTGTGAGCACATTTGCAAACTGGATAAACAGTCATGGGCAACTGCTCCTACCACAACCAAGCACACACACCTTATTCTGTGAATGCTTCTTTCAAGCCTAATTTCAACAGTGGAAGGGAACTCTGCAGGTGCCAGGGAAGGACTTGTAGAACATTGCTGTCCCCAATTATTTTCTTCCCAGGTTTTGGGAAGCAAGAAAAATCCTACTTATGTACTGCAATTATTAGAGAAAAAATAAGGGCCCTGATTTGTCTAATAGTGATATTGTAGATGTCAGGGGCTGGCAGGCCTCTGATGAGTGTGCACCAGGGGCAGCAGGGCTGGCTCAGGAGTGGGGGTGGTGGTTTGTAGAGGCCTGTACCAGCATGGAGGCAAGAACTGGAGGCAGGGGAAGCTTTAGAACTAGAGAGTGGAGCACAGGATGCCCCAGAAGAAGACAAGAAAGAGGCAGTCAGGCAAGTGAAAGGCTAGGTGCTTCTCCACCCTTTCCTGTACCACTGTCCCCCAGAATCAGGAGGGAGTTGAAAAGGGATGCACACTGGTGCAGTCTCAGGCTGTGTGCACGCAGCCTGTTGGGTGAAGGTATTTAAACTGGTGGAGTAGGAGTGGCCCCATCATTGCTGCAACTGCTCCATAGAGTGTGGACCTGGGAATAGCTGCCTAGCTGTTAGATTGGTGTGCATAGATATACAGAGACGTAGAAGCGACGGTAAATGTTATCTTTGACAGTAAATACTTAACTGTCTGCAGTGTGAATTCCTTGGCTGGGAAGTGTCATTGACAATAGGTGATAAATTTTTGTACCCTTTTTGGTTGACCTGTAGGAGCATTTTCATAAGCAGCAAAACATTTGTACAGGATTATTGCACATCATGATATACATGGCCCTTTCCCTACACACGAATGTATGAATTAAGTTAAAGGGCCTGGAGAGGAAAACACAAGCAACCTCTTTCAAGTCACATCCTGAACAGACCAGAAGTAAAAAAATAAACTCCCATTGACATCTAGGGGAGACAAATGACTAACGCAATCAGTCGTGAATTGTTAAGTAACTATATACCTCCTGTGACTTTGCTTCTATCTAGCCAGTGTTAGAAAAGTGAGATAATCTGCAACATGGTAAAGTGAACAGCTATGCAAAGAAAGACCTGTTACTATTATGCAAACATAACATTAACTGGATTGGACTGTCTGTCCAGAAGGGGCTGCAGCTGGCATACCAGCTATAACTTGTGAAAGTTGTGTCATGTCACAGAAGCTGCTTAGATTATAAATTAGAGACTTTGGAACAGTTGGTTGAATGCTACCCGGGCAAATAAACCACCTGTTGATAGTATCCCCATCTTGTTTGGATTGACATTTGTTAGCCATCTTCTAGCCCATTAGAAAATCCTGTTGTTGACTCAGCACTCCTATGGTTTTGCCTGAATTTGATGAGAAGGAGAAGTAGAGATGGGTGCTATCTACAGGTTGATGACACCTCACTCAGCAGTTTCATGTAGTTTCACGAAGCCCTGCAAAACACAGCATATCTGCTGTGGTTCAGAGCAACCATTTGCCATTTGGGCTGGGCGATAACTGGTTTTTGGTATTGCAATATATCACCAGCAAAACATTGCAATATGTTAATATATCTGAAATAAGGAAGGAATTACGCAGAGGCGAACAGTACAGTGTCCTGGCACCTGCTACTACTTAAGGGTCTAAAACATATAAGTGATTATATTATCAATAACCTCACGGTCACTTTCAGTAGCAGGCATGCCAGTATGCAACCAAATGAGACTTTTGGTTGGGGGCTTGGCTACCAAATGGTGGTATTCAGGACAATGCAGATTATGGTGATGAGTCATAGTGAATACAAATAACCTGGGATTGTCAAACTGCCAGCAGACAGTGTTTAGCTGGTGAGTTACTGTGATGTTTAGCTGGTGAGTTATCGCAATGTTGAAAACCAGATCACCAGCTTTTGCAAACAGTTATCAATCAAGGCTGAGTAATGGAGTTTATGGGCACCTTGATAATTTTTGGGGGGATGATAGAAGTTTTAGAAATTACTTCTCATAACATAAACCATGCTAAAATGATAATTACGGTTGTAGTTTTTGTAGCATTCTGGCATAAAACAATTGGAACTATGTCACTTTGCAAACCTGAGTGGATCTATAGACAAACAAATAACAAGAATTACCTGACCTTTTTATTAACCAAGCATAATGAAATGCAAGCAGTTAACAAACAGTATGGCTCGTGAAACACAGTGGCCTAGAAACACAACATCCTTTGTGCCCAAAAGCTGCAGTGGCTCCTATGTTCTTAGAATTTATTAACTGATTTTCTAAATTTCTCTTTGACCTGCAGACAAAAATGTTTCTTTTTATAGAACTACTTTCATAACTAGTTTGTTCATGTCACCTCTGTGTAAAGGCATTTGTGCATTTTTCTCTCTCTTCCCTTTTGGGCGTTCTTTGTAACTTTTGGTTGAAACAAGAAACTTAGTGTTCCTTTTTGAACATCTGGTTGTTTTTGAAATGGAGCTCCATGAAATATCAGTTTTTAACCTCAATCATATGAAGCATCTTTAATGGTTTGTGTTTTTCTTTTCCTCTGTGGAGAATTTACTTCCTGAATTCTGTTTTGTTGTTCTGATCTTGTTCCCGGGCAACTTTCAATTATGTTGTGTGAGGTACTAAGGAGAATTAAACCCATGGAAACAAGTATTTCAGCAAGCTGAAAGGTGCTTGATCTCGTTTTCCATACCTCTTGTTAAAATGAAAATTTTAAACTTGTGAAAAAAACTGTTATTGCTTTCTGGAGACCTAGGAAACAGAATTTCATATCTAATATACTTGTGTTTCTTTCTGACTTTATTGCTGCCTCCATAGGAAAATGCTCATATGTAAGTCTTGAACTTAACAGTTGTGGGTAGCAATTGCAGCTAGATTTTTAGTTCAGAAACATTTAATATGGACTATTATTGAAAGTTGGCTGATACATGAACTAATTATTTGCACAGAATGACACTCTCATTTTCTTTCCAACACTTCATGTTTCATACTTCATCTAGTCTTTCTCCCAATCCCCAAATCATGAAATTAAATAATTACAGAAGCTTCTCCTTAAAAGTTCAGTTGAAAGGAAGCTTACAGTTGGACACATCTTTGCATCCCTAACACCAGACAAAGACAGAGAGTCTCAAACGTCCACCTGCTCTATATTTTTCCTTTGTATGGGATCCAGGCAGCAGTGTGGAAAACAGCCAGAGTTTAGAGAAGCAGTTTGGAAGGTAACTGATTTTATTGAATAAGAGGAATGTTTTAATGTCCCTTCTCATATACAAAAGCAGTAAGAAGCCTATTGAACATTAACATGTTACATAAAATTGAAATATCTGAGTATATTTATCACTAGAAACTTGAATACAGTATACTGTATTCCGCGACAGGGTGAGCTCCCATTGCTTGGTCTCTGCCCCTGCCAACCTAGCAGTTCGAAAGCACGCCAAAAAAGTGCAAGTAGATAAATAGGTACAGCTCTGGCAGGAAGGTAAACGGTGTTTCCGTGCGCTGCTCTGGTTTTGGTGTTCCATTGAGCCAGAAGCGGCTTAGTCATACTGGCCACATAACCTGGAAAAACTGCAGACAAACACCGGCTCCCTGGGCCTGTAAAGCGAGATGAGTGCCTTAACCCCAGGGTCGTCTGCGACTGGACTTAACTGTCAGGTGTCCTTTACCTTTACCTTTATGCTGTTGAAAGACGACTATAGTTGGCTCTGGCATTCTGTTAATCAGCATATAAAATGTTTTAGAAAAGAAAACTTCACAATATTGCATTAGATTAGTGGTAATTAAAATGGTGACTCTTTAACATACCTTTTTCAAACTTCCACTTTTTATGTTGTTTGTTGCCAATCGTGATGGGGGCTAGGGAATCCCGAATTTAGAATTGTACTGCCTGGCAAATCAGCCTCCAGAAGATAAAAACAAACCATGGTTTCAATTAGAATCTGAACACATAGAGGGTCTTCATTTTCATTTTGTTCTCAAAGAATAAATTCAGAAATAATCCGCATATGTCTAATCATTTTCTCCAAATGGTGCTTCACTGTTGGCTTAGGAAGGTGGTTGTACTTGCTCCAGTGCAGTACCCTTTAATTCCCGTGGCATTCCACTCCTTCTTTTATAACAAAAATCATATACAGTGGTACCTTGGAAGTTGAACGGAATCCGTTCTGGAAGTACGTTCGACTTCCAAAACGTTCAGAAATTGAAGCGCGGCTTCCAGTTGGCTGCAGGAAGGTCCTGCAGCCAATCGGAAGCCACATAAGCTGTGTCAAACGTTTGGGTTCCAAAGAACGTTCGCAAACTGGAACACTCACTTCCGGGTTTGCGGCATCCGGGAGGCAAAATGTTTGAGTTGCAAGGCGTTCAGGATCCAAGGTACAACTGTATACATGTATCATTCTATGTGTATGCTGTCTTTCCATAGTTAAAACCATGCTCTAGGTGGCTTGAGATGCGGATTGCGCTGTGGTCTAAACCATTGAACTGCTTGGGCTTGAGGATCGGAAGATTGGCAGTTCAAATCCCTGTGATGGAGTGAGCTCCCGTTGTTATGTCCCAGCTCCTTCCAACCTAGCAGTTTGAAAGCATACCAGTGCAAGTAGATAAAAAGGTACTGCTGCAGCATGAAGGTAAAAAGTTTTTCTGTGAGCTCTGGTTTCTGTCATGGTGTTCCATTGCGCCAGAAGCAGTTTAGTCATGTTGGCCACGTGACCCGGAAAGTTGTCTGTGGACAAACGCCAGCTCCCTTGGCCTGAATGCGAGATTAGCGCCGCACCCCAAAGTCACCTTTGACTGGACTTAATTGTACAAGGGTCCTTTACCTATTTACCTTTACCTTACAACATGAAATTACATAATTACAAAAATACATTAAAAATAACAAAACCAAAACGAGTAATTCCCACATAAATCAAAATATGATCTAAAAACAAATTTACATTCCAAAAATTAATATAAATAACAGCAACAACTCCCCCCAAACATAAAAATTCCTAAACAATATGGCAACCAAAGATTATGTTCAGCAACCTCAGATTCTGTAGTTGGAGTCTTGTGAAGTCCCCTCCCTCCCAGGCCAGGTGGAAAAAGGACTGCAAGGCAGGGAGCAGATTTTCCAGGACTCACAGCCATGAGATAAGGAGGTTAGGGTATATATTTTACCTTTAGAGGTAAAAGAAGTAGTAGTAAGAACAGATTTCCCCCCCTGTTTGGTATGGTTTTATTGTTTACATTAATTATGCAGTGTGTAACCTTTCGCCCCTGCCCCTGCCCCTGCCCCTGCCCCTGCCCCTGCCCCTGCCCCTGCATATAAATGGCTGCGAATTACACAGTAAAATAGAAATACATGCAGAACTTTACAAACGAAGGTCTGCTGGAAATGCAGCTTGTTCCCCTGGAAAATTAACACTTTATGACCAGCTTTGCTAGCTCCCAGTATGTTTACCATGCACAATTCAAAGTGCTGACTAAATAATTTCATGGTTTGGGATTAGGATTCCTGAAGGATTGAAAACCTCCACATGAGACTGCCCATGTGCACAGCTAATAGTTAGAGGATTTTAAGTAGGTGCCCTCCCCAATGAAGTGTGACTGTCTGTGACCAAGAAAAGGGTTGGTGCGGTAGTGATGCCCACATGTAGAATGCTGTTCCCAGGGAGGCTGTCCTAGTGTCTACACTATTTTGCTTGTGTCTGGTGAAGGTCCTTTTATTTTATTTTTAAAAACCCACCTTTTGGCATGGAAGTGTTTTCTAATTTTAGTTTTATCTGCTGTTTCAGTTTGCTTATTTTGTTTTAAAAGGCTGTTTGTTTTGTGAAACTTTGTGTAAACTGCCTTGAAATATTTTATTTGAAAGGCAGGATATAAGAATATAAACAAATAAAATCTGTGCATTGGTTCTTTAATCCAACTGTGACAAAGAAGACGACTTCATCCGTGCTTCTCATTTCCTCATAAGCCAGCTATACAGGGGGGAAGCTCTACAGTAGTGGTGGCACGGTGGTCTAAACCACAGAGCCTAGGGCTTGCTGATCAGAAGGTCGGCGGTTCGAATCCCCGCAACGGAGTGAGCTCCCGTTGTTTGGTCCCGCTCCTGCCCACCTAGCAGTTCGAAAGCACATCAAAGTGCAAGTAGATAAATAGGTACCGTTCCGGCAGGAAGGTAAACGGCATTTCCGTGCGCTGCTCTGGTTCTCCAGAAGCGGCTTAGTCATGCTGGCCACATGACTCAGAAAAACTGCAGACAAATGCCGGCTCCATGGGCCTGTAAATTGAGATGAGCGCCGCAATTCCAGAGTCAGCGAGTGGACTTAACTGACAGGGGTCCTTTACCTTTACCCCTTGCCCATGAGCCTAATTTGGCCTGCCAGTTGTCTCTCTTTGGCCCACCAGGATGCTTTGGCCAAGCCACTCGGACCTGCCCTACACCTGCTGTCATAAGATATACCTGTGGGTACAGGTAAAAATGCTGCTGTGTCTAAGTAGGCTTACAGGTACATTTGATCAGCTGATAGTCGACACCTGCAAAGCGTTAGTGCACAGCACTTTGCAAGTACTGAGCAGCTGATTCATTATCTGCATAACGTGATGTGCAGCACTTTGCAAGATCCAATAATCATTGGGAGTTCAGCTATACAAAAATGGATCACCTGGCGTAATTGTGATGTAAAGTGATTGACAGGTGGGTGGCCCTGTCCACCTGTCAGATTTTGTCACACAGGATGATGTGGAGATAAGGATCTGAACTGTTGTTGCCCACTCACCCCTGCAGCATAGCACAACAGTTCTAGCGGCTTCAGTGCTAAGCTTCTACTGCTAGAAGGAAAGAGACTCTGGTTCTGCCTGCTGCAGGATCCCCCTCTTGGTGCCCCTCCTTCTCCTGGTGTCCTTTATCCCAGTAGGTGGGGGGCTGTGTACAGTTTGATAATCACTGAAAAAAACAAGTAAACTTTAGGTGACATGATTTTAAGCAAGTTACGTTATCATACTTCCATAAAGTGGGAAATTGTTTTGAAATCTCCGCTGCAGGGCTACTAACTAACATGCCTGTCAGTCTGGGGTGATCTATGAGGTCTTTCCTAAGATAAGTACTATCTACCAATTTTCAGAAATGACTTTGAAGAAATAATAGATAGCATGACACAGAGCCCTAAGAACTGTGAATCTAGTTCCTAGAGCCCAAGGGGCTTTATACTAGTTTTTCTTAAAATAGAAGACCCTCTTGATGTGTGAGAAGCCACTTTTAAAATTGAGAAGAATTGAGGGGAAGTTTGCGGTGTGGCACATTGCCCAGCTGTTCAAAGAAAAAAAATGGGGGGGGGGGATTCTACTGGGTGAGCACAAGCTCTTTGTGTGAGCCTAAGCATCTCTTTGGATTGTAGCCATGATCATTGACTCTGCAGAGGATATAAAACTGGAAGGAATGAGGAACTATATGGAGGACTAGATTAAAAGTGAGCAGTGGTAGATTGAGAACAATGAAATGAAATTTAAGGAAGACACATGGTGAGTTTTAGGCGTTTAAGCACCAAATATCTGAGCAAGAGGCTCTATCTAGTTACATTTTGTGTAGGTTTGTTGGTATGGCTCACACCAATTTTACCCATGTTGTCTACTCCTTGCCATGTTTTCTTTACTTGCATGTGTTGCCATTTTCTTTTTGTCTGCATAGTGATGCATTAACTGTGTTCTCACTTGGTGAAACTGGAGCTTACTTGTCTGTCACATACATTCATTTTTTAAAAAAATACATTTTAATGAAATACTGTTGTTGGAAATGATAGAAGAAAGAATGTACGTCAAAAACAAATGAGCTGCTTAAGCTTTAAAGCAGGGATGGGGAGCTCTTTTCAGCTTGAGGGCTGCATTCTGTTCTGCATAATCTTCTGGGGGCCACATGCCAGTAGTGGTCTGGACCAGAGGCAAAAAAACTAAGCAAAGCAGCAAATGCGAATTTTATCTTTGTATAGTAGGCTAGTTTCTACACATGCACTTCTCTATATCCTCTGCCCAGGCAAGCAACACAAAAGCATTATCAGAGTTCAGGGACACATTTCAGCCTTGCAAAACCGCTCAGGGCTGAGGTTCCCCACCCCCCTGCGGTAAAGAAATCTCAAAAGGGTTGCTGGAATGAAGATGAGAGTAGCTTCAAAAATTAGTGGAGGACAAGAAGTGCCACTAAATTTTGAGAGTGAATGAATGAATTTGGAAAATGAACACATTTATACATATTGTATGTCATTTATTTCTGTTTGACAGATAGGAACTGAGGCTGAAAAGCACTCACTTGCCCAACAGAGCCAATAGTTGCCTTGTGTGAACTGGGGTTTCAAATGCTGGTCCCACAGCCCTCGTGGGCAGAATCACATTCTTTAACACATTACACTACCCTAATTAAACCATGTTTTCTGACTATCTTGAAACTAGTGTGGAATAGGATTACTATGTATAGTATTCTAGTACTGTAAATGGGGAGGGACTGCTTCTCCTGTTAGCTTTTAAGGAATGTTATATGCTTCTTCACTGAGTTGGAATGTATGTTCATCTCCTTAAACAATTGTTTTCCTATATGCATATTTTTGTAAGGTAATTTAACTTTGCTTACATGCTGTTTTCATATTTTACTGAGTTTTTAATTTCCACATCATAAAATAAAATTGTTAAGGGTTCCCCTGGGTGATTTTCTCTCTCTCCACATTTTGCCATCTTTTGCTAAACTCGTGGCATTTTTGTTTGGGTAAATAGCCATCTTGTGCTACTGGCATAAATAGATTTTTTGCAGATTGGCTGTTGTACCTACAAGCCAATGTGACCGCAATCTGAAAACATCTGAAGGCAGCCCTGTTTAGGGAAGTTTTTAATGTTTGATGCCTTATCATGTTTTTAATATTCTATTGTGAGCTGCCCAGAGTGGCTGGAAAAACCCAGCCAGATGGGTGGGGTACAAATAAATTATTATTATTATTAATCTAGAAAGAATTCTGCTAATTGTGATGAATCATGAAAGGTTCTGGTGTCAATGTGGGTGGGCATCTGAAGGTATGTGAGCACTCTGATATGCCCATGGGTAATGGTGCTGCTAAGATGTGTTAATTGGGCGGCAGTTTCAGTGTAATTGTCATGTGGCAAGTGCACCAAATAACCAGATATGGTAATAGTCCTTAATGCACTAACTTTTATGCTAAAACCCCCAGATTCTACCTTTGAGATATATAATGTGAACAGGTTAAAACAATGCAAATATGCAAATCCTATTCTGTGTACAGATTTTCCATTGCACTGGGGTTGTATTTTTTTGTTCTTCCTCCCTCTCCAAAGGAAGATAGTGATTGGGGCAAAGGGTTTAAAGCACAAATAAGTTAGGAAGTCTTTTCCCTTGCTTTGCAATTACAGGGTGGAGGAGGAAGGGAAAGTAGAACTGATAACTGTTAAATAAAGGAAAAAAATGGTCAGAGCTTTGGTCTGTTTTTACTGAATGAATTGATAGAAGTTGCTCTTGATTTCCAGCCAAAATTATTATTTGGTTGGTACCAATTTCAGTTTTTCACTTCAGATTAGCTGCAACATTGTAAGGGGAAAAGGCAATTTGAGGAGTAGGATATCTGAATTACCGGTACCCATTCTTACTCACTTATTGGCTATAACAGAGACTGAGGGGTGTATACAGTGCTAGTCCTGCTCAGAGTAGACCTAATGAAGTTAATGGAAATGACTACAGTCATACCCCGGGTTGCACACACCATGGGTTGCGGACGTTCGAGTTAAGAACGCCCACAACCCAGAAGCGTTTCCAGAGTGAGCGTAACCCCTGGATGAGCAGAGCGCTTCTGCGCATTTCACACAGGCGCAGAAGTGCTCAAATCACGCTACTTCCGGGTTTTTTCTTTTGGGGGAGGCATTTGTGTTAAGCACGCCTGTGTTGCGTAGCACGACCTGGAACGGATCACGTGCGTAACACGGAGTACCACTGTATCTTACTTTCATTAATTTCAATTGACGTACTCCGAGTAAGGCTTGCAGAAGATACAACCCTGGGTCACTATATTGTTGCCATAGTTGTGCTGGCTTCTCTGTTGCTGGAAAAGTTGAGAAGCACAAGACCATTCCATATTGCGCCTCCTCTCTGTGCCAGCTTGAATTGTTTTCTGAGAGCCAGCATTCAAATACTGGAGTGTGTGAAGGGGCTGCCGTGTTGACTTCTTCTATCAGTCCTGGTGCATATCACATTACCCTAGTAGTGCAGGAAGGAACAGCCCTGCTGTGGCGTTTGTTGCACCATGCTATTGTAAGAACCCAGTCCTGATGGTCTTAGATCAGGGGCCAGCAAACTTTTTCAGCAGGGGGCCGATCCATTGTCCCTCAGACCTTATGGGGGGCCGGACTATATTTTGAAAAAATATACCGTATATGAACAAATTCCTATGCCCCACAAATAACCCAGAGATGCATTTTAAATAAAACGACACATTCTACTAATGTAAAAACATGCTGATTCCCAGACTGTCTGCAGGCCGGATTTTAGAAGGCGATTGGGCCGGATCCGGCCCCCGGGCCTTAGTTTGCCTACCCATGTCTTAGATGCATCAGAATTATAAATTGGATCTCTGTATGTTCTGCTTTGGAGAAAGGTTAGTTGCATTTATTAGTATCAGGAGCACGTCTAAACTGGATTGCATCAATTTTCACAACTTATCAACGCAAAAGCATATATGCATATACTGTATTGTATTTAGATATTACTAGAATGGGAAACAGTTTGTGGTTGGTTGTACAATTGTTATATTGTCAGGAAGTTGTCTGACATAACAAGTCTGTTTCAAACAAGGGGCAAGTTTTCTAAGTGGCGCTCAGTGCTTTTAAATTATTGGTTTTCTCTGGATCCTAAATGATTTGACAGGCTGTTGGATTCTAATTGCAGAGTGTAATTAAAATAAACACCACAATGCTAATCATTTATGTATTTTGCCTGTGGCTGAAGTTTTAAATTGGGCACTGTGATAGTTCAGTGGAAATGTTGTTATTACTTTCTATTATTCTGCATGTTTTCAGTCCAGTGATATTTTTGAAAAATGGATAAAATACTGCTGCACAGTGTCATTCTGGTTTTTTCATTACTTAATTGTATATTCTAGTAATAATATAATTATTGCTTTTAACAAAATCTGCCTGACTTGAGTGTTTAATTCTATCAGACTCGAGCAGTTGCTGATGAGGGGAATAAATGACAGGTTATACATGGATATGAATGCTCAATTATTAGCTTCTTTGGGGGAAAATGTTTTGCTTCTGTCCAACAGTTAGTGTTGCAAATCAAAGCAATATACCAGATGTTTTTCTTAATGACTGCAATTCTAGTTTTTGTTTTGTTATTTTTTTTTTGTAAATAAGGAAGTTTGAAAGGAAAGCATTTCCTTCTCTTTAAAGTTGTTGTTGCTTGTCAGTGCCACACATAAAATGATTATTTCACAACCACCCCCTCTGGACCTTAGTGGGATAAACGTCTTTGGATAGCGCTTTTCCATCCTCTTGTTGCAACGGAAATGGATTTTGCATATGAGTCTCCTCCATGGAAAAAGTGTATGTTAGATCAGAATTCTATATCTATAAGAGTTTTGCCTTAAAGATCAGGAAATAGGAACTAAGATTCCCCTCCAAAAAATTTAAATAGAGTTTGGAAAAAAATACAAAGGTTAATATCAAATATCTGACATCTTTATATCAAAGATAAAAAATAATTTAAATAAAACACAAACCAAAAGGAGGAAAAGAAAGAGAAAAGAAAAGCAAAACAGAAAAATCCTTAGATTTCTGACCATTTTTGCAAAATCCATATGGTTATTCCAACACTTCTCATTTCTATTCCTCCATGGATAGTCTATGTACAGTGGTGATAAAAACACCAAGTGTGACTATATAGTGTTGTCTTTTTGGGTTTCAGCATTCTTAAAGGGTTTGAATTACTGCTATGAATGTATCAGCAACTATTCTTCATGAACAAATGGAAATTCAAGCGAAGCCCCACAGTGTGCATGATTTGTCTCTCAGTCAACATTTGAACATATGCGGAGGACTTTTCACCCCCCCTGCACCTTTCACACACACACACACACACACACCCCACACCTCCCCCCCCCTTTGGCTTACCTGCTGCCTTCTTTATAGCTCAAACTGTTTTGGGAACTTCAAAACTGAAGGAAGAATTGAGGTACACATGTAGAATTCTCTCCTCTGACTCGGCTTGATGTGTCTTAAATGTTTTGAGCAATTAAAGCAGGGGTAGCTAATATTTTATTATTTTTTAACTCGAGGGCCATATTCATCCTCTTGGCTGACCCTCTTGGGGCTGTATCCCAGCATATGACACAGGAAGTGAAATGCATCCTTGTCAGGCACTGGATTGTCCAGCCACTCTAGCAAAGTGTTTTCTTTTTACTTTTTACTGTACTCCTTTACCAAATCACTGGAGCGTGGGGAAGAAAAAATGTTTGTGGGGGGTAGATGAGACTGGGGGATTAGCCACCCTGAAATTAAAGCAATGGCTCCCTTTTAACCAATAAGAGTATTGTGACACCTTGAAGGCTAAGAAATGTATTATGACATCAGACTTCATGGACACTTAATTCCAACAACATAATGTTTACAAAAAATATGGCAGTACCAAATAGGCGATTAGAGAAAATCCTCACCTCCAGTATAAATCAGAGTGTAAATGCTGAGTTTTGAAAAACAGCAGTAAGGAATACTATTACCGGTAATAATGAAATGCAGTAATCGTATACCTGTATACGATATATGAAACAGATGTTGGGAACTTTTCTTTGTTCTTTAGCAACTGGCAGAAATTTGCATATTAATAACAAAGTAACAAAATCTTATGGCACTTTAAAGACTAACAAATATGTTATGGGATAAGCTTTCATGGGCATGTAAGCTTATGCCACATAAATTTGTTAGTCTTTGAGGTGCTGCAATACATTTTGATCTTCATGCTGCAGTAGCTATCTCCATTGAAATTGTCCTCTTTAACAGTAATTACAGTAAACAATACCTTAAAAATGGAAAAGGCATAAGACTAGTACAAGTGTGAAGCTTGCATGTCTTGAACTTAGAAACATGATGCAGTAAAAGGCATTGGCTGAAACTTTTCAAGGTCTCTAAGTGATATAAAAACATAAAATAGGCTGCTGTTAGAATCTATTAAAACATTACCTGGTTCACTGAACATTCACTGTAAGCTCCTCCTTGAAATCCATTATATTCCTTTTAGAAAGATGTTTTTAAAAGCCCCAGCAACCTTGTCTGGACAGGTGGACATCAGGGAATTTTGTAGCTTTATTTTTATAAAGAAATTGTGCAGAATTAATATTGATTTAATATGGCAGCTTGCTAGCACAACCATATCAATGGGTCACTTTCCAGGTTTGCTTATAAAGTCTTTTTCTTTCTCCCTCACACCTCCTCTAGTTCAGGAATGTTTTTGCCAGGGCAAAGGGGATGAGGGAGTTCTCATTCTTTTTAAAAACCCATTTTGAAGGTTTTATTGCTTGACTTAAGTTGCTATGAGGCTGGAATTTGGTGCATACATTCTTGGGAACTGGAATTGCATGCTGTTGTGAAGTCTACTGGGTTCATTGATTTGCCTACCATTCCCTTTCATACACATTTTATTAAATTGGTTTCTACAGCTATGTTCTCTTTTGTGGCTGAGCACATGTCTGTTTAAGTAAGCTCCTTGCTTGGGTTGTTATGTCATTTAAAAGCAGTTATGAATCATTACAATTACTGGTACTAGAGAGATCAGCTTGGCATGTTGGTTTTGTGAAGAATCCTTTGTACTTCAGGTGAACCTTTGAGAGCCTAAGCAGCATTAATTCATTCCCAAATCAGTTTTTATATTGTCACAGGTAAGAGTGGCTTGCTCAAGTTTTGTTAAATATTTTTGGAGATGTTATCTTAATACCATTTGTTACTAGTAAGGAAGTTAATACTGAATTCACATTTGCTTTGACTGTTAGCAAGTAGGGCTGGACCAGTGTTGGCATTCAGGCATGGAATGACTTAAGGGTAAAAACAGTCCCAGTGAACATGCTAGTTAATCTCCTAGTCTCTTGGCGCTGCATACCTCAGGTGCATGAATGTGGTATTTGAATAGACAGAATTGAATTGCAGTCATGCTGTGTTTGGCAAAACAGCCCAGTACAGAACTTCTGCCAATTTCTGTTGTTCTTGTGAGGTCTTGTTGTCATGAGTGCTGACTGAAATTCTGTATCTTAGACCTTGTGCTGTCTTTTGGTGTAAAAGTAAAAATAAGAGTCAACATTATGAAGATCTATGAATAAAAGACGGGAGGAGTGCTAGACTATGAACTGTTTCAGAGATCTCCGTCTGCTAAACAACATTGCTAAATTTTATTCAAGCTCTTGGCAGAGAGAACAATTCTATCTGTGAGAGGTCAAGCAAATACAGTTTTATTTATCGCAGTGGCTTGGTTGCGGAAACTGAACAAGTGGCTTTTGTGCCTTATGATTTGTCATGAAACGTTGCTTAAAACAGCAGAAAAGGTTGTGTGTGGACTCACTTAAAGTCTATCTTACACATCTGCAAACTCCGCAGGAACTACAGTGACAATTAAGTGCAGTTAATGCATGCTAAGTTTTCCCAAATTGAGTTAATTGCTCTAGAACTTATATAGTGAGTATTGTGAAGATGCAAAATGCTGTTGCCAAGTATCCTTGCTAGCACAAGCATGGCTATTGACAGAAATTTGGAATGGTTCTAAAAGAAAAATCTTTGGCCAGTTGACTGGCCGCAAACTTTAGGAATGATGTGGAGTTCACCAATGCTAAAACATTAGAATAAGGCGGATGACATAAGCAGCAGGAATCCTGCCAGCCATTCCTGGCTACTACTGAACTTTAGTATTGTTTCTTGCAGTTTTACCTCAGAATGTAGAAAACCATGTTTCGTTCCATTTTAATTTCAGATCACATTGCACAAATAACATATCATAGCAAATTGTGATAGTGAAGGACGACGATTTGGATACTTTTGCATGGAATTTAAGTTTTCGGTATATGTGAATATGCTGGCAGGAAAACTTTAGCATGATCTAATCCCCACCCCCAGTTTAGTCAGACAAGTATTGTGGATTGTTTCCTCAGTACATAATGTAGCTATTTACATTTTTGTACTATGATACCTTCGTAAATATTGCTTAAGAGTGAAAGATAAGCAACAGGGGTAGAATTATCCCCATTATGAACTATGTGAACCAGCCTCTTTTAAGCTCCAGATGTTAGAGAATAATTCCAATGGTATGACTATGTTGTTGTATTGCAGCAAAAGCGCCAAAGATTTTTGTGGAATCTTAAAAGACTTGCTGTGGCATAAGTTTTGGGTGACTAGAGTCCACTTCGTCAGATATAAGAAGTTTATCCTCACTTGGCAGGTATAGACACACACAGGCATACATTGTAAATGATTCACTCTGTTCTTACCATGCCTGGGTTGTGCAGAGAAATGACGCACACCTACTGCTACCTCTTGCATTTCATGGACTTTTGACCTCACTATTTACTTTACTTGTATGTTTATACATATGTCGTATTCCAGTTGAGGCTAACACTCCATGCATCTCTGATCAGTTAGTTTCTAATTCAAAAAAGCTTATGCTACAAATAAATCCGTTTGCTTTTATGATGCTGTTTGTTGCTTTTAGTTGGAGTATTGGACTCATAGTTGGATTGTTGACATAACTGGGATTTGATGTGCAATATCTCTCAGCTATTTTCGAACTGTAAAATGAAGTACATAGATGCTTTTTTAATGCACTGCTTTCGTGAGCGCTGGGAGAATGACCGAAATAATTGTAAAATGCTCAGTATATTTACATCACTCATTTTATTTTCTATTCTGTATTGCTAGGGCAGTTTGTAATATAAACACTAAACAGTATCATGAAAATAATGTGTTGTGATAAATAAAACTGCATCACATCAGAAAACTTTTAATAGGGCTTGCCTTCTGAAGGCGCAGATGAAATAAATCTATTTGCCTGCCACCAGAAAGATGACACAGAAGGGAGGTACCGGTAAATGAACACTCTGCTCCAAAGTTCCTTAGCTACTATGGTAAAAACCCTTATTTTCATGCAGGCCTATGCAGAGCTTGTCTGAGGCCTGGGGCGGGAGTCTTGTTAGAATATAAAGTCATAAACTCTAAACAAAAAAGCAGCCTGTCCCTGGCCGCCCCCCAGTCAGTTTAGCCCTCCGAGGCTTGGGGCAATTGTACCTAGCTGCCCCCTCCCCCACTGCATGGACCTGTTTTCATGAAAGCTAACCTAGCCGCCATACAAGGTGGCCCCATTCATTGTCAGATTCTAAATTTTGATGAGGTTCATACGGAGGAGACATTCTATGAGGTAATTTGGAAATAGCCAGGTGTTTATCTTTTAGCAGCAGGCATGGCTAGCATAGTAGATGACACTGGTAAAAAGCATTCCAAACCCAAAGCTGCTACCTTGCTAAGTCAAGAGTGATGCTGGTGTCCCAGAGCAGCCCAGAGTGTGAACCTTCTCCACGGCAGGCATTTCCTCAGCCAAGGAGTCCACTACCATTGTCAGCTCTGTTTTGCCTGGATTGATTTTAAATAGATTCATCCATTATGGCTCTCAGACATGCATTCAGGAATGTTGCCACCCCAAATAGAACTGATAGAGAGCTGAGTGTCAGCAGCATACTAATGACACCAAATGCCATATCCCAGGATGACCTTCCTCTGTTTGGGTACATCACCTGCTGAGGCAACCAGCATGTTTTCTAATCCAAAACCTGTCTGGCAATCAGACTGAAATGTATCTAGGTGATCAGCTTCATGGAAAAGCAGCTGCAGTTGTCCAGCCACCTCCACCCCTCCAAAAATCAAACGGTGAGTGGACTATAATTACTCAAGATAGAAGGACTCCAAAGTTGGTTTTGAAGATGGGACCTAAAGGAGGCTGGAATACAGTGGTACCTCTGGTTACGTACTTAATTTGTTCCGGAGGTCCATTCTTAACCTGAAACTGTTCTTAACCTGAAGCACCACTTTAGCTCATGGGACCTCCTGCTGCCGCTGCGCCGCCAGAGCACGATTTCTGTTCTTATCCTGAAGCAAAGTTCTTAACCTGAAGCGTTATTTCTGGGTTAGCGGAGTATGTAACCTGAAGCGTATGTAACCCAAGGTACCACTGTATACCCTTCTGCAAAAGATGCTTTGACCATCATGCTGGCTGTTCCCCCCCAGCTAAATGTTACTAGATATAGGGCACCTTGTTGCATCTCTCTCTCTCTCTCATTCTCTCTCTCCCTCCCTCTCCTTGCACTGTGTGAACAGCCTCAGATGGAATCAACTGATATTTATCTGAGGAACCACAACTGACAATAGCCAAGTAGCTTCTAGTACAAATTTCATAATTGATGTTTCCATAGATTCTTAGCTTCCTGACAACTCAGAATAGATCCACCAGATAACATGCTTCAGACAATGTTAGAAACTCAGATATATAAGCTATATATCAGATGTATAAGCTAATTGCCAAACTGCACCTTAAACCTAGGTTACATTGCCACAACAGAATGTCTGGGTGCCATTTCCCCTGCCTCCCACAATAAATGTTGTTGTTCATTTCATTTCTATACTGCTTTATATTTTTATTTATATTTTGAAGAAAAAAATCTCAAAATTGTTTACAACACATTAAAAAATCTAATAAATTCAAGTTTCAAGGAAAATACTTCTCTAAGTGACATTTTGCTTCTCCCATATTTATTTACCTACTTAATTTATATAGCTGCCCCATGGAAGAAGTACTGTAGGAAGCCAGTGTGGTGTAGTGGTTAGAGTGTTGGACTAGGACCTGGAAGATCAGGGTTCAAATCCTCATTCAGTCATGAAGCTCACTGGGTGACCTTGGGCCAGTCACAGCTTCTTAACCTACCTCACGGAGTCGTCGTAGGGATTAACTGAGGAGTGGGGTGACTTATGTAGTCCTTTGCGAAAAGGTAGGATATAAATGCAATAAATAAGCTATTCTGCTTACCTGCTTAAGAAGGCTGGAGGGGCCAGCCAGATGGCGGTGTCAGTCGCCCATATGACATCCAGAGATCTTCACATGGATACAATTGGACCCGTGCCAGTTGCCGAATGTAGCTGGAGCCTAGCTAATTTCTAACACTGACCTCACTGGATCATTTAAACTCTTACAATGCAAAAATGGATGCAGGTATAGTTGTACCCCCTACATTCTGTTACCTTTTTTGAATATTTGAATATAAGATGACATAATAGAATAAGAATGATTCTACAAAGATCCATATGCATAATCCCTTGGGCTTTTGATTCTTGGGTGGTAATTGATGAGGGAATTTGGGTAATTTGTTCTGCAGGATACCTTACGCCCATGGTACTATTATTGTGCCCAGTAATTTTCAGAATTTTGTAGAAAAGGTCAGTTAAGATCTTTAAATAATTTGATTACAAATTTCCTTGCTTCAGGACAAGCATTTTGTTTCAATGTAAGTTGCATTTTCTTTTGTGCATATTGTAAAGGAAGAGACACAGAGATATTGCTGCCGTATGTTCATGCGCTGTAGGAAACAGAGATGCAAAAACAGCCGTTGTTAATCAAGGCTGTTAAAAGAGAATGTAAATAGCATTTCAGGGTGCAGAAATCATAACTTTTCTGAAAATTAAATAGAACAAAATAGGTACTTAATGATACGGTTAGCCACAAGCTGTGCAAGAATGAACACTCCCCTTTCTTTTAAATTGTGAGAAACAGCTAGAGGCCAAATGCAGAGATTCTTAGTCAAACCTGATTTTGCAGCCCTTGGGCACACAAGTAATATTAATTTACGCAGTTCATAGAGTTCATTGTGACTCCTCATCAAGGCAAGGATTGCAGCCAGATTCCTTGGCTCCCGCTGAGAGAGCCTTGTGATTCTCACATTGTTATGATTTTATAGAACATTCTAACACTGCATGTGTGTATTGGGTCCTCATATATGTGCCTTCACTAAATGTGTGGAAGGTGGAAGACTGCATGCTTGTCCTGGCACCTGTGCATTGAGCAGGATGTATGAAAAGGAACATGTACAATTGTATGCATGTAGCTGCTTGCATGCGAATAGGATCCTTGTGTGTGAAGGCAGGCCTTCAGTTACTCAGCTATTTCCTTTCCTGTGCTAGCCATAGCAATCCCTGCAGTTATGTTGGGAAACTTCAGTATACATGCTCTGGTCACCCTGTCAGCAGTGGTTCAGGGCCAAATGGGTCTGTCCCATTTGGTTTATGGGTCCACTGATTCAGCAGAGCACCCTTAATGTGGCTTCTGTGCTGGCTGGATCTGGGTGTGAAGTAACGTCCTGTAGTTCTGTTACCTGTTAGGGTTTTGACTTAGACTGGGGCCCTGAGCTTTTGCAGGTTCATGGAAGCTATAAAATGGTCTAACAGAGGAGGCTAATGGATCTGAATGCTTTCCTGATTGCTCTTAGGGATTTTCGTGTCTCTCAGCAGGCAATTCTAGTCGAGCTCTAGAATAAGAAAAAATGTCTTGAGTGGTAGACATGATTACTCCTGTGTATCCTTTCCCAATAAGTAGAGTCAGTGAACTATCTATGTCTGAAACTGGACAGGGGAGTACAAATTTGGGGTTTGTTTCTGCTGGCAGTAGAGTATTTGTTAAGCAGTAATCAAGTGTGAGCCTGATCCTATGCATATTTACTTAGAAGTCAATCACTGAGTGCAGTAAACTTTACTCTCAGGTAAAGTGTATATAAGACTGCAGTCTTAGAAGGGTATGGAGAACAGTCTTTTTTGTTTTGTTCTCAGGAAAGCTGGAAGTTAAGTTTTCTAACTGAAATATAGGAATTTTCCCCCTCCCCTTTAAGCAGATGCCTTTATAATAGAAACGTGAGATTTTCTGAAATACCTACATGAAGAAACTTGCATACCAAGCCATATCTTGTTTTAGCATGAATTTTGATTTTAAAAAATAGCCTTTCCAAACTCTGTGCAGACAGTTTCAGTAATTTAGCTTGGAAAACTGCAAACTCCACCTTTTGAAGCTTGTACCACCAAAAGGTTTATCTTTAAGATTTTCTAGGGCTATGGCTACTTGTTCCTTAAAAAGCTGACAATCTTCAGGGTTTTTTTTGGTAACAAAATTTAATGGGCAGGGGATTAAACAGGCATTTTGCTGTGCAAAAGCCATACTTCCTCACACTAGTTTTGTTTTTGTTTTGCACTGGAAAATGTGATAGTTGTACAATTGAGCTTTTTATTTAAAGTATGAATTTGGAGTGTGTGTGTGTGTGGAGATTGGCCTTCAAAATTTCAAAGGAAGTAATGTTGCCTTTCCCTTGGCACAGATACACATACAGACACACTCAGACACCCCTACAGTTAGAGTAAAATTTCAGGCTTTACAGGGGTGCATTTGGGTTACTTTGGCACAGAATGGATTACATAAAGCCTTGACCATAGACTGTGCTTTCTGTTCTTTAAATTAGCTGCTTTTCTTACTCCAGTCTGTCGTCTTATCGAGCCCTATCTTTCTTTTCACCTTTGTCCTGCATGTCTATTACGTGCCTGCCTGCCAGGCTGAGATGGTGTCTTTATACCATGCACTGTATAGTGCACTGTTGGTGTTAATTAGCAGTAATAATCTCAGCCACCACCTCAGCACTGAAGTTTAAAGAAGTGAGTAAAGTGGTTTATCTCACTTTGGGTAATTGAAAGTTGTTTCACTTTTGTCGCAATATGTAATTGACATGGGTAAGACACCCTTTTGATATCTGGCGATGTGTCACTTAGCTAGCAGGTTCTCTCCCACTTTGTTCTAAGCGAGCTAGTAATTTTGAGAGAGCCCCTGTGTGGTTCCCTGGATATAAGCGAACTCACAGAAGGAATATTATACAGGCAAGCATCTTCATGAAAGTAAAGCCAGGCAACCAGCCCAGCTTGGTAGTGGCGGGTTCAGATTTCAAAGCAACTTCCATGACCTTGACTGTGCACAGACAAGCTATGTGTGGTACTAAGGAACTGCAAGGTCCTCTGGATGTTTGCTGCCTTGCTGTGGTTATTAGGGTTTTTATTATTATTGGTCTAGCAGTTCATAGCAGCCACTCCCCCCCCCCCTTATTTGAAAGTGTTTTAAACAAGAGACATAAGAGACTGAGATACAAAGAAACCTTTTGAAGTTGAAAGTGGGTCTGCATGAAAATGAACTGCTCGTCTGTGAAAGGAGTCAAGTGTGAAAGAATAGGATAGTTTCACTAAATGATTCTGATAGTCTGAATAAGACACTATAGCGATGCAGAGATGAGAATTTGGTAAAGGTCAGAACTGATCACATGATCTGAAGCAAGGCGGTGGAAGTACATGAAAGGAATTGAGTGGAATGTTTATATTTTTTCCGCAGCCTTTATTTTTGTCAAAAGGCTCCAGAAAAAGTAGTAAAAAGAAGCTGGGAATCTGATTCCTTTGGGATCTTGTCCCCCTTTCATTCAGCCCTTCTCTAGTCTCAAACCTTTTAAGATCAAAGAGAGACAGTTCTTCATTACATGCAACATCTCATTAGAAAGACAATTCTAAAACTGCGTACTTCATTTGGCCAACACTCTTGTGCACATTTTCTTCCAAATTACCATTTTAAAATATTCTAAGTAGAGTAGCTCTTGTTAGTGTTTCTTTTTTAATACTTTAGTAATCAACATAATTTGCAGGTTCACACACTATAAATCTGAATTACTTAGAACAGAAGTAATTTGAGTTGTGATGTGTCTTTTGAATACCAAATACCGCTGTGACAACCAACATCTAGGACTGAGATATTTACATAATACTGCTTTGGCCCATTTTTTGATTAGCGTAACTGAGATCAGCTACTGTGTGCTCTTTATCTCAGTTGAGATATTGTCTGTTGTGTCACAACTGGCATCTTCATCATTAAATCCACTTCTATTGATCATCTTTTCTTACCTCTACAGGAGGTAAACAGCAGATGTTGATGAACATCCAAAAGATACCTTTTGGATTTGTCCAAGATAGTACAGTGGTACCTCGGGTTACAAACACTTCGGGTTACAGACGCCGCTAACCTGGAAGTAGTACCTCAGGTTAAGAACTTTACCTCAGGATCAGAACAGAAATCATGTGCCGGCGGTGCAGCAGCAGCGGAAGACCCCATTAGCTAATGTGGTACCTCAGGTTAAGAACGGTTTCAGGTTAAGAACGGACCTCCGGAACGAATTAAGTTTGTAACAAGAGGTACCACTGTAACCCTGTCACAGTTTAATGTCTCTATAAACCAATGGACAGCTTTCTGTTGTAAATGGCCTGCCAGTTTTTTAAGAAAGTAAAATCTAGCCCAACTGTTGCCAACAAGTATGCACCACTTGAAGCAGGTACTTCCACTGGTTTTCTTGTTGCTAATTGCTTTGCTGTTGCTGACAAGGTGACAGCAGTGCCTTTGCCTTCGTTTCCAGCTCTCATTCACCTCTGTCTTGCTTTGAGCAAGCGCTGGGAATCAAAGATAGAGATGGACTGGAGAATGAGGTACAGCCAGTCCACTGTGTTATCAGCTAGGTTTCCCATCAACGGATCACAGCTTGCCTTTGTTGTACCCATTCCTGCTTATAAGCATTTAACATTTATTTCTCTCAAGAGTATGGTGTCTAGTTTTTTAGCCACCAAAGTTAGGTGAAGGAGCACAGCTCCTAAGGAAATCAGTGAAGCATATGAGCAATTCAAAAAAGGTAATGCTGCGTATAGACAGGTATTGATTGCCAGTAGTTTATGCAAAACTGGGAGAAGAGTAAGTGAGTTAGGAAAGTCACGTTCCTTCCAAGAGGCTGTGGAAAAGAGAAAAAAACCTGTGTTCCCTGTTTATTTGTACATGGGGTTATTTTAAATTAGGTGTTATACAAATTTTGCAATCAACTTGGGCTCACTGCTAAGGTGATACTTTTTTGCCATTGATTGTAATAGGAGTTTTTGAACAGCAAAATGACCAGATGCTGAAGTATTAGAGGGAGAGCTAGACCTAATCACTAACCCTCTTTGTTCCATTATTGGCCCTCAGTTCCCAACCCCATGACCTTCTTGATGGGAAAGAACAAGAAAACTATGCAAATAGCTGAGTCAGAAGGAATTAAGTCTGTCTTTCTGGATGGAGGGAGAGGAAGGAATACTTCACTGTTTCTGACATGAACACTGTTCAGTGTTGCATAGTAGCGTTCATTGTAATTTACAAAAAGGCTGCCAGCTGCTGTACTACATACTGATTCAAGAGCTAATCAAGCCTAGTTTTCTTCATTGTCTCACCCCTTGCAAAGTGTGTGTGTGTGTGTGTTTCCAGTCCATGTCATAGCACTTTGATACCCACTTTATTCTCAGTCTCTGAACAGGAAGTCTAGGAATTGACATAGCTGCTATAGCACTGTATATGACTTATTTGCATAATTCTCTAGTTTGTATTAAATGTTTAGGCCCAGTTAAAGCATAATGCGAAACCCATTATTTGCTTTAATGTCTGAATCCGAACTTGTTCCAAAAACTTTGCTTTTGAAGCCTGACTATTCATGATTTGAGATCACTGTTTGAAGGTGGTTTGTTAAATATGTTGCACTGTTTTATTTTGTTCCTCATTTCCCCCTCTTCCTGTAAATTTGTCAGTGAACTAATATTGTGAATATTTCCTCACAATGTAGGTTAAATGGATTTCAGTTATTTACTCTGCCCTGGCTTCCTTGGAGGAAGGGTTGGATAAAAATGTAATAAATACAATAGAGCATAGGAAAGAAACGAATAAGTAACGAAACAAAAAAAATTTTATGAAGATTTCCACTGGATGCCTTATTTGAAATGCTTCTTTTTTCATTGTACCCAAATGTTTAGAACCATTTCTTTTAAATAGCAAGGTGACCCTGTATGTTCTTAAGAATGCTTCACTTTTCTATCCCACACCACTGCTTGCCTTTCTTTTTAGCTCTATGCAACCCTTTTATTTTAACCACTATTGTAAACCAAGAAAAGAACTATGATCATTTATTGCTTCATTTCCATACAAAATAGCATTTCAATAAGCAGGCTGCCACAGCATGATTCAAAACTGCATTGGTTCTTCAAATACCTGCAAACTGTATGTTGCAGGCAACTATATAAACAGATCTTTCCTATTCTATTTTTCATTTAAATTCTTCCAAGTGCATTTGTTGATTCTTGTTTTTTTACAGTGGGGTTGAAATGCTGCCCATATCAATAAATTGGCCCTGTGGTAGATCCGTCCATAATTTATGATAAAGTAATGCTTCAGTCTTTTGAAACATTTATGCTATGCTACTCTGTGATCTGCCTCTGTTGTAAAAATACACAACACTTGCAACTTCATCTACTAACTTGACAAACTCTCCTCTCTCAGGATCCCAAGTACTATGTACCGTTGTATAAAGAGACAATAGTGTGGGGTAGTCTTCATTGAGCCAACTGGCATGGGTGAATACTTTTGTCCTTCTGGTAAGAAGGCTCCTGCTTCATGACATATGATATAAATAGTCCTCATTCCCAAGTTGTGGGTTCTCAAGTGTTCCTGAGCTGGGGCAGTCTCTCATTGTAAGCTGGCTTCTGTGCAGTTGTTGTGGGAGGGGAAGAGGGGTTTCCCCAGTTGCACTACTGAGCTCTTGATGCTGTAAGAAGCAAGTTGAGGACCTCCCCCAAAGGTCAGTGTGATAGGAGAGCCCCTCACTCCCAATTTTTCTGCATTTACACAAAATATGACTGGCTCGTGAGCGGGGGAATTGGTGGACCCCTGAGGATGATCTGAATGGCTTGTCACACAAGCAGGATTTGGATGCATGCATTATTTACTTCTTTTATATCCCCATATTCCTGCAATAATATAAAGGTGGTGCACATGGTTCTTCCCTCTTCCTTTATCATCACAGCAATACTGTGAGGTAGGTTAGGCTGAGAGATAGTGACAGGTCCAAGCTTTATGGCTGTTTGAGGATTTGAATCCTGATCTCTAGGTCCTAGTCGGACATGCTAATCACTATATCATATTGGCTGAAGTAGACTCCTGTCTGGAGCCTGTCACAACCACAAGAAGTACCGTAAGTTTGCATTGTATTACTAGAGGCTGATGTCCCTGTTAACATTGCTCACCAACCCCACCTACCTGCCAAACTCCCAACCTGTTTCCAGCCCCCTCTGTCCCTCAGTTTGCCCCCAAACCCATCTTCTCACAACTTTCCCGAAACCCCCACATTACGCTGCTGCCACCGCCACTGGTTGGGTGGGGGAAAGAAGGTCTTTGTCACCTTCAGCCATTGTAGGTGCCGTTGCTAAGAGAATGAAGCCTGCATTATAAAATGCAGGCTTCCTTTTCTCACTGTTGGGGGGGGGGGGAGATGCTGGTGGACAAAGGGGCAAAGACCCATTCATGGCTTCCTTCTTTCATCCTTATTGTCCATGGTGGGTGAGTCTGTCTTTTCTTTATTCTCTTGGTAGCAATGACATGGGGAGCATGGGAGGACCTGCCTGGGCCATCCTCCTGCATGCTCACTCCATTTGGGCATGCACACTCAGTTGTCAGCATGGCGATGGATGGCTGCAAATATGGAGAGATGTCTAAGGCCTTACACAAATGAGTTACATCTCTACATTACTGTTGAGAAAGTTTAGTGTAAACTGGCTATTTATATGCGACAGCTATAGTCATTACTGTGACCAGTGGCTTGAAAAAAGGCACCCATGATCAGAGAAACACAACTTGTTTACACCTGAATCATATACTGGGTATATGATGGTGTAAGGGAATATAAGCTCCAGCTTTTTATAGTGTTTGACCCATGGAAAAACTTCCAGTCTACTGAGCTATGTAGCATATGAAGGTCCTGTCTCCTCCTCCTTAGCAAATAAATACTGTTAAATAAAAAAGTTAATTGACTTGTAAGCAAGAAATCTGTGTACTATTTAATCTTTGAGGAATTACCCAATTAACATGTTCCCAAAAGTCTGTCCTAATGTATTGCTCAGCTAGCAATATTTTTAGCAAACTCGGTCTCCAAGGCATTGCATCCAAATCTTTCTCTTTAGTAATTCTTTCAGCAAAACCTTGCTTGGTTCAATGCAATTAAAATAATTCACAGCACTGTTCTAGGCTCTTGCTCACAGGTTCCTGCTTTTTTTCTCATGAGGCGGAATTTAGCTTTGAATCTGCTTATGTAACATTGAGGGACATAGACAGTGGGGTCTCTAACACATTTATTATTTATTAACAGCAATTGTATGCTGCCCATAACATAAAAGTTCTTGGAGCATGGTGCAATAAATAAGTATAAAAACACTTTAAATACAAGATAAAACAGAAATCATAAAATGGGAATAGGAATGCAGACAAGAAAGCAAAACTCATCACAACTCCAAAATAAAAACACACTTATAAAAATTAAGAGAATGAAATTGCACGAGATACTTAAAACCCTGAGATACCCACACGTAGCCAAAAAGACCACAAGGGTGGTGCCAGGGGAACTTTCTAGGAAAGCTGTTCCATAATTTGGTGCAGGGGGAGAGGCGAACTACTGGAATGACCCTCTCCCTAGCAGTTACCTACCCCACTTCATTTGGCAGGGATACCTGGAGCATGGTAACCAAAAAATATCTTAAGGTTTGGGAATGTATATACAAGAAAACGTGTCTAGCATAGTGGTGGCCAAACTTGGCCCTCCAGTTGTTTTGGGACTACAATTCCCATCATCCCTGGCCACTGGTCCCATTACCTAGGGATGATGGGAGTTGTAATCCAAAAACAGCTGGAGGGCCAAGTTTGGCCACCACTGATCTAGCACATCTGTACTAGATAGCTCTAGATATGACAATAACCCTGGGATAGAAAAAAATATTCATTCCTGCTGTGTACTTATCAAATGGGTTGCAGGTTTAATGACACACTGGGATGGGGAAATGGCATAGAGAAAGACATGCTTTGAGCATCATAGCAAATGGGAATAAAGAGCTTTTGCTGTTTACCATCAAGATCGGAATGTGATTCACTATGTTCCTGCATCAGCTGGGACTGAGGAGTGGCTCCATACTTCCTTTTTCTTTTAAAAAGGGCTCATTCTGATGCTACTACCTAGGGCGGAGGGTGCCATGCTCTTTTCCTGTTACTAATGAATAATGAATGAATTGTTCTGCTATTGAGGCATTTTTTGAAGTATCAATTATGAAGATGTTATGAATAACAGTATACTGACTATGTCCTTTTTAGGGCGTTTTCATTCTTTGTTTTGAACAACATTGTTGTTGTTGGCACCCATCTGTCTCGGGAAACAATAGGAGTAGTCTTTGCGGGTAAAGTCAAACCATTGGAGAGCTACAGTGCCTGCTGTGACTGTAGGGACCGATACGGAAAAGACATGTTTTGTTTCAGCTGGGGCAGGTGAAGTCATCCAGTTGTGCTGCTGCAGATGCAGCATGGCGTTTCTTGTCTCTATGCTCCTCCCAGTGGTCGTTTCTCCTCTGGTCACAGCTGTGGATACACAACCTGTCTGTCTGTCTTCAGGCACAGCAGTCGTCTGCAAGGGATTACCGCATGATGTTGCCATCCTTCATATTATGTTTGCAGACATCTTTGTAACAGAGTTGGTCTGCCAGTGGGCCTAGTGTCTTGGGCACCCTGCCATTTTCCACTCTGTGGACACGACCAAGTCAGCGTAGATGTTGCTGAGACAGGAGTGTGAACATGCTGGGAATGTGGGCTTGGGATAGCACATGTTTGTTTGGACAGAATAGTCATGTACAAATATATTGATTGTAATTTGTTCAAAATTTGGTAATGTGAGAAGACTAAAGGATGCAACTTGTAACAAAACTGGAAAGGTGAACTTTCAGATTATGTTCACGTTGAGCTGAGTACACAATATAGTATGCATGTTGAGACTTGCTTTCATTGGCTTGGTTTATACGTAATGGTGAATGAGAGTCAAACAAACAATGACTTTCTGGGAATGAGCAAGTTACAGGTAGGTAGCCGTGTTGGTCTGCCATAGTCAAAACAAAAGTGTGCATGCACATGAAAGCTCATACCAAGAACAAACTTAGTTGGTCTCTAAGGTGCTACTGGAAGGAATTTTTTTATTTTTTATTTTGGGAATGAGCAAGTATGCTGGTACACACTGCTCAAATCATGCCCACTTGGGCCCATCTTCCTCCTCTGACTGTGTTGGAAGGAAATGAACTGAAGTGCTGACCACCTGTTTGAGCTGGTGGTAATGGGATGTACTGTTCTCATGGGGTACCCAAGTAAATTTGCCAGCAGCAACCCAAACAGGACCCAGGGCTCTTCCAAGGTCAGAGTGCATAACAAAGAGTGAGGTGAGAGGCAAAGCCAGAGCATTCCATGGTCAAGTTCGGCATAGGCAGGAGACATGAGAGCAAGTAGAACACAGAACAGGTGCATAAATATGGTTCCAGCAAGTCTTCCAGCCCACCTGGGGGATTTTGAGCTGGAGTTGCTAGAACCTCACCCCAACCTCAGCCGATTTCTGCTCCTTTCTCTCTGGAGGCCTCCTTGAAAGGAGAGTCTTACTTCTGATGAGACCATTGCTCCTGAGGAATCCTCACCTGTAGATGGAATCTGCTTGAGATGGGTCAGTTTTCCTTTAGACTTGGGACCCATTCGGCCTTGGTGTCTGAATCTGAACAACTCCTGGTTGCAGACAGCCCCTCCCCAGGCTCACTGCAGGATCCTTACCCTCAGATGGAGCTTGACTTACGACTCCCTCCTCTAATGAGAACTTCTCTGGCTAAGGGGAGATGGGGACATTCATTTCAACAGTAAAACATACTTAAATACTGCTTTGTTGCCTCCTGACATGGCAAGTGGGGAACAGGCAGCATTTGAGCAATGTGCACCAGCATGCTTGCTTATTCCAAGCAAATAATTGTTTAACTCTGGCTTACTGTCACATGCAAACCAGGCCATTTAGCGAGCTCTTCACAGTAGAAGTCTATCCCTCCTCTGCCCTGTTCACATTTGTATTTGTATGTGAAAATTAAAAAAATTGTCCAGTAGCACCTTAGAGACCAACTAAGTTTGTTCTGGGTATAAGCTTTCGTGTGCATGCACATTTCTTCAGATATGAAAGCTTATACCCAGAACAAACTTAGTTGGTCTCTAAGGTGCTACTGGACAATTATTTATTTATTTATTTATTTTGACTGCATCAGACCAACACGGCTACCTACCTGAATCTAGTATTTGTATGTGTTAGGGCGGTATGTATGTTGTATTAACAAAAATAAAGTACCAGTAATACCCCTCCCCACTCCCTCACTATATTTAAGGATCTGGTGACTTCTGTTTCAGTGTATCTGAAGAAGTGTGCATGCACACGAAAGCTCATACCAAGAACAAACTCAGTTGGTCTCTAAGGTGCTACTGGAAATAATTTTCTATTTTGTTTCGACTATGGCAGACCAACACGGCTACCCACCTGTAACTAAAAATAAAGTATGTACACCAAATGTTAGAATGTGATTTTGCTGGGGGGTTTTTTGTTGCTAACTGTGTAAAGGGAGGAGAGGCCCTCCACGACTTGCCCACATGTACGTTAGCGTAATAGAAGAGGAGCCTTGCTGCATTAGATAAATCTAATTCAGCATCTGTTTCCCATAGTGGCGAACCAGGTGTCTGTGAAAAACCCACAAGCAGGATATGAAGGCAGTTATTCTCCAGCAAGTTGTTTTCATACACATTCTTCTTCCAGTCCTGGATGTAGTAGCAGTAAGGACTAGGAACTTAATTTAAAAACAACAGCAGCAATGAAATCTGAGTTCCTCAGTATGCTGAATTCTGTTTGTATGTTATACCTGATTGTGTGCTTGCACAGTGTTGTTACAGAATGTGCATGATCTAGATATTAGTTACGATGTTCTTTCAATAGATTACGCTGTATTATAGGAGATAAGCACAATAAAAGCAGTACAGTGGACGCTCGGGTTGCGAACGCGATCTGTGCGGGAGGTGTGTTCGCAACCCGCAGCACCGCTTCTGCACATGCGTGAAGCACAATTTAGCATGTGTGAGCGCCGAAACCCGGAAGTAACCCGTTCCAGTACTTCCAGGTTTGGCACGTTAATAACCTGCAGCGAACGCAACCCGAGCTATGAGTGTATTAGATCAAACTCTGTCCACCATCAAGCACATATGATGAGTAGCAAATGTGTTGGAAAAGTTTTATCTGCATAGGTATGTTTGGAGAAAAACTTTGTAGACAAGATCTTGATGGAGCATTCTTTCCCCACCTTTCATTGTATGTGATTTTTGATTGTGACAATCAAAATGCAGGAAATCTAACTGAAAATCCCTCAGATTTGAATTTCTTGATCAAACAAATGTCTCATTACTGATTCACAGGCGCTGCTGCTGCTGCTGCTAAGTTTGCTGTGAAAGATGAGGCAGTGAAGAATTACTGTTTTTTTCAAGTAATTCATCAGAATCTATGGTTAGGTCCCTACGTTTATTGTGTGAGTGAACTATAAGAACTGATGAAACTGCTTGGACTATGGGTGCATTCTGAACAATATAAGGAATTTAGTGAGGGGGTGGTGGTAGGGAGAGCGTTCTAACTTGACGAACATTTCGGAAAAAATTATTAAAAGCCGCAGCCCACCAATTGTCAAAGCCATTGTTCAGCTGTACAGTGGTACCTCGGGTTATGTACCTGATCCGTTCCGGGGTGCCATTTGCACCCCGAAAAGTATGTAACCCGAGTGTCCATTTTGTGCATGCGCGAACTGCGCAGAACGGCGATCTTTACTTCCAGGTTTGTGAAGTACGCAACCCAAAGCGTTTGCAACCCGAGGTATGACTGTACATGCTAACAGAGTAAATTATTAAATATGATTCAGCATTTTAGATTACTTGCTTGATACATAACTATTACACAACTTACTGTTTCGAATTCTTGATAGTTTTGTTTTGTAGCATTCTGAATTGGACGCTCCCCGCCCTGCCCCAAAAGGATCATGTTTAGTAGAATAATGAATCCTAGTAAATGTGATCCTTGCTGGAGACATGCAAGCAATATTACAGACAGCTTTGGTACTCGTCTAGTGTTTCAGAAGGACATCATCGTCTGAAGCAGAAGCTAAAATTCATTCCCTTTAAATTATTTAATGTCCTTTGAGGTGGGGCTGGCTCCAGATGGTAGCAATGTCAGGCATTTGCCATAGCCACAGTACTGGCAATGGCTCACGCCTCAATGGCATTGCAATTCTCAGTTCACATACAGCACACAGGCGGCTGGAGAGAGTTTTTTTGCAATTCATATTTTACAGGTTCAGCGCGCCTTGCTTGAGGGCTGCTAGAATTCTGGAGCTCACATTGCTCGGAGTGCTTTCACAGAACGAGCAATAAAGTGTGAGAAGACAAAGTTCTTGCAGTAAAAATACCCAGTGCAGAACTTCCTTCGTTTAAAAAATGGTGCATTTATTTGGATTGTATGAGTTTACCAGGTACTGGTAATTTTAGATTAATGAGGTATGAGCATATGGCCGCAGGCTAAAAAAAATAGTAAATTAGAAATAGCATTGTCCTGCTTCATTTTACACATTGTGTGTATGTGTGTGTGCATGTGTGCATAGAGTGGGGACTTCCTGTTTTGTTCTGTGAGTTGCTGATCCTCCAAACTTCACAATCCAATAATGTGGTATATTTTAGTATCATTTGTAATGAAGTAATATTGAAACCTGCAATAGTATTAACTGTTTCCTACAAAGGTCCGTATAGTTAAGCCATGGTTTTCCCAGTAGTGATGTATGGAAGTGAGAGCTGGACCATAAAGAAGGCTGATCGCCGAAGAATTGATGCTTTTGAATTATGGTGCTGGAGGAGACTCTTGAGAGTCCCATGGACTGCAAGAAGATCAAACCTATCCATTCTTAAGGAAATCAGCCCTGAGTGCTCACTGGAAGGACTGATCCTGAAGCTGAGGCTCCAGTACTTTGGCCACCTCATGAGAAGGGAAGACTCCCTGGAAAACACCCTGATGTTGGGAAAGATTTGAGGGCACAAGGAGAAGGGGAAGACAAGACGAGATGGTTGGATGGTGTTCTCGAGGCTACCAACATGAGTCTGACCAAACTGAGAGGCAGTGGAAGACAGGAGTGCCTGGCGTGCTCTGGTCCATGGGGTCACGAAGAGTCGGACACAACTGAACGACTGAACAACAACAACAACATGTGTATGATTTTGCGTGTATTGGTAACCAATTTTTCTTTTGTGTGTGTGTATGTATGTACTAATCTCCACATATTGGAAGGGCAGAGAAGTTGGAGAGTGAGGTTACTATTAGGGCTCTAATAGCTGGCAATTTATTTTTTGCAAGGTTATCAGTAGATCCGTCTTCCATCAGCAATTTTTTTTTTGTTCTAATCTTAAAGCTAAAGGGAGAGCGCTGGAGGAGAGGGAAGAATCATACCTGAAAGCCATAAGAAGGGATTATAAGGTGAAGGAGAGGGTTAAACGCTGGAAAACAAAAGAGCCAGCAACCTGCTGGGTGACTGTATCTTCCCCTGGATCAGTGAATTGAGAGAAACAAAGGGCCAAATTAGGTGAGATAAGGGAGACCTGTGATAGAATATCTCAATGTTTCTTTTATATATACTGTGTATACAAAATGTAGCTGGGGGCATGCATTGAATCAGGACCACACTGATAGGTTTTTGTTTTAATTCCATACTGTGCTATTTTCCTAATTGGAACTCCTCTACTAAAGGTATTTTCCCCAACTGGGAAAAAACAGCTTCCAGGGGAGGTGCAATTTAGATCAGGGAAAGGGTTAACTCCCTTTCCCCAACATTGTGCCTTTGATTCAATGTTGGACCCCTTTAAGCGAAAGGAAACTTAAGAGATCTGATCATAGAGCTCCCTTTTTCCCCCATCAGCCCTTAGACAACACACTTAATCAAGTAGCTCCTCCCTTCTGTAAGAACACAGAGGGAAATGACTTGGGAGAAGCCATGTAAGCACACAGTATCCCACCTACTGGCACAACTGACCACAGCAGCTTAGCAACTTGGGTTTTAATGCTGCTCCTTCACTCTGCGGTGTAGGAGGGAGAACATTGCTTTCTTTTCTCTCTCCCAGGCACCAGACCTAATTATATGGTTGCCACTGGCGACCAGGGTACTGCAACTTTGCATTTCTGAAGATTGGGTGGGATTAATGGGCTGTTGGCAGGCAAATTGCAGCCTGTAAGGTTTGGGGACTGCAGCAGGGGTGGCAGCAGAGGTACATAAGAGTTGCAAATAGCATATGCTTTGCTCCAGATGACTGCAGATTCCACTCACTATGCTGCCTCAAGTACTAAAAATGATTTTATGCTAGGATAGATGCTAGGAACTCTGATAAAATAAAAGCTAATATTCCCAGTATTCAATTGAATGCAACAAATTTTGTATTTTAAGCTAGTTAAAACAATTTTCAGTATATTTCCCATATAAGCTCTGTCTAACATGAACTTAGATCTTAGATGTATTGATCTCTCCTCCATATATGATATATGCAGCAGAGATATTAGGAAAAATTAATCATAAACAACATTAATGTAATGCATTTGTATTCTTTAATGTGTGCTTCATACATGCGGTGTTCTGGTTTTTCTTTGCTTATTGTCATTTGGGTAATATTTAGTCCATTATTGTCCAAGCAGTTTAGCATTAATTATGCTAGTAATATATTAAAGTATGTCAAATGTATTGGTAAAATTAGCTGTGTTACTTCCAGTGCTTACTTTTATCCTGTAATCACAATTTGGGGGCGGGGGGGAGAGAAAACATGATTGAGATCTTTGTAATCTGCATAAACTTTCAGTGCTTGTGATTGCTATTCAGGTACCGGTATATATTCATGTTTGCTTGTCTTCCTAGATATCTGTTAATTGCAGTTGTTCCATCTGAACCTGGATTTGTGGTTTGTCCCCTGGTACTGTTTCCAAAGTGCTACTGAAGCCAAGCAAGCATTCCATGAGAATGTGGACTTGTGGTTTGTTTGTGTTGCTCCAAACAAACCACAACTCGTAACCAGGGTTTGTTCTTGGGTTACTGCTTGTCATTTCTTTTCGGGAAAACAAATGACAACCTTAGATTTGGATACAATGTTAAGCCAACCATGGCTTAGTTCTTGGTGGTGTGGCAAGAAGGAAAAAAATGGCATGATTTTCTTCCTGTACACCAACACTCTTGCTGGTTCATAGTTTGGTTTAGCATTGAGTCTAAGTGGTGAATGTCATAAAATCTCATAAAGCAATATAAATTTAATACATAAAATACAATTCAATCAGACAATAATGCATCAATAATAGCTAGCTTGATCACACTCCAGGAAAAGATAGTGTGAATTATACAAACTTTAATACTGATGATACTTGCTTGATAGTAATAGGTAGGGCATTCTGCAGCTGATGTATATCTCACCTAGGTTATACAGTGGTACCCTGGTTGTCAAACTTAATCCATTCCGGGAGTCCTTTTGACTTCCGGAACCATTCGAAAACCAAGGCACAGCTTCTGATTGGCTGCAGGAGCTTCACGCACTCAATTGGAAGCTGCGTTAGATGTTTGGCTTCCGGAAAATGTTCGCAAGCCAGAACACTTACCGTACTTCCGGGTTTGCAGTGTTCAGGAGCTGATTTGTTCAGGAGCCAAGCCGTTCAACAACCAAGGTCTTAGTATACTTTGTAGGAGTAAACCCCATTGAACACAGTGTAATTTACTTCTGAGTAAACATGGAGGATGGTGCTCTTTTGATAATTATTCCAGATTAAACAACATTTTATTTCCTTGCCTCAGGAATCTATAATCCCTTGACTTTCAGGATGAACCCCATTCCCATTTTTGCAATCTTTCCTCCTTTAGTGCCTGAAAATTCAGTTGAGGTGGTTATTCTATCCTTTTATTATTAATGAAGTCATTAAATGAATATGAATTGATTCTTGTCACCATTGTCTCTCACACACACACCCCATTTGACAAAAGCAGCAGTCTCCCTTATCCATCAGCTGCTCTTTTGACTGTACAGTGAGACCTAATGATAACTGTGCAACTATCATTCAGTTTTGTTTGAATAGTATGTCTGTCCCCCTAAATTCTGTATGAGATAAACATTGCCCTACAGTTATGTCTGCTTATCAAAAAGGGTTGAAAGTTAGAGTAGCTGTTTTTTTTTGCTAACTCGATGCATTTCAGCTAAAAATAGAAGTTACCTCCAAAATTATTACTGTCTCACTGTTTGTGTTTGCAGAGATTTCAATAGAATGCTAGAAATTAAACTGTAGCTAATAGCTGCACATGCAAGCAGATTTGTTCCCCTTATAAGAAAAGCACAATGAAAATAAGGGGCTAGAGAAACCCCTGTTAGGAAAGGTTGCAACTTTGGGGGGCTTAGAGGAGTTTAATATTATGCATGGTGTGGAGAAAATTAACAGATCCCCCCCTTCTCATTCTCAAAACACTAGAACTCATTGTCATCCCATGATACTAAGTGGTGGAAGATTTAGGACAGATGGGAGGCAGTTGTCTATGTGTCATAGAGAAGAATAAGTTGGAATTACTTGCCACAAGATGTGCCAATGTGCACCAATTTAGATTGCTTTAATGGGGGACTAGACAAATTCATGGAGGATAAGGCTATGTATGTATAGGGTCATAGGATATCAGTGGCTGGGGAACAACAGCTGTTGTGCCTTGGTCCTGTTTGTGGGCTTCTCATTGGCCCCTGAGGGAAACAGGATGCTGGGCTAGATGGCTCTTCTGCTTCCTTCATTAGGGTTCCTCCTACAAGTTGCTTGATCCATTTTTTAATGGTAATCATTCCCATGTATCTTGCATTACTGATAAAATAATCCTGGAAGAAATGAGTTGATTCATCTTTTACAAATCCACAAAGTCAGCTGCTTTGACAGGTCAGGCAAGCCTGCTCAGGTCAAGCAAGACTGTGGTGTAATCGTGGTAGTTCAGTAAATGGATATAGATAACTCAAGCGCTATTAAAAAAGGAGAATCAGGCATGGTGTTGATCTGTCTGTGTTATGCAAACACTGGTGGGATCCTGGCAGAAATGATGTTTGTGCAGGTAATAGTGCTCAAGCGAAGCATGGACATTCCTCTGTTGCTTTGGCACAACTTCCCTTTTCCGTAGGCTTGGCTGCAAAAATTTTGTTTGACATAACCAAGCACATGTGCCAGGGAGGGCTGTATAAGCGATTTAGTGTATTTATGCCCACTTAAAGAATAGCTAATCGGCTATGGTAAAATTTCCTTACCCGTTAACTTTGAGGGCCATTGTTTTCCAGAAGTTTACATTAGAAATTGCTGATGAAAGCATACTAATAGTTTCACTTGCATGGAGCAATGATAACAGCTCTGACAGGCAAAAGGATTAGTAATTTATTAATACTGCATTGAGTCTGCTAAGACTTTTTTTTTGATGCTACACTAAGCATATACACTGTGTAGAGTACACTGACTTTACACTTGGATAGGCTTCTGCAGAGTTTCATTTTTTTCCTTGTAGATGACTGCTCTCTCCTGCTTTGAAGTAGAATCATTCTCACTTCAAATTTCCGGCGTTACCTTTCTGGATTTGTCTTTGGAGAGAAATTAATAAAAGAGAAGATGACTGCAGCTTAGTTTGTAGTATTTGGCATAGTGTTAGGATCCAAAACATATTTAGTGTTAGAGAAAAAGAGAAATAATGGTGCTGTCCTTTTGTTAGAGGAAAACACATTACAGATATTAAAGATAAAACAACAGATTTACCCCCTGGTAGAGAAAGTAATATGGAAGATAATAAAGCAGCCTAGCACATTGATAGGCTGAAACTACAAGCTATAATGTGGAATCTCTCTAAAGCTTTTTGGGTTTGTATTATAAAGTGGAACATACTTGTGTGTGCACATGCCCACATTATCTATATAGTAAAATACTCTTTCCTTATATTTACTCTTTAAATATTTTTATCTTCCAGAAGCCCCCCCCCCACACCTCCAGTCTCCTGCTTATCTGTTCCCTTATGAATGAAAACAAAGAAAATCCTGAGTATCTGTTTAAGCAGCTCAGCGTCATTCTCTTTATTCCCATTGCTGTTGCCATAGCCACCCTCTAGTTGAGCTTTATACTGTCAACTTTGCAGGGAGAGATGTCATCAAACCTTCATGCATTTTAAATATAACTGCAGATACCATACAGCAGCAAATCAGCATCTTATTAGAAATCTTTTCCCTCTACAAAATTCTGCACCTTATTTAATTTGTTCCCTGCAGAACAGAGAACAAACTTGCATTACTTTAATGCTTAAACAAATGATTATAATACAGTGGCATATATGCATGATTAAAGCTAAAATGCAGTAGTCTGCTGGCATTCATTTGCAACAAAATTGTTGGGAGATGACTATGTATGGTAAGGTGTGTGAATATTAGTGATTATTAATCAATGATATTGAGTTCTCTTGGCAGGAAAGTGGACAGTTTGTTTTTGAACACTTACACATCCTTTATGAAAGCTGTATGTGCACTGAGGTGCAAAATAGTTTAAATATAAGAAGAGATACTATATTAAATTTATTATAATTGTTTTAATTCACTGTTGCTTTGTCCAGGGCGTCAGTGTTTATTGTTTTGGTCTTTTTCTTAAGCTATATTTCGATGCTCATTGTACACAATGCATTGTATACAGGAATTTGTATTCTATATGTGACACTCTTTTTTTTAGAACTTCTGTTTGTACACAAGATAAGGTGGATCAGGGATCCTTTACCCGGTTTTCTTTGACCTTTTCTAAATGGCCCAGCAAAATAAATAGCATGTGTTGTGTGTCGAAAAAAATACTTAAGTAGCATTTAAACCAGCCTATTACAGTCATATCGCATGTTGTGAACGCGGGTTACGTGTTTTCGGGTTGCGCTCCACGCCGAACCCAGAAGTACCGGAACGGGTTACAGTACTTCTGGGTTTCGGCACTCACGCAGAAGCGCCGAATTGTGACCCGCGCATATGCTGCTCTGCGGGTTGTGAACGCGCCTCCCGCACGGATCGCGTTCGCAACCCGAGCACCCACTGTATTCTAATGTTCCTGCTCTAAATACTTACAGTGTACCCTATAGGAGTCCTGTAGGACCTTTTTTAATACAGCTCTTGCAAGCAGTTTGTGTCAATATTATAATCTGGAAACCCATGCAGATGTTTTGTGATTAGTCTTCTGACAATAAACTTCAATATGAAGATTTGGAAACCAGGGTCTTGCATACCTACATTCCAGGTTGGTTTAAGAATAATCCTATTTCTAGGAAACTTGTGATACTGTATGTCTTCGATGGTTGATGAATGAGATGGAGAGAAGGCTCTCAACAGATTTTTTATCATCTCACCAGTACACTACATTTATAGTGTAGATGCCCTTTAAGTATCTTTTCCTAGCTCAGGAGCTCTAATGCCAAAACAGAAGGAAATAAATATTTAATTATCCTGAATACGTTGAAAGAATTTTTGGCTTTTGCTAATGATGAACTCGTATCTTTTCTCTCACTTCTTGAAAATTGAAAACTGGGCTGTTTGAAGCATGTATTTCTTGGTGCTTTCACCTGGTATGCTTTGTGTGAAAAGGGTGGGTAGGACACCTGATGCTTATGGAAGCAAATTGCATTTTTGAGGGGGAAATGAATAACTTTGTACTAAAAAACAAACTCATAAAGCCTATGTTGCAAAAGTAAACTCGATATTATGATGAGATTTCACTGTGTTTGGTTTCTAATAATATCTTTGCTCAACAGCAGGGATGATATGCCACTTCTTTAATTACTTTTAAAATGCCGATTATAAGGTGTATGTATTAGTGATTATGTGCTGCTGTTGCAGGTCAATAAGTGCCCTATTTCAATTTATTCTAAATTGATTCTTTACAGACTTAAGGAAAATTGTAATAAGGCCTCAGTCTCCAATAATGATGTCCACCCCAGGGTGGTTTATCTATAATTAACTATTGGTAGTCAGTTTAGTTAGAGCAATGCTAAAGCTGTTTAGCCATCCCTGCACGAGTTCCCATGCTGTTGGAGATGAGAACACTTTTATTAGCTACACACTGGGTGGTATATGACTTAAAGATCATTGGAAAGCCAGTGACATTTTCAAAAAATTCATTTCCTGCTAGGATAAGGGAAGGAGGGGAAAGATTCCAGCTGCCCCCTTAAAAGAACTAGCTTCCCCCACTAGGAAGGGAAAAGAATAACAAAACAGTGCTAGGACCAAGATGAGGAGGCAGATGGTAGCACCTGTGCAGAGCTGGGTCAAGGCCACACACTGACCACATGAATTGCTGATCTCCTGTTTTTGAAAACGAGTGAAACTTTACAACCAAAGACTATAAGATGTAGCCGATGTATAGGGAATGTTATTTTGGAGCATCAGTTTTCAGGTAATAAAATACTGGTTACTGCAGCACTCTGAAAAGCGTAGCCACAGTGCCACAAACAGGAGAGGTCAAGTGCGCTCAGTGCCAAAGGACAGCACAACATGGTGAAGCAGAATTATGCCCAGGTGTTAAGCAGAATTCATGGATATGTTGCACCTTTGAGTGGGAAACAGTGGAGAAATATGAGCTGAGGGAAAAGGCAGTGGGAATTGGTGCAATACATTTTAGCAAATTATTTTTTGACTGCTTTGCAGTAATTAAAATATGAGAATGTGGCTTTTTTAGGTGGGAGGGCTTTAGAGACAGTAGAAAGGGGCTGTGAACTGGCTTTGGCCATATTTATATGCATACATATTCAATAATTTGGGGGCATCAAGAAATTTGGGGCATTTTTTTAATAGCACAGCCCTATTTTGTTTGTTAAATTCTGAAACATTAATCTTTAAGGTGCTTTTGATTGCCATACCCACCCTGAGCCTTAGGGGAGTACACTTAAGCTTTAATATATAAAAGAATGCAGCCTACTTATGACTAGATAATCATTAGTTTAAAACTGATGGGAATATGAAGGCTTTCTGGAAGAAATGCTGTAGATGTGACATGCCACCATGTATATCCATGGGCAAACTAAGTTTTAAATTGGTGTTTTGGCTAAAATTTATTTTGTGATGCACAAACTCTAGACTTCATTTGATTGGATAAGTGATCATTAAGGGCATGGCTGTACAAACCTGATAATTATAAAACAAACACAGGGAAGAGTTCATGACTTGGTTTAATCTGAGTGATGAAGGCAGGTACTGGAAGAGACATGAGAGGACTTGTGGATTATAATAGCCTCAACTAAACATGTGAATGCAAGCCTTCGCCTGTCTCTTGTGTCTGGCTAGCTTTTAGGCAGCAGAACACAGGAATCTCAAATAGGTACTGGAAATCGGGCTCTTTAAACTTGCCCCAGCATCATGGCTTGGGTGAAGAGTGCCCCCCAGAGGTTTGAAAAGAATTTACGTTTTAATTTATTTTATTAATATTTTTGAAACAGGTGTTCAAGCTTGCTGTTTCTGTACAGGAGTTTTAAAAACTGCTGGTTGTTAAGAATGATTTCTCTGTCTCTCTCTCTCTGTCTCTCTCTCTCTCTGTGTGTGTGACTGATTCAATCTTTCTACCACATTTGAACTGTGTCCACATCAACACATGAGGCAACAGTATACTTATGTTTATGGTGTTTATGACCACAACAGGAGAACTGGGCAGAAGCAGTGGGAGAAACATGCATTGCTGAATGAGAACAGGTTGCAGTTTATTGGTGCCTAAGAGAGAAAGAAGACCCAAACATTCTAGTACTGAAGCCCAGTTCCATTATCAGGCTAATGACCTGGCAATGCCTGCTTACCACTTTCCTCCTCTTCTCCAATTGCAGCTTCACTTCCACTTGGTCAACTATGCCAGTGGCATTCCATCCTTCTCTGATGTCTCTCATGTCTTCTGGTGCAGGGAGGTCCCATCTGTTGATATCAGATGTTTAAAGGATGGAATGGTGAGAGGTTGAGAGAGGACCCTGGGCTGCCTGAGGTGTAAACAGCAAGTCAATATTTCCTACCCATAGCTTTTGCCTTTTGGAATGCAACCTTTAATACATCTGAATTACTGGATTAGTTTGGGTGTCCCAGTTAACTCAGATCACTTAAGGAGCCAAACACTTCAAGGGGGTTGAATTAGGGCATTATAATATAGCCAGTGGCTTCCTAGTGATGCTTAATCTCTGTGCCCAGGTTTCTTTGGGCTAATTGGTTCTACATTGTTCCTTGGTATTGATAACATCATCTTTATGCTGATTGTCTTTCTTCAAAAGGATCAGTCCTCTGTGGCCATAGGGATTGCCAATACTTCTCATTATCTTGCCTTCAGGATAATGTGAAAGCCCAGCAGCCATCACATAGCATAGCATTTCAAGTTCTATGCTGCTGAATTGGGACTGGGCTGCGCTTGCTGCGGGTCCAGGAATTTCTGGTGTTAAATGGGCTTCAGTCACTGTTTACAAATGTGAGTGAACGTTTGAAGAATACCTCTGATTAAATTGAGATTGTTAATCATTATTATGCAACACTTTTTCCACTTGATACCTGTCTCTATTCATTCATTTATCTCTCTCTCTCTCTCTCTCTCTCTCTCTGTGTGTGTGTGTGTGAGAGAGAGAGAGAGAGAGAGAGAGAGTGTTAGCTAGCTTTTATCACCTTAACTTTCCATTTTCTTTGTGTGATGCACAGATTTTCCAAGACAATACATATTGGTGTGTGTGTATGTATGAGAGAGATTGGGGGGGGGGGAAGAGTATTGATTAGTGCTGGTCAGACCATAGCAACTTCACACTGATGCTTACAGAGAATTTCACTCCACTGTAAAGGGCTGCACTGTGCTAATCCTCCTTACACTGCAGCACTTGTCACCTACCTGATAGGTGTTAAATACTGCATTCGGAGGGGATTATCACCAGCTCCTCTGCTCTGGCAGTGAAAAAGAAAAGAAAGCCGATGCTTTCTTGCTGTTCTCTCAGGGAGGAGTAACAGGGAATCCCAAAGGCATGATTGTAACATTTGTGTAAAGCAGTTTGGAATCCTTGGGGATAAAATGAATTGCAATATGAACACAGGGATTAATAATACATTTTTGGGGTGGCTTTTAGTTTAAAAGCTGTGAGCTGGTGTTTTTCTTAACATCACTTGCATTAGTACAAGGGTTTCTCTTGTGACACAGAAGAGGCATAAAAATAGCACTTCATTTGTTTCAGCTGTGGAATACGTGTGTAAAAACCCTTGATATATGGCTGTAGAAGGTAGCATTATTGGCATAACTGAAATTCTCCTTTGTGGTGACTTCTCAGTGCTGGTGATGACTATTGTGTTTCACAATAAAGTGGAAGAACAACTTATTGATTGATTGCCTTCTGTTGGTAGCATGGAAAATTTCAGATCCATTAACTATCTGCATTGAATTACAGACGCTGAGACTAGGGCTGCATGTGACAAAAAATAGGGACTGTTGAGTCCAAACCAGAGCTCTCCATATGTTTTGGGACTGCAGCAGCTTGTTGGGGCTGATGGGAGTTGTAGTGTCTATAGATTTACTGTTGTACTTTTTTTGTGAAGGTGCGGGGGGGAAGCAAACAGCAGTCTTTATTTCTTGTCATGCTACAGAAGACTAACAGCTATCTCAGTGTTTCCATTTTGATAGATCTCTGGGAGATTTGCAGTAGATCGGCAAGTTTTTCTGACTCTTAAGTTCTCTAATAACCAACAACTAAAAAGCTGATCTTCCTCCATCCCAAATTATATTGCTGAAAAAGAATTACTGTATTAGTCAGAAAAAAGCTTGTGAGCTTGGTTCTGATACTGATCACAAATTCCTGGGCTAATTGTGCGCTCAGAGGCACCCCGTTCCTTAATTTGCAGTCTATGTCCATCTGAGCCACTATTCTGCATATGGCATTGGTTTGTGGATTTTGGGGTTATAGTAGAAATCTTGACATCTGACCACCGCTGCTCAAGAAGGCAGGGAAGGGTGGGGTATAAATAACATTTTATTATTATTAATATTATTAAGAAATCCCACCTTGGTGTATATAGCTTGTTACCAGTCTACAACAGGCACATCCAACCTTAAGTTGCCTCCGATCTACCAAGTATCAAAAACTGGCAGTGATCTACCACCCTCCAATGCCATTTATTTAAATAAACTAAAATAAAATAAATAATTTTACAGATACAGTAGTTATGTTTGGATATCATTATGACAGATCCAAATAGTTATTAGAAGGAGAAGTAACTAAACAAGTGAGAAAAGTCAACTATATTTTTATATTAGTTTGCACAGATCTGAGCAGCCAGCTTCTCTCTCTCTCTCTCTCTCTCTCTCTCTGTCTCTCTGTCTCTTTCCCTTCTGAGTTGTTTCCTTCCTTGCTCCATGATTCTCCTTCCCTGCTTCTCCCTCTCCCTCCCTCTAAGCTGGGGCATTCTCTCTCCCTCAGGCAGCATCCCACCCCACCCCACCGCTCAGCGCAGCGCGTACGCACATGCCAGCTCTCCCTCAGAGGCGGCAGGGCAATATCTCCCTCACGTCCCCCCAGGAGCGCTGCGATCGGCCATAATCAGTCTCAGGTTCCACCACTCAATCGCAATCAGTGTGTTGTACATGCCCGGTCTATAACAAATGAGTTTTTTGTGGAAGTATAATTTTAAAACAAAAAGTTGAGATTAAGGCCGGTTAGGTTAGGTTAGTGTTCAGCCTAGTTGATAACTCTCATGAAAAGGATATGGAAGTTTGAGTTAGCTTCTTGCCCAGAGCATCCTGTGCCTAATAGTATGCCCCTGTTTATCCCTGAGAACAGTAATGGCTGCTGAAGTGCTGTGTTGAACATGTGTTGCCTATTAAATGATGAGGAAAACAAGGGTAATGTAGGCTTCAGGGTGTGTGCTGTCCATCTGTCCAGCTTTATTTTCATGTTGCATGTTTACAAAAATGTGAGCTCTTCAGTTCAATTGTGAAGGTCTGTCTTCTACAAGAAGACAAAATGATACTAAGGAGTGGGGAATGTAACAGACTTGCCACAAGTGCTTCCACATGATAACCCTCAAGCACTTTTTTTCACTGAATGCATGCGTTACTCCTGTTAAAACTGATCCCCTTACATCAAAAATAGATCTGCCTTGGACACGACAGCAAAATACTAAAAGCTCTTTTTAAATAGTCCAAATGATTCATTCTAATTTTTGGTTTTTTTCAACTGGTTGTTAAGATTGCTAATATCCTTTAAGTTTACTACAAAAGTGTGAAAATAAATGTGACTAACAGAAGTCAAATCATATTTAATCTACTTGTTTATAAGGTTGTTCTTGGGATCAAGAGACAATTATCAGTGGCCTTCAATCTTCTTAGCAAGGAATTCTTATAATTTCCAATGAAGCTGGCAATAAAAACTTAGCAGCTGTTTATACAGGAAGAGTGGGCGATTTATAAGCCAATTCTGAAAATTGGCAGACTTATGGCATTAAAAGTGATCTGTTAGATGTGAAGTGGAATGTGCAAGGTACCATAAATATACTGCTTAGTATACCAGGATGCTGTTTTAATAATGTTTGTCTTCAGTTTTCTCAACAACCCCAGCTGGTCAGTGCTAGTTCTTTTCAAACAGTAGACTAAGGACTATGGGGCCAAGATGATGCAGAATCAACTATGCCATGGTACTATTAAGAAACCATGAGATAGTTGCACTATCCCATTGTTTGCAAATAGCTTGGGACTATTTAATCACATTTCATGTCCCGCCTTTCCTCTAATGAGCTCAGGGCAGTGTACTGGTTCTTTAAGCCACCCCCAATCTTATCCTCACAACTACCTGTGATATAGGTTAGGCCAGGCACGCCCAACCTGCGGCTCTCCAGATATTGGTCAGGAATGATGGGAATTGTAGTCCAAAACACCTGGGGGGCTGAAGGTTGGGGATGCCTGGGTTAGGCTGAGAGATAGTCACTTAGTGAGTTTCATTGCTAGGGTAGACATTAATTCATGTTTGAAAAGAACTGGGCATCTGGTTGGCCACTGTGAGAACAGGTTGCTGGACTGGATGGGCCTTTGGTTTGAGCCAGAAGGCTTTTATATAGTTCAGCTTCTCTTCCCCCCACCCACTTCCCTGAACATCCTGTCATTTTGCCTGTGTTGCAGTGGCGGCAGCAAAATCGATTAAGAAGCCCAAAGCACATATAAGCAATGTTAAGAATTTCAAATAAGGGTTGGCAGGGTAAGTGGTTTGGGAACAGCCATGGTGGTGCCCTGCTCCCCTTGCAGCCCATGCTGGCTTCTTTTCAAGGCACTCCTGCCAGCTTCTCTTCCCTTGTGCTGTGTTTGGTGACTGGCAGTGCTTGAAATTATCACTTCAGTCACAGTTCCATTGTGTGAAAGGAGGAAAGCTGGAGGAGCAATGCCGGAGCAGCCTCATCATTAAAAAATGTGCAACAGTAAACCCAGCCCCCCCCTAAAAAAAGTTACCAACTCTCTCATCACCCCCTACTTCTCTCAAGATAAGTGATTATTTATTTATTAGATATATATTCCAACTTTCCTCCAAGGAGCTAAAGGTGGCGTACATTGCTCCCCTCGCTCCATATTATCTTGTGAGGTTGGTTAGGTTGAGAGACAGTGACAGGTCCAAGTTCATCTAGGGAGCTTCATGGCTGACTGGGGATTTAAACCCTGGTCACCCAGATCCTTAGGCTTCTTAAGTGGCTTGTTTACGCAGCAAAATGCTTATTTACTGGCTATGTAATTTAGAGAAATTAAGGAAGCATGTGCATATGCACGTGCACCCATGTGTGGGATACTCATGTATGTTTGTGTGGTCTGAATGTATGCATGTATGTAAGAGAGTGACTGTGAGGTGACCCTACCCACTACCCACTTTTGCTTTGGACGTGACCCACATGTGACCCCTTGGATGAATGGCCAACAGGGAATGCAGCAAGACAGACAAACCACAGCATAGGGTTCACACTTAGTACTGGCTTAGGTCCCAGTAGCATCTCAGCAGGACCCAGGGGAGAGGAGTAAGGTGGCTGTGACTTTTTAAATGTGCTTGCTTTTTCATGCTAAGCCATAGTTTGGCTTAGTAGTTAGTGTGAACCAGACCAATAAGTCATTTGAGTGTTGGTTTCTTTTTCTGTTGATGAAACTGAATTGACCAACTGGGTTCAACCAGTGAATTCTGGCTTCCGGGTCCTCACAGGGCATTCAGAAAGCCCATAGTATCAAGCTCAAGCTTCTGTTAGCCTTGGCCGCTAAAGCCTAATCACTGAGGCTGCTATTCTCTACTATTCTCCATACCATATATTATTATTTTCAGAGTGACAAAGGAGAGCAAAGATTGCTTTGTTTCTTTCTCAGGGCTGTGTGTTTATGTGTGAGAAGGGAAAGTGCCTGCCCTGTGTAATCATCCCCCTGTCCTTCATTGCTTTGATATCTCTGGTAAGCCTCCTCCCTTTCACCTCCTTCCATAAGATGAAGAGCCCTAATCTTTTAAATCTTTCCTCATGTGTAAGCCTCTCCAGGCTTCTAATCGCTTTTGTCACCTGTCTCTGGACCCTTTCTATTTCTGCTCTCTCTTTTTAGAGATAAGGTGACTCGAAATGAAACTTTAAAAAATAGAGATTATGCTATTTATAAACAATATTGCTGCTGTTTATGCAGCATCCTGTATGAACAGATGTTTGGATTGCCATTCTGCCCTTGCTTCTGGGTGGGTCAGTACAGTAGTAAAAAATAAAAATAAATGAGCTCATTCCTGTAAAAGGCAAGTGATGGAGGAAATTTAATGGGAAGAATCTTAACAGGCTTTGGGGAAATCCTAGGGACTAGGAGTAGTGCAGATATTGCAGAGTTCCTTAATTGATGCTGGATCAGTATTATTAAGAAGACTTCAGTGGCATTTTAGTAAAACATGATAGCATTATTACCTACTTAGTATTTTGTAAATATGTGAAATGAATTTTTTGGGTAAGAGGTCAGTCCAGTATATAATTTTGAAAGCAAAATGTCAACTTTTAGAAAACTCAAAAAACTTTCCCATAATGGTCTAGTTTGCACATAGGCATGTAGAACAGGCTTCCTCAACCTTGGCCCTCCAGATATTTTGAGATTACAATTCCCATCATCCCTGACCACTGGTCCTGCTAGCTAGGGATCATGGGAGTTGTAGGCCAAAAACATCTGGAGGGCCGAGGTTGAGGAAGCCTGATGTAGAGGGATGTGGGTGGCACTGTGGTCTAAACCACCAAGCCCCTTGGGGTTGCTGATCAGAAGGTTGTCAGTTCAAATCTATATGCCAGGGTAAGCTCCCGTTGCTCTGTCCCAGCTTCTGCCAACCTAGCAGTTCGAAAGCATACCAATGCAAGTAGATAAATAGGTACCACTGCAGCAGGAAGGTAAACGGCATATTCATGTGCTCTGACTTTTGTCATGGTCCTCCGTGCACCAGTAGTAGTAGTAGTAGTAGTAGTAGTAGAGTTTGGATTTGATATCCTGCTTTATTACTATCCGAAGGAGTCTCAAAGCGGCTAACATTCTCCTTTCCCTTCCTCCCCCACAACAAACACTCTGTGAGGTGAGTGGGGCTGAGAGACTTCAAAGAAGTGTGACTAGCCCAAGGTCATCCAGCAGCTGCATGTGGAGGAGTGGAGACGCAAACCAGATTATGAGTCTACCGCTCTTAACCACTACACCACACTGGTTTAGTCATGCTGGCCACATGACCTGGAAAGCTGTCTGTGGACAAACGCTGGTTCCCTCGGCCTGAAAAGTGAGTTTAGCGCCGCACCCCCTAGTCATCTTTACCCATAGGGGTCCTTTACCTTTACTTTACCTTACCTTACCAAGGCATGTATCACAGTGCTCAAGTCAGACATCTTAAAGGACATGACTGTTGAATTTTAAAACAAACACAAAACATGTTTTCAATGCAAGAATAAATGCAGGGAGAGAAAACAAAGGATGGAAGTAAAACAAGCAGTTTGATAGAAGTAAATTTTACTGAGCATCTGGAATCTTGCATTTCTATTTGAACAAGAAAGGTGATGGTCAGATGATTGTTGATCAAGCCTTGGTCCATTATCAGTTGTACTTTAGATTATGAACCAATAGAGCAACTCAAAACCAAATACAACATTACACATTTTAGGACAGAACTCTCCCAATCATTATTCAGCATCCATTCATAGTTGTTTCCCATAAAACAAATACCATATATACTTGAGTATAAGCCTAGTTTTTCAGCACATTTTTTGTGCTGAAAATGCTGCCCTCGGCTTATACTCGAGTGAGGCGGGCGGTGGGGGCGGCGAGAAAGAAGCCCTTTCTCTTCGCTCGTGCCGCCACCCGCTCTCCCCAGTCAACCATTCCTTAAGAAGTGTATAAGAACAGCGGTTCTTTACTCTCCCCAGGCAGCTTGTTCCATTCCTGAACTGCTCGCATAAATGCAAACTTGGCAAAGAAGGAAGAGGAAGGAGCAGCCCAAAGGGCTGCTTTCGGGCTGCTCGTTCCTCCTCCTCCTCCACAGCGGCAAAGGCGAACCGGCTTATACTTGAGTCAATAAGCTTTCCCAGGTTTTTGTAGGAAAATTAGGTGCCTCGGTTTATATTTGGGTCGGCTTATACTCGGGTATATACGGTAAATAAAATTTGTGCTTTGCACAAATTAGGCTGATTTTTTGGCTAGAGCTATTGCATAGCATTCCATTTTAAAAACAATTTGCTTATCCTTGCCATTCAGTAAGACAGCAACCTTCAGAAAAAACAAAACAGAATATTTTGTTGGTACAGATGAACAGATTTATTGTGGCATTGACTTTCATGGATTAGAGCCCTTTTGGATTTGAGTTATAAATGTATCCTTAGTCAGCAGCCCTGTGTATGTGCTTCTTACACATGCATACACATATAAGCCACACATGTGATACAGATAAGAAATTGTAAGGCTATGGAATATGTTAGACTCTCTGTGACATTTTAAGCTAAAATATAAAAAGCTATGCTAAACTTATTTCCCAGCTATAGTCAGAACTTTGGTCTTAAGTCCTAACTGAATAGAATCAAGTTTACTAATAAATTATAGTTCAGGATGAAAGCATATGCAAAAATGATTCTTGTTGCCTTTGAGATGCCAAAAGACTCATTGCTGTTTTTGCTATAACAGGCCTGGAATTTTTAATCTTGACTAATACATACCCAATATGGAACCAGCTCAAGAAATCTTTACTTACAACTTCATAGACAGACGTTACAGCATGTAATATAGCAAATAGTATTGGCATCACAAAGACTATTACATAGTTTTTGTATAGTGCCTCTCTGAAGCTTTACATGGCACAGTTTGGTAGCGCACACCAGCGCACACTCTTGGCATTACTGTGGCCTAATTCTTAAGATTTCTCTCCAAGCAGTGTTGCTGTTTGTTTGCATACATGAGAGCAAATCTGGAGGTATTTACGAGTTTCAGTTTTTATTATTTCAGTTTTTAGTGACACATTCACCTAATAGAAAAGAAAAATTCATTGTTAAAACTATGGCATTCGCTCCCATGGGATGTAGTAGTGGCTACCAATGTGGGTGGCTTTAAAAGAAGGTCAGCAAAATTCATGGAGGATATGGCTATGTTTTACCTCTATTGTTGTAGGCTGTAAAAGATTCTCCAATGGAGAGAGTACTGTTGCACTAGGTCCTGCTTTCAGGCTTACATAGGCACCTGGTTGTCTGCTGTGGGAACAGTATGCTGGACTAGACAGGGCTTTCTTATTGAGGTAAAGGGACACAAAATCTGTTAAGCTTTTTCCTCACTGACTTCTAGTACAATAGCAGCACACAATCTGCTAACAACCCCTGCTTTTCACTCCATCGTGGAGCTACGTGGTGGGGCATGGGATCATCAACAACCTCAAAAAGATGCAGCAAAAATTGCTTTCTCATGGGAATATTGTGGGGGACTTTGTCAAAAGCCTTACTGAAATCAAGATACATTATGTCCACAGCATTTCCATGATCCACCATGTTTGTAATTCCTTCAAAAAATCAGATTGGTCTGGCATGACTTATTTTTGAGAAACCCATGCTGGGTCTTAGTAATCACAACTTCTTTTCCAAATGCTCACAGACCGACTGCTGAATTATCTGTTTTAGGACCTTCCCTGGTATTGATGTCAACCTCACTAGTTGGTAGTTACTTGGGTCTTCCTTTTTCCACTTTTTGAAGATAGGGACAACATTTGCCCACCTCCAGTCTGTAGGGACCTCACCTGTTCTCCAGGGTTTCTCAATAGACCTTGAAATCTCAAAAGTCTTTGAAATTACATCCACAAGCTTCTTTAGTACCCTTGGATCAGCTCATCAGGCCCTGGAGATTTGAATACATTTAAAGTAGCAAGGTGTTTGCTTACTACCTCTTTTCCTATCTTGGGCTGCAGCTTCCTTGTTACATAATTTATTCTGTTATCACCAGGTTAGGCATCGTTTTCCTTTTGGGTGAAGACAGATGCAAAGTACCGGTAGGTGCTGAGCAGTTCTGCTTTCTCTCTGTCATGCATTAGCATTTCCCCATCTCATTCACGCAGAAAACCCAACACATGCTTGTTCTGCCTCTTACTTTAGACATAGCCAAATAAACCCTTTTAGTTATTTATAAGCTGTCATGCAAGCCTCAGCTTATTCTGACCTTTAGCCAGCCTGACTTCCCCACTGCAACTGTTGGCTACTTGTGTATACTCCTCCTTTGTGATTTCCCCTTTCTTCCATTTCTTATACATGCCCTTCTTAACTCTCAGCTCATATGTAAATACAGATGTAAAAGAAAAGTCTGATGTTTTACATCAAATAGCAATTTTGTCAACAGTTCTTACAGATCTTGATGACAGGTAATCTGTTGGTCTGTACTCATGGGAGACCCATCAATAGGGGAGTAAAACTCCATATGATCTATTATCAGTAAGTACAGGTGAAACTCGAAAAATTAGAATATCGTGGAGAGGTTCATTTCTTTCAGTAATTCAACTTAAAAGGTGAAACTATTATATGAGATAGACTCATGACATGCAAAGTGAGATATTTCAAGCCTTTATATGTTATAACTGTGATGATTATGGCATACAGCTGATGAGAACCCCAAATTAACAGTTTCAATTTTGGGGTTTTCATCAGCTGTACACCATAATCATCACAATTATAACAAATAAAGGCTTGACATATCTCACTTTGCATGTCATGAGTCTATCTCATATCTTAAACTCCAGTAGCTAATGAAAACAATTGCTTACATAAATGGACTTTTCCACGGTATTCTAATTTTTTGAGTTTCACCTGTAAATATGGGCAATGTCCTCAGTGTACACACTTAAAAATTAATGGCAAAATCAACTAAGTTTCTTTTTAGTTATTCTTTCCTGTTCTTACTCTGTCATTGGAGCTGTCACACCGCTCATTGTTACTGAAAATGGCTATAAGAAAACTGTTTACAAAAATTAATGACAAAATTGTTAGTAATTTAAAATTTATGACAAATTTGCTAATAATTAACAATACCTTGCCCGTGAGGTGCCCACACAAATCTCTGAAGTTCCACTGGTGACAGAAAACTTTTCTACTCTTATTGAAATAATCCATTCACAATAAATGAAAGAAACTCATTTTTCAATCAATGAAACCCTGCAATAAAAAGTATAAACATCTGTATTTAAAAATCCTTTAATTATGAACACTTACCCATATTTAGAGTGTATGGTTATCAATCAGTTAATAGATAAATAGTCTGTGTTGCGCTTTGAAAATTCTAAATAGTAACCTTGAAAATACTTTCATTTTTATTGATTATTCATTGTATATATATTTGTTAAAGATTGTTATTTTTATTGGGTTCTGTTTGCTTTTTTATTCCTCTAGATTTCTGTTATCCAGTTAGGTTTGCATCAGCAACTTGTTTCATGTCCCTTTCCAATTCAACTTGCCTCATTAATTAATCTTCACAAGTTTCCTGTTTGTAGTTCTTAGAGGTTTGAATAAAATAAGTTAAAGAGAAGTGTGTTGGTTCTAAAAAACTATCCCAAAAGGATAAAATTAAAGGGACAAAGCTGACACATGTTTAATGTTTCATTTGCTACTTAATGTATGATCTTAAGGTTTCCTTTGCTACTACTACTAGTTTATCTTTTCTTGTCTCTTCTTTTTAAAGTGAAAAAAAGCACTTGAGGGCCAAATTTTTAGTCTTCTAGTAGAATATGCTTATTATAACAAGAATTGAAGGCCACATTCCGTGTGCCAGTATTTTAATGTAAAGCATTTGGCATCTGTCAGCATAATATCCTGCCTTTATCACCTCATTGAATTTGCTAGAGGAATGCTGATAGTAATTTGCACAGCATCATTTAATCTCCTTTGTCAAATTATGAAGTTGTTATTGATTTCAAGCTGCTGGTTAGCTTCACAGAGTTCTTTGCATCTTATTGTTTTTCCTAGGGATTTTCATGCTATGTTACTTTTTGCTGGAGCTGTCAATTAGGAATAGATGTCTTGAACAGTAGGGAACAAATACATTCCTTTTAGAGCTCACAATCTGCACTGTTTTTCAGACAGAAAGTTTTCTTAACCTAGGGTGTAATTAAATAGTGGTTATAACCGGAACTACTAAGTAAAGTAAAACATGCAGAATTATCTCAAGTTGTTCATAAAAAGGTAAAGGTAAAGGACCCCTGACCGTTAAGTCCAGTCACAAACGACTCTGGGGTTGCGGTGCTCATCTTGCTTTACTGGCTGAGGGAGCTGACGTTTGTCCACAGACAGTTTTTCCGGGTCATGTGGCCAGCATGACTAAGCTGCTTCTGGTGAAACCAGAGCAGTGCGCGGAAATGCCGTTTACCTTCCTGCTGGAGCGGTACCTATTTATCTACTTGCACTTTGACTGACGTGCTTTCGAACTGCTAGGTGGGCAGGAGCTGGGACCGAGCAACGGGAGCTCACCCCGTCTCAGGGATTTGTACCACTGACCTTCCGATTGGCAAGCCCTAGGCTCAGTGGTTTAGACCACAGTGCCACCTGTGTCACTCAAGTTGTTCATACCTTTGGGTAAAATGGCTAGTGTGGAGAAAATGGCTTATTTCAAGGACAGCATCTCTGTTGCCTTTGCAATTTTGCCTTTTAGGTTTAGGACAATGATTTTCAACCTGGGTGCCTTGAATGATGGTCAGGGGTGCCGTGTGCAACAGTGGCCTCTGTCCCTCTTCCCTTCCTTCTCTGATGCCCTCTCACATCTCTACCTCCCAAAGGCTTATGTGGCTGTTGGTTGCACCGGCCCTGGCTATAAGCTTCATAGGGAAATGGTGCCTCTGGGGCTGGTCAGGGGGCAAGGAGTTAGCAAGCAAGCAGGCGAGGGAGTCCAGCCAGTCAGTCCGCTAGCCCTTGCTGTTGGGAATAGACAGACAAGTCCTAGGCCCCTGTGGGACATTGTGAGGAGGCATCTCTCTTTGGGGGCAGGGGGGCAGCTCAGAAACTAGGGGCAGCAGCAGCAGCGGCTGCCCGGAGGACTCCCAAGGAGAGGGGAGAGGAGAGAGAGGAGGCTGAGGGAACACTCCACAAGGGAGGACGTTCAAAAAAGGCGAGAGGCTGCCAGCACTGCAGGGAAGGGGTGACATAACTGGGCTCCTGAACCCCACGGGGATGCCACAGAAAGAATGTAGTTGGTCAAGGGAACCGTGGACTCGAAAAGGTTGAAAACCTCTGGTTTCAGGCAGTATAATATTTTATTTTAATTGTATACATGTTATGCAGTTTGGATTTGTACTCCACAAAGCTCTTACTTGAAACACACCAGTCATACAATGTAAGAGTGAAATTATGAAGGCTAATTGCTTACAATCTTGGAGTTGGACCCCAGGAACTTTGTGTTTATTGAAGTTTGGTGAAAAGATCTTTGAACTAATTTTTATCAAATCCACAATGTATAATTTGAAAAAGAAAGAAAGAATTAGATGGTTAATTATGGCCTCATTTTGTTAGGCCCTAAGATGCATCTTATAGCTGATGCAGACTTCACATGTCTGATCCCTCACCCAGGCTTAAGGAATTGGGAATAGACCACAGGATCCTCTGCTTCTTCTTACCACCTCAGGTGTGAATTTCCACAGTTCACACAGGTCCTGCTTACCAAACACAATGTGTTCTGTGGAAACTGCTTGTTAGGCAAGCATTGCATAACAAGTCCACAATTTCCATTATTTCCTATGGAAACATTTCCATTGTGGGATTTGTCATACTGCTTTCACTGTTTTTTCCAATGGTTTATTCAGCAAAAGAGACACACGAAGAAAAACCTGATTTGTTCGATCTCTCCTGTACCCTGATTCATCCGACCTTGCTGCCACATCCCTCTCCTTGGTTTCTGCCTGAAAATGGCTGCTGCTGACCAGCAAAGCACAAACAAACAAGGAAGTAAGGAAGTTGGATTTTCAGATAGGTCAATCTGCAGAGTTTGGAGATAATTGTTTACGTGCGGATAAGTGAATTTTCGTTAGCGGGATCTGTGTGTAAAGGCTTATGCTGGTCATATTTACTGGAATTCTGAAATTTCATTGGCCTGAAACTATAGATCAAAAAGTTTGAATGGAATGTCATACAAAATATTATGACCTTTTGAAATCTGAATTATATAAAAACTGCAATCTCCAGCTCTTGTAATTGAAACCTCACATTCTTTGAAACACCATTCTCCTCCATTTCCTATGGTGAGCAGAGGGGTGATGACATACCTTATGTCATCTCATTTAGCTATTTATTAAAATATGCACTTTCCTAGTTTATGACCAAGTGCTAATCGTAAGTCTTCAGGGATATGACTCCATGCATATTATTTAATCTGTTCATTTTTGTTAGGCATAATGGGCAAAACAGAACCAATCAGTGTGGGCCTGCTGAGTTGAGTAGTAAGCCTTTGCTCTTCTTTTTATTTGAGTTTAACAGGTAGATTATGCTAAATAATGTTCTGTTAAACCGATGTTGAAATTTGCATTACTTAGATAAAATTATAGGTTTGTTAGCAAAGGGTATATTTAATATTTTGGGTTCTCTGTAGACATTCAGGATGCTTATACAACACAAATCTGTTGCTTGAGACGCATACATGCTCCTTTTTAAAAAAAGATAAAAAATTGTTAATTCAAAATACATCCTCCCCACCCGCCCAGATCTTAATAAAGTTATTTTAAAGTCTGTATGCCAGACTAAATGTTATGCTGCCTAGGCTGACATTCCCATTTCTTTGTGAGGAAACAAAGGTGTAGGAATTTTACAAGTGCATTAGCTTATTCTTGCTTTTAAACTATGAAATGTTGGAATCTTTCTCAGTAAATGAGATCACCCACTGAGTTGAGAAGGTGAGGAGCACTTTTCATGCTTTATAATCGGGTCCTGAATTTCTGTTTAATTTGACTGTTGTATGATTATTGTTTGTAAAAATGGGCTTCTGTGCATTTTAACGGCTTTCAGAATGTTCTTGTTTTGGGAAACCTGGAGAGGCTTAAAGTATGCCATGGCATGTCAGTGTTTCTGCCTAAGGGGAACATTGCCCTCCAATAGATAACATTGTCTTCAGCTCATAAACTAGCATTTTACCATTAGCCACCAGGTGATTCTCAAATGTCAGTTAAAAGTGCATGATCATTCCCAGATTTCAGTGGGAGGCAGCAGCTACCATCCTGTTGCAGTAGGCAAAAATGAATAGGAAGGAAAGAAATGTTGACCTTTCTTAACTTTTACCTTCATGCCATCAAATGTTTATGCTTTAATTAGTGGGGCCCCTGAAAATACAAGATCTTTGGACTTGCAGTATATCTAGCAGAAATGAATGAAAACAAAAGCTACTGAAAACGCTGCTAGGAATTCTTGATGCTAATTTTGGGTCTGATTTTCCCCGTTGACAATAAATGTAAGAAATTGAGAGTTTGATCTGAGCTCCTGTTAGTATAGATTCAAGGTCACAAATCCAGGTAATAATTGACCTTGAAAGAATTAATGTGCCACTTATGAAGGTACGGTTTAAACCATGCAAAGGCTTACCAAGAAAGCTTTCTATAATTTGGGGCTGTAAATTGAACAAATGGATAATGTCAGGAAATATTTGGTTTTGAGGTTGTGTTTTCAGGACTGAGAAGTCAGTATGCACCATCATATTCCTCATTAAATCTGCGTAATAAATCAAATGGGTGTGTTACTGTTCTGCTAATCCTATCTATTTTGAATATAGGTAGAATACAAGGTTGCATTACCTGTGAGGTGCACTATATTGATTTCCATGCAACATTGAACTAGATTTTATTTTATTTTATTTTATTTTATTTATTCTATTCTATTTTATTTTATTTTATTCTATTCTATTCTATTCTATTATTTTATTTTATTTTATTTTATTTTATTTTATTTTATTTTATTTTATTTTATTTTATTTTATTTTATTTTTTATTTTAAATGAGCAACATGCTGGTACACATTGCCGGAAAAGTCCTGAGTTGCTCCTACCTCTCTTAGTTTGTTTGAGGGAAACAAATAATGAGCCCTGGTTTGCACATAACATGAAGCCAGCCTCTGCTTTGTTCCCTTTGTGGTGTGGCAGTAGCAGTGGGGAAGAGTGGTTCAGGAACTCCTGATCAGTGTGCACCAGCACATCACTTCTTCACATTGAACCATAATTTATAACAAAAGAACTTTTGCCAACTTTGGGGTCCCTTCCAAATCTATTATTCTATGGACCTCGTGCCCTCCAGATGTTTTGGACTACTATTGTGCTGGCTGCTGCTGATTTGAATTGTAGTTCAATGCTTCTGATGGGCAGCAGGTTTCCTCCACGTTGTCCTCATTTTTGCACAAGGTGAAGACCTTTTTGTTACCAAGGAATGTAATCAAGCTCCTTGCTGACATTGCTATTTTGTTAATGTAGTTGTCTCTTATTGTTGTGCCGTATTGTTACCTGCCCCGCACTGCCATTGAGAGGAAGAATGGGATATAAGTATGAATAAATAATAAAACAGAACTGCAGGCCTTTTCAGGTTTGGGAAGTTTGAGGTTGTATATTTTGTAGCGCTTAAGTCATCATTCTGTGTCCTAGGCAAACCCATGGACTCCAGAAAAAAAAAATCATTGCCCTCAAGCTGCTTTCAATTCCAGTAGTGTTTGCTCAAATGAGAGCCCTGTTGGCACAAAATAGTTAGGCTAGTTTCCAATCTGTGCTTCTCTAATTCTCTCCCCACCTATAATCCTAGCGTTTTGGAGGCATCTCAGAAAGAATGTGGCATCTTTTAGCCATAAAGAACACTCTTATTACAGTTTGTTTGGCAGACATGCACCAGTTATGCATAGGGGACTGAAGCAGACATTCTTAGTATCATCCTGTGGACTTGAAAGCATATATTGATATTTTAGGGAAGCTTTTCAGTGTTTACTGAGATTGTGATTATCCATTTTTGTGTTCTGTAGGGTACCACCTGAATGGGTCTGATCAGTGTGAAAAGGACCTACAACTTCAGCTTGCAAAGGAGCTGTGAGGAGGTTTGCTGCAGTCAGGTGGGTATAAGTGTGTATGGTGTATACAGAGCGGGTACAACTACAGTTTTTTATTAATTGCAAACCTATCATTTCAGTTGGCTTTTCAAAAATGGCAAATAAAGGGTTTGTGCAACCTTTCCAATGAGGCATCTTGAAAAAAAAGTAAGCAAAAAGAAAGTTTCAGTTGATGAAAAAATTATCTGGCAAATTGTGAGTGTGTAAAAATGGATTTGGAAGGGAAGGATTGTTCTTGCATTTTGTTTGTAATGTAATTTGTATCCTGTTGAAAATTCGCAAATTGTTCCAAGAAGATAGAGTTGATCTTGTCCGCTTCTGTCAAGTTTAAACAAACAAACATTCACAATTGGAGTACTGTATCTAGATTGTCCAATGTAACATTTTGAAGTCAATGCTATTCATTTAATTAGGAATTTTTAGTACTAACAATAATGGACTCCCCCTGTAATTGCATTTAACATTTACTTATATCCAGATCATTCCGGGCCCGGCCCCCTCAGGCAGAATGCATCTCTACCTTAACTGCAGAAATACACGAGAATAATGTTATGCCTTTTATTGTTACTAGTTTTTTCTGCATATCTACAGCAGTCTTTCTCAACCTTGGGCCCCGGATGTTGTAGGACTACAACTCCTATCATCCCTAGCTAGCAGACTAGTGGTCAGGAATGATGGGAGTGGTAGCCTAACAACATCTGGGGAGCCAAAGTTGAGAAAGGCTGACTTAGAGGATCCTCATAAAATGTAGCGTTCTACACCCAAATAAAGTCTTCAAGATACTGCAGTGAGAAAGCAGTGTTGTCAGAAATACGCTCCTCCTATTTCCAGCAAGAGCATCCAGTAAATAGAGTTGTGAAGATAAAAGTGGGAAGAAAAACACAATGTGCACAGCTTTGAATTCCTGGGAGAAAAGTCACAAGACAAATCTAGAACAATATGCAACAAATGCGTGCAGTTTCACACGCATGTGTGTATACACACAGAACATTTTGCTAATCTTGATAAACAAAAAATATCTTTGTGTTAGGGTACAGTCTACAGGAATTTAATCTTGATGCAGCTACAAGGTGCTTAGCTTTTTATGGTTGTATCTGCTGATTCATTTTGTATGTTACAGTTTTGTTGTATGGTTAGTGTTTATTAATAAATAACAGCATAGTGAGGACAAGCAGACCAGTAGTGGCTTTGTGGGGGATATGGAAAATCAGGGCAGGGAGACTGCCATGTTGCCATTTTTTCCTCAGTAGAAAGTCAACCCAATTTATTTCAGGAGAGTTACTTCTGAGTAAAGCATACCAAAGCCAGCCAACTGTGCTTTATTCTATAAAGGCAGCACCCTTAGGGAGTGAATGAAATAATGTGTATGTGAGAAAAATGTTTAAATAAACATGTCCCAGTATCCTTTTCCATCCAGCTTCCCCAACCTTTTCTGCTGCTCTGCAAGGGCCCCCTCCTGAGTCCCAGCTGGGGTTGTCAACATTCCTTCCTCTGATTGCTTAGCAACAGTGATAAAGCACCCTTACCAGTTGTACTGCTTGCAAGTCCAAAACCTTACGAGTTGTCTCCATCAAGGTAGATTTGATTTAAATCACAATTTAAATCACTAGTCAGTAAGGCTTAATTTAAATCACTAGTCAGTAAGACTTGATTTAAATCATTTTTTTTACAGAAAGACTCATTCTTGCTGGTATAATCTTAATACAGTGGATGCTCAGGTTGCGAATGCGATCCGTGCGGGAGGCACGTTTGCAACCTGCAGCATCTGTAACCCGCAGCGCTGCGTCTGCACACACATGGGTTGCGATTCGGTGCTTCTGCGCATGCGCAAAGCGCTGAAACCCGGAATTAACCCGTTCCGGTACTTCCGGGTTTGGCGCGGTGCACAACCCGAAAACACGCAACCTGAAGCAGCCATAACCCGAGGTATGACTGTATGTACAACCAGAGGAAGGTTTCATTTTTGGAATAATAAATTTTCAGAGTAGTTTTTACGGTTATATCAAAAATGACTGATTTGGTTATGCTATTAGAAATACATAGACAGATAATTATGAAATTATTGTGAGGTTTAATAAGTTAACTGTTTATATTTGGACAACTTTTCTGCTGTACTTTATTGGAAGGAGAAAAATAATCATTTCACTAAAGGTAAAGGTAAAGGGACCCCTGACCATTAGGTCCAGTCGTGTCCGACTCTGGGGTTGCGGCGCTCATCTCGCATTACTGGCCGAGGGAGCTGGCATACAGCTTCCAGGTCATGTAGCCAGCATGACAAAGCCACTTCTGGCGAACCAGAGCAGCGCACGTACCTATTTATCTACTTTCACTTTGATGTGCTTTTGAACTGCTAGGTGGGCATTTCCCGAACAACCACTTAAACAATTTATTTAACCAAAACAATAACATTATTTAACATTATTTAACCAAAACAGTAACATTATAGCATATGTATCCATGTTTGTTAACTGATGTGGTTAAACATTTTAAACAAAAAACTTAGACTGAGTTTTAGCACACTTGAAAAACTTAAAACAAATCCTTATTTCCTGATGAATAGCCATTGGACTATAATGTAACTTAAATAGAAGACTATTTTTAGAAAGATTTTTCGCCCAGAAGCATTTTATTTCAAAAATCCAATTTAAATCGAAAAAAAACTGATTTAAATAATACCTTTCTTTAGAAATGACCAATTGGCTTACCGTTTTTTAAAAAAGTGAAAGCTAAGAGGCTGGGACTGCTGCTAACATGAGGCCCAGTACATGAGTAGCCCCTGAACATCCCTCTTGGTGGCCCTGCTCCTTCTCTTCCTAGATTTAAAAATATGTTGTGGTGTTGGTACCAGTTTCCCCAGCCTGTTGCACACTGTCATTGCTTGCACCTGAGACTTGCTCACTTAGCGAATTGCTGGGGAAAAACAAAGACTTGTGGGCTACTGTTACTGAGCTCATTTAGAAGAAAGAGAGATTAGGGGTGGAGGGGGGTGGGCAGCAGAAACAGCAAAGCGAGTCTGAAGGAAGGAAAAGGTGAGAATGGATGGGACACTCAGAGATTTGAGTGAAAAATGTGGGGTTGCAGCATTCCGGGAGATCTTTGGCTGTTCAAGGAGAGAAGAGAGAGCATACTATGGCACATGCAGAGAAAATGAAAACATTGAGTTAAAATTATAGTAAAAATGCTGTTGATGTAGTGATGCAATATGGACATCAAAGTGGCCCAGTGTGAGTTGAGTTGTGTGTCTGATGGATGATTGTCCTGCTGCTTCAGAGTATAAGAGGGAGATGTTAGGGAAATAATTCCAACTCATGTGGGGAAAATGCTTTGGAGGGCTATCTTCCTATAGCTGGATATTGACCTCATTAAACAAAATGTAAGAACTTTATTTATAAGCATATCTTGAAAATATTCCAGGAATGCCGTACTTGGATTGGTATTCTGTAGCTGGGCCAGTTGGAAATGTGGTTTTATTTCATTAAGTTGCTGAGGATAGTTTGTAGCATCCTTAAATAGAAAAAGATAAGAAATAAAAGTTAAATTAAAATAATCAAGTAAAACAAACCATTCAGCAAATAGCAGCATTAAAATCCCAATAGTCTCTTATTAGCATTATTTATTAATCTGCTAAATGTGCATATTAAATAACAATTTAAAGCTGTAGTATCTACCCTGAACTGTTGAGGTGAACTGGTCTGTGCTTCATTTTTTAAAAAAATCTCCTATTACCCATTGGGACTGATTTAATGCTATCTGTGAGAATTATGTTGCGTCATCGCTGCTCCTGGAAATTTATCTCTTAAGCATTATTTCCTTAGGTAGCTTTTAATTTGCAAGTTAGTTAGGGAAAGTTATTCATTTAAATCCCTTTATTTCTTTAGCTAGCTTCATTCTAGTTTGTAATCCCTTCTCACCTTGGAGTTTGTAATGATGTCTGTCGAGGACTTGCAAAGGAAGTTTTGGCATAGTTTTGGTTTACTATTTCTACTGATTTCAACAGTATTCTCAAGGCGATAACACACTGGTAATTTTTATGCTTGACAAATAAATCCAGACCAGATTTGGGAAGTCCTTGTTCCATGAAACCATGATGTAAAGAGTTTGTGATCATTGTGGATAACCACTTTACTGAGTACAATGTTGTGATGTAGTGTGCTGTGGTAGGAGCACAAGGTGGATAGGTAGGTGCTTCAGATAGGAGTTTGCAGGTGATGCTTATTTTGTATCGGTGGGACATCTGTACCCTTCACTACTGGTTCAAGGGTTCTGGAAGCGAAGATGTCAAAAACTACACTGAAGATCTGGAAATGCAGATTCTGAGGGGGGAATAAATAATTGTGTCACCGAGAAACATTGGACCGATTAAACAGAAAGACATAATAGAGGAATTTAAGCAAAGCCTTGCTGGATCGGACAATAGGCCCATCTAATCCAGTATTGCCTGGCGTGCTCTGGTCCATGGGGTCACGAAGAGTCGGACATGACTAAACAACAAAAATCCAGTATTATTTTTCTTATAGAGGCCAAGCAGATGCCTATGGTGGACCCATAAATTGCTGCAAATGTTTGCAATATTAAATGTATGTAATCTTAACTATTTATAGATGTATTCTTAGTCAAGAATTCTGCGCTGAATAGTGAAATCAAGGGGGGAAGGTAGTGGAAAACGTTCCTCATGCAATTATAAAATTCCCAATGTGTTTTCAGCAATAGAATTCTTCATACAGGGACAATTTGGTGAACCCACCCATAGTCTGCACTGTAAACTGCTTGTGAACAACTGGAAGATGACTTGTATACTTTTGGTTGCAGGCGTGATTCATTTAGATATTTTACCCCTTGGATTTACTGTAACTTGCTGCTTCTGCATTTTAGCCTTTTCTATCACTGCTCATAAATTAGAAGCAGACAACAGAATTTGCTATAGATAATAAGATTACAAAGGCAAATATTTCAGCTCACAGTTTGGCATTCCAGTAGATGAATGTTGCAGGTTGAAATACGTTGTGGCATATTTCTTCTAAGATCGAAGGCAGATCTCTTGTCTCTCTTCTAGTCCAGGTGCTCTGCATGCTAAAAAAAACTGATAAAAATGCCGTCTTTGTTGCAGCATGGAATGGGCTTAACAGAGACTAACTCTTAATCTTCCTCAAATGTTTAATGTTTACATTGTGGAATTGGAGTTAGGTGCCATAGAAGTGGTTGGGAATAAAAGTGTGTGTCTTTTGAAGTACTAATTTCTCATGAATTGGAACACAAAGGTGATGTAGCACGGCATGACTGTACTTGTATCAGGCCATAGTGCTGTATTTTCATTATGTCTTTCATCTCACAGTAGACACGAGCAAGCTTTGTTGACCAGCACAAACCATTTATTTATTTATAAAGTTATTTATCAATTGCCTTTCAAGACAAAAAAGCCCCTAAGTGCCTTAAAATATAAAAATCATAACTTATTAACTTTATAACAATTTCATAACAGATTTAATAAAACCATCTTTTTTAAAAAAAACACTGGAATGGAATGAATTACCTTTAAAATAATTCAAAAGCTATGTGGAACAACAATGAAAGGTTTTAATGACCTGCTTAAAAACAAATAAATATGAAGCTAGTCTAGCTTCATAGTCAGGGTCTCACTACAGAAAAGGCCTCGTTCCATCGTATCTGCTCCCTGCTTTGCCTTTTGCTGTTTGTAACAAGCAATGTTAACAAGTCTAGCTGTGACTCTTGCCAGTCTTGGCCTATCCACTGCAATCTCTTGGGTTCACTATCATTTTGTTGCATACCCAACATATAGGATAAATACTATTTCCACCTCTTGGCCAATGGAGACAGCCATTCTCTCCCCCCCCCCCGCAAGAATAACAATGTATTATGACATATGCGTTGCTCTCATAGGGCACTCTTTCTAAAATTTCAGAGGGAATGCTGGCAAGCTGCTGAGGTGAGCTAAGCTGCCACTTCAAGCAATGGCAAGGAATTTTTTCTAGTTGGAACAAACATAACCCCTAGCCACCTTATATTTTACTCAATCAGAAGTTCTCTGATTTTACCTGTTCCCTAATGTTGATGATACTCACTCTGCTCTTTCAGGGGAGCATAATGGACACCTGAAACAAATGGGGGTTGTTTGGCTACTTTGCTGAAGGGTTGGGACTGCCATCATAAAAATAAATGGCGTAAAGTTATGAAGTGCATCTCCAAATGCTTGTTTGAGCTAAAGGTTGGTATCACATCTGAAAAGATCTGATCCGCTTCGCTGACAGGTAGTGGTTTTCCAAGATTTCAGACAGGGCTTTTCCCCAGCTTTACCTGAAGATACCAAGGATTGAACATGGCACCTTTCACATCCAAAACATGTGCCTTGCTTCTGAGCTCTAGCCCTTCCCTGAAACAGTTTACCTTTGCCTTTAGGAATAAAAGCCACACTCAGGCTACTGATCCATCAACTTCAGCATCTCTCTGGCAGGAATTGGACCTCAGAGGTTTTTGTGTAAAGCATATGGTCTACCAATGAGTCACACCACTTCTTATTACTCCCCCCACCCTCACCTAAGCTGTGTTCTATTGAGTCAGGCCACTTACCCATCTAGTTTTCTAACAGCAGCTCTCATGGGCTTGGAATGAGATTCTTCCTATAGCAATTACTGGAGATCCTTTAACTGGAGATGATAGAAACAGAGCCTTTAGAAATTGTGACCTTTATGTTTGCATAGCATTCACTCTGCTAATGAGCTATGAAATCTGTGACCCTTCCCCTCTGCAAGCCAGAGTCCTGTTTATATTTTTCAATATAGCCAGTCCATTGATAATAAAGGAACATACTGCGCAGAAATACTAAGAGGTATATTTTATAAAGCTGCCTATTCAGCCAGGAGTACTTTATTTAAATCAGAAATAATATTTATGCCAGAAATTATAAAAAGAGCATTGATTCCTGTTTTTCTCTACCTTTTCAGTTTAATGTGGGAAATAATAGCATAATAAATTATAATTTGGGTGTCGGTGAATGAGTAAATATAACAGCTGTAGATAGAACCCTTCTCAGGCAGCATATATATTTTTTGTAGTTAAGCTGTTGGAAATCTTAGTAAACATACAGTAGGATCCTCTTAAACACAAGTTCCATGTAGCAGATCACAGAACATAATGAAAACATAAACTGTTAAACAAATAAACCTGTCAGAGGGTATAGCATTGCTACCATAAACAGCTGTAAACTGTGCACATTGGATGAGAATGCTGCTTTGCTGGTCAGCTTTGCATTGCATAGTGAAATAGCCTCCTTGGAAATAGCCTTTTGGTGTAAGCCTGAGGGTAGGTCAGACACACATATTTTAATGGGTGTATTGTAAAAATCTCCTGAAGCAGTAAACCTTTATTCACTAGGACAGTGAACATGAGCCTGGTGTTTGGTTTGACACCATGTTGCTGTGGAAGCTTCGACTGTCCTACTGAATAAAGGTCTACTGCTTTGCCTTCATTCAGCAGGGAAAGCTACCATGGTTAGGTTTTTGTTACTGGTTGTTTTTCTACACATATTTTAAGTCAGAGTTTGTTCAGCACACTGGTATTAACCTTTGGCCCTCTTCACCCTGACCAAACCAAGCCTGCATCACCTATGACATTTGCCTGTGTAATATGTTAAATTAAAGCATCTAATTCATTTTATAGAGCATTGAAAATACACTGCAATATTCTGAGCTGGCTGCATAATTCAAGGAAGGTAATTTCACCCCAGTGAGGTCACTATGGTGTGAAACTTCAAATAATTTGGATGCCTTCTGAATACATGTAGTTCAGATTTTGCATAATGCTGAGTTTTCAGGTCGCTTGCTCTATGACCCAGCGTTCTTTTTCACTGGCAGATTTGTGGTGGTTGGTAGTACAAATTTGCTATGCTGGGCATGTTATGTTCTGCTTTCAGCTTTTCTTTGCAGAGGATCGTCACTGCAGAGCAACAGATACTTCAGTCAGCTTTATTACACCATTACTGACAAGGCTATTTCATTTGTGCTTGTAAACTCTGACAAATAACATGTTAGAACCTCAGTGGTCAGATAATCTAAAATGTTTAAGAGATACCAAGTCTGAAGAGACAAGAGTGGGAAAGCCATATAGTATTTTGTCGCAAAAGAGGAATCTGGTTGGGGCAGCTGTGAAGTTGCTACCTCACCACTGGTACTGCTGACTTCTTTCCCCTCAGTTGTCTTTGTGTGAAATGCCTCAGAAAATCATTCAGAAAATAAAGTTGGCAAAATATGTGAATGCCTCTTTTCCCGTAACATAGCCATTTCCTTGTAATTTTGGCCAGTACAGCTTGACAAGGGTTGGGTATCATGGAACTGCATACCTGCATGGTTTGTATTAGCTCATTTTATACAGGTTTTTGACAAAATGCTTCAGCTGCCAGCACCCCTCTCTTCATTTAATGAATTTATTTACCACATTTTTTGCCTGCTCTTCAGCCAGAAAGGGCCTCCTGAACAACAACAACAACAACAACAACAACAACAACAACAACAACAACAACAAATCAAGCTAGTTCTTGCCTTAAAATTTATGAAAAGGACAGGAAACAAAAGAGAAAAGGGATGGGGAGGGAGGATGAGAAATGCTAGGCACCAGTTCTTAAATGTACAAAGTCCTAGACTGACGAGCTGTGATGGAAAAAGAGAAGAAACCAAAAGGAGTTGGTCTTACAGTAAAGTCAATGGAGCTTTCATTTTCATTTTCTGTCTTCTGAAGGCTGATATAATGAAGTCTGGAGCTAGGTGACTGTTGACGAAAAGGCACCTGTGTAAAGAATTTATGCGTAAATGCATATTTTATGTTTTGCCGCTTTCCATTCTGTCAGCAGAGCTGGTAGAATGGCCCTGCTTCCTTTCTCTCCCCCTGCTGCATCCTTTGTGGACTGCTTGTTTTTCCCCTCCCAAGAAGAGAGTGCCCTCTCAAAGGCTGAAGAGGGATATGTTCTTGGGTAAATTCTTTGACAGTATTCTAAGCAGAGGGAATAACAAGCATAACATACCAGGATCACTATTGACCCATGGCTAACTCCCAGACACATCAAAGGCAGTTCCACTCCACCCCCTTTGAATTATACCCTCTGGGCAGGACAATCCACAGAAGTTTCTGTAGAGCTACA